>NC_092760.1:34256875-34607875 GCF_047496795.1 Chiloscyllium punctatum | reverse complement strand
TTCTGATCTCCAGTGTCTGCAATCCTTGCTTTCTCCCCAGTTATAACCTCATGATGTTGTGTGAATTTTAACTTTGTCCACCCCAGACCATCACTGGCATAGAAAAGAAAACCTGCTAATTGTTTAAAGCAGTAATTAAACCTTACTACCTATCACTGTTGCAATGTACCTTGATGCCAATTATTGATGTTTTCCTCTGTATGTATTAAGTCTGTCTTGTATATTATAATTTTAGGTTTGCTATGGTCTTTACTCTTGTAGTTTATGTTCCTAAGCAGCAGGATGCTCTCCTAGAGATGCCCATTAATCTAGAGTGCCCTTGATGACCCGAAGCGTTCTCTTCAGGACCATCTTAGTTTTGCTCCTGTGCTGTACAGCAAGCAGAGGAAGCTTTCTCTTTAAGTGCTTGTAGATCTCTCTGTCAGGAATGCTGTTGGTCATTTAAAAATTGACTGAGCCAAAAAAAATTACTTTCTGAAAAAACCTGTAAGCTTTCAATTGTGTCCCAAATACATCAGACTGAGTTCATAACTTAGTAGCCGTTCAGAAGTCCACTGAATCGTTTAGGTTATGGCTTAGATTCTCAAGTTAGGAAATTCCCAACTTCATGTGCTCATACTATCTGAGGATACACAGGATGAGGGTGACTGCAGTTGGACAAGCCCACTTGGAAAAGGGGCAGATATAGACACTGCTGGATGCCAAGGAAGTCTGTTTTTGAAAAATATCTGCCTCAGTTCTGTGGGATTTTGTTGCAGCTACAATTAAAAATGGAAGTCTCTCTAACTCTCACTGAAAAACCCCAAGATGTCCTTATGCCCCCTACATCAGGCTGTGCCTGTTAATTATTATCATTTTCTCCATGCCATTTACCAACTGTATGCTATATAGAACCAAAGAACCCCTATTAATAACTAGCTTTATTACTTTCCATTATGTTTTAGGAAAATAAAATCCTTTGGCTACTTGGGAATGAATGTGTCAATTATCCAGATCCTTTAGACTATTCATATTGCGAGCAATTTAATACCTTGTGCATTTGGCAGCAGAGATTTGAGGTAGGGCTGTCAGGCAGGCAGGCAATATCCTTCTTGGGGTTCTAGTGTTATAACAGTCAAATGTGTCTGGGTTGTTGGTTAGAAATCATGTGTGTATCTGTAAAGGTATTATAACATTCCTATTCATATTCTAATATTTTGAACAGCTCACTCAAAATGCAGTAATATGCTATTCAGTGAAACAGGTCTGTTATGTCATGATGTGTAGATGGCATTTGTCATTGTGTGGTTGCTGTGAATTTAAGGCCAGAGTCCAATTTTCAAACAAACATTGAGTGAGGGTCACTTAGAGTCTAATTGCTGTTCAAAATTCCTGTCAGAAACTTTAATTTTTCTTTAACATGTCTTTGTCTGCAGGTTTCTTGACTTCCCCATTCTGGCTTTGGGTATTTTAGTCCAGTAGAGTATTTATGTCCATGTCATCATTCTTCCACATTTCTTTAAATGTAGAGTACAGGTATAGTTCTGGTCATCCTGTGAGAAGAAGGATATTATTAAATTGAAAAGGGTTCAGAAAAGACTTGCCAGGATGTGGTCAGGAATGGAAGGGTTGAGTTATAAAGATAGGCTAGACCTTTCTCACTGGAGTGTAGGAGGCTGAGGGGTGACCTTTATAGAGGTTTATAAGATCATGAGGGGCATAGATAAGGTGAATAGGAAGGGTGTTTTCCCTAGGATGGGGGAGTTCAAAATTATTTTTAAGGTGAGAGGAGACCGATTTTTAAAATGATGTGGGAAGGCAATTTCTTTTTTACATGAGATATGGTTTGTGTTTGGAACGAACTTCGAGGAAGTGGTGGATCTGGATACAGTGAAAACATTTAAAAGACATTTGGATGAAGTACATGAATTGGAAAGGGATATGGGCCAAATGCTGGCTGGTGGGACGAGTTTGGTTTGGGAACATGGTCAGCATGAACTAGTTCAAATGAAGGATGCATATGACTGTAAAATGTGAGAGGCAAGAAAGTATCTGCTTTCATGTCAAAATATTATAAGTGGCACATAAATACTAATGTTAATTTTGAACTATTATACGGGTGAGTAGATAAATCTGCCGTACGTTAGAGTGCGTCCACATCCCCAAGCAACCATGAAATTAATGACCAGTTTACCTACTTTATCATGTTGCTGTCTGAGGGAACATTGTTTATTAAATTACTCAAAGACCAGTATTTTTCCTGAATAATGTTAGCGTTTAAAAGCTGTCTGCAGCAATCGATCAGGACCAGCGAATCACAATGCAAACTGAAGGAACTCCTCTTCAGACTAAGCACTTTACAATCTTCTGGACTTAATATTGAGTTCAATACCTTCTTGGATTGTGAACACACTCCCATTTCTTTCCTTTTACTGGTTGTATTCTTTGTGACCACCACCTTCAACTCCCACCACAACGCCCCTACACCCCACCATCTCCCCCACCATCTCCCCCACCATCTCCCCCACCATCTCCCCCACCATCTCCCCCACCATCTCCCCCACCATCTCCCCCACCATCTCCCCCACCATCTCCCCCACCATCTCCCCCACCATCTCCCCCACCATCTCCCCCTCCCAGTGGGACTGCCTGCTGTTTCCAGTCTGGCAGTTAGATATACCATTGTTTGGCCATTCTTACATTTCGATTACATAATCTGTTCTATCAATACCCTTTTCTCTCCTCCTTCACCACTCCCCCAACCCCTTCCACCCCACTATTACATAATTGCTTCTCCCCTCTACACTTCATGTCAGCTCTGAAGAGTCACAGACTCCTAGAATCCCCAAGTGTGGAAATTGGCCATTCAGCCCAACAAGTCCACACTGACCCTCTGAGTAGAATCCCACCCAGACCCATCCCCCTACCCTATCCCTGTAACCCTGCATTTCCTGTGGCTAATGCAGCTAACCTGCATATCCCTGAACACTATGGACAATTTAGCATAGCCAATCCATCTAACTTGCATGTGTTTGGGTGGAAGCCGGAGCACTCTGAGGAAACCCACGCAGACACTGGGAGAACGTGTGAAATCGACACACAGTCGTCTGAAGTCCGAATCGAACCTGTGTCCCTGCTGCTGTGAGGCAGCAGTGCTAACCACTGAGCCACCATGCTGAAATGTTAGCTTGCTCTCTGTCTCCATGGATACTGCCTAACTCGATGCGATTTCCAGCATTTATTTGCTTTCAGATTAAGGTCTGGGTTTAATAACTTATCAGAGATGTCAGCACTCTCTCTCTCACTGCATTGGGGTGTGCCTGATAATGCACTTTGACATGGGTCTCAAAACTGACCCAATACAATTCTGATTGCATGCAAACAACTTTTGGTGCTTTTACACAATTCTACTTCAAGTTGTTCGTATATGATCAGAGTGTTGTGTTGACATGTAATGGAAAGGCCACAAGGTTTAAAATTAAGCTGGAGTTTATTTTCACTCCTTTTTTTTTGTGTGTATTTGAATCTTTGTATACTGGCCCTGTTTTATTGCTGTGTGACTTACTCAACAGAGTTGATTATGATTTGTCAGAGTTTAGAGCTTATGAAACACAAGCCATACCTAACAACAGTGAGACTGCTTAATCCTAAATCCATTACCCATATTGAATTGAAGCAAATAGCTGTATAATTACAGAATAACCTGAGTTATCTGAACGTCAATTATCCGAATTTCAGATTATTTGAATAAGATCTCAAGGTCCCATAAAAATGTTATCAGCTATCTGAACAAAATATTCCCTGCCCATCTCGCTCGGATAATCGAGTTTGTTCTGGACATAAAATGGAATAGGTATTTAGCACAAGTTGATATCTTTGAGCAGGATGGTTGAGTGGGAATGTAGAATGCAGAAGAGATTTGCTCTGGATGGAAACATAAAGTGGGGAAAAAAATTGGGCAGTGTCAAAAATGACAACATAGAAAGGTGTAGATGGATCCACCACTTTGCCAAAGAGTTTTAAAGGAGCAAAGTGTGATGCAGAGCCAAATTGTTAGGAATGGAATTCTGGAACATGTGAACTGGATGGTCGAAGGTATAGTAGGATCTGGCAGGATGAAGAAATGGAGATGCTCAAGAAGCTGGAGTTAGCAAAACATTGATTTATGCATTTGTATCAATGGATGAGATTACAGAATCTACAACGCCAGGGAAAGGTGACTGCACTGGAGGCATAGGATCTGCTGTAGTTTGACAATTTTTTTTGTGTGTATAGTTCTGCTTCAAGTTGTTTTTGACAGATTGTACTGTAGGGTTGATGTAGGATGCTTGTGATCTATTAACAGCTAGCAGGAGGCCAGCCAGGAAATATTTGAGTCTGGAGTTATTAGAGGTATAAATGAAAGTTTTGGGACAATACCAGGTGATGATATAGTGGTGGAAGTAAGCATTTGTCGTAATGGAAAGGATATCTGATCACAAGCTTAGCTGCGGATTGAATTATTTGTTGAATTAGCAGACATTCGTATTTGACCCAATAATCAGTTTGGGAAGGAGAGAGTCCCTGTCCAAGAGAGAGAACTTTGGGAATATGGTGATGAATACTGAAGCCATTAGGTTTGCCAGTGATTTTTTTTTAAGATTTGTAGCTCCGGTTGATGATAAATATGTAAGTTAGCTTGCTGAGCTGGAAGGTTTGTTTTTAGATGTTTCGTCACCATGACTAGGTAACATCAGTGAGAGTCTCTGGTGAAGTGTCGTGGTAAGTCCCGCCTCTCTATTTATAGGTCTTGGTTTCTTATGATGGGTGGTGTCATTTCTGGTTCTTTCTGCCATGGTAAATTCTAACCAGGACTCTCTCAATAAACACACCGACTTAGATTCTATCTACCTTCCCTTGAAAATAACAACGGGAAATGGCATCACCCGCCTTAAGAAATCAAGACCTATAAATAGAGAGGCAGGACTTTACCACAGGCATTTCACCAGAGACTCTCACTGATGATGTTACCTAGTATGGTGACAAAACGTTTGAAACCAAACCTTCAAGCTCAGCAAGCTAATTACAGACTTATTGCTAGGTTTGCTTTCCAAATATTTAGCTTGCAGAAATTGGGATTCATTCAATAAGCTTCAGTTGAGCACATGAAGAGATGGTGGCAGGACACGTGAAAATAAAATTGTACTTGTATTGGCAAGGAAGTGGCTGGTAGATCACTGGTGAACTTGAAAGGCCGTTAGAAATTGGGGTCCTTATAAAAACTGAATTTTTTTTCATGTGTAGCATGAGATCGGTTTTTAATTATTATTACAATGGTTACATGCTTTCCACAAACATAAACAATTTCGAATAAATGAGACAAAAAGCAAGTAACAGCAAGTATCACCAAGGCTCCTAGGTTCCTTAATTAATGTCGGTGAACTATATGGCACCATGTGTATCTTATTATTGCTGTGTTTGAGAAAACAGAACTATTATTTCTGCAAAAAATGAAAGTTAAGATTCGAAAGTGGGGAATGTGTATTTTGATGTCAAGATTAATTGCCCTATGTTCATTGGTTAAGAAAGGATTCAGGCAAGTGATTGACCATATTTTTGGGGTTGGTAATCTGCAATCCTTGCTCATAGTCAGAAGGCAGTCACAACAGGGAGCTGCTGTCTTCAGATGGAGGATAGCCTAGAAGAGGTTTAGGGAAGACTCCAGGCAGATTTTCCTACACCTTTTGGCTGGAAAGCAGGATGCTGTCTTCATAACAACATTAATATGATTGACCTAGACCTTGCCAACTGCCTATTCATCCTTTGGTCTCGTTAATAGGGTTGTCATGGGTTTTATACTTATGCATCATATCTCGATTTGCTGCTTATCACATCACCTGAAAATTCCTTATAAATGGTCAACTGCTTATATTAAGTAACTGTGGTAATAAGCCCCAGAAATCTAACCAAGTTATACTTGGGTGTGAGATGAGTGGCTGTTGATAAAGATGCCCTGGCTATATTTGGCTGCATGAATGAAACCGAATGAGAGTTGTTCCACTGAACTGCACACCAGAGGAAAAGCATGAGGAGACCAATGTGCTGAACCACCTGAAAGACTCTAGAGAGGTTGGGGAGGTAGGGGAAGGATAATGTACCACTGTTGAAGCAAAATTCAGTACGCATCATTGGACAGGAAGCAGAGAAACTTCACAACTTTCTGATGTAACAGCTAATCAAGGGAAAGAGATGATTGGGCAGATCAACATTCTACTTTTGCAACAATACGTTGCATCGGAAGTGAAAAGTACTTCTTTCCTTGTTTTAAAATATCAAAATATTCAGTCCGTGTTTTTGCTCTGCAATAAAGAGCATCTCAAGCCTGTATGAACCGGTCCTTGTGTTTCTCCTGCAAACAAGTGATGGTACCTGGAGAAGGAGGATTGAAAAGTAGCATTCTGATCAGCAAAAGGATCATCTCAGCAAACCTTGTGATCAGGGATGACGTGTGTCTGTGTGTGTCTGTGTGTGTGTGTGTGTCTGTGTGTGTGTGTCTGTGTGTGTGTGTCTGTGTGTGTGTGTCTGTGTGTGTGTGTCTGTGTGTGTGTGTCTGTGTGTCTGTGTGTGTGTGTCTGTGTGTCTGTGTGTCTGTGTGTGTCTGTGTGTGTGTGTCTGTGTGTCTGTGTGTGTGTGTCTGTGTGTGTGTGTGTGTGTCTGTGTGTGTGTGTGTGTGTGTGGAGGGAATGCTTATAAGTGGATAGAGTTTAAACTAGTTAGTAGAGTTATGTGTCAGTGGTTCATAATTTTTCATCTGTAGTTAAAAACTTATTTTGTTTATAAGAGACCTGGTCCCCATTTTGTCAACCTGGGTTGAAAACTCACATAAATTAGGAAATTCTATATACTTTTTAAAATCTTTTTGTGTCAACGCCAGGAATAGTGTGGCTCTATTTCCAGAGTGCTATGTTAGTGAGGCATAACAATTTGATTTTGTGAAGTGCTAGAAAATTGTTATATTTGACTATCTTCTGTAGATCTGTCCCTTGCTTCATTTACAGAGATTGCAGAATGAGTTACCTCTGACCCCAGAGCAATTGGAAGATGTCTTTGATAGCCTGGACCAGAGTAACAATGGCTATTTAACACCCTTGGAATTCAGCATGGGATTTGGTATGTACCGCAAACCCTCCTGTAAATTGTGAAAATGCTATTGTGATTGAACTAAGCAGTGTCTTTTATCAAGGTCAAGTTGGAGAAATGTCTTTACATAGTATTCTTTTGCAATGGAGAATTATACATATCCACAAGACTTGTTTGTTGAAGGGAAAGTTTTTAGGTACATGTTTGAAGCTAAGAAAGATATAAAGGGGGGGCAGAGATTCCAATTCATTTTGGATTCCTTTAGCAAAGAATGCGGTGACCGTGGGCTGCTTTGCTGCATTTGAATTTTGCCCTAAAATGTCAAATCCTCCTTCAAAAAACTCGTTCAATATTTTCTTAATAACTGAAATGAAGGCATACTGAATGCAGGATGAATTTGAAGTAATTTAATAATTTTAAATCTTTTTTAATAAAGATTGTGACCCGGGGCAAATATTGATGACAATAAAGGTTATTCTAAAAATAAATGAGCAACTCCATTAAACCAAGCCTCATGGTGCCATAATGTAATGAAGTTTATTGAATTCAAAAAAGATAGAATTAAATGAATAAAACCATCAGTACTCTTGTCTATTCTGCACCAAAAAAAAACCCACTCTCGAAGTGCTAACAAAGATAATATGGGTAGAACTGCTAAGCTACAAATCCATTCCTCTTATAATTGGAACTATCCTTTCAACTCCCACACAGTTATAATTAAAGGTTCTGTGTGGAAATAGCAAACATGTTTTGAATAGGGCATGTTGTGTAAGGACAGCATCACTGTTGCTGGAAACCATTGGCAACACTAGAAGCACTGAATTCATCCTAATTTGCCTTTTATGTTCCCAATACCACTCAGAATGGATTCAGTGCTAATTAGTTGCAAAATTAGCGTATGTGTTCCATTTATATTAGCCTTCTGAAGAATATGGAGTAGGTCGTTATCGGCTGTTCCTATTTCATCGCTTGTCGTAGAACGGAAATGAAACATGAAATAAAACAAGTTGTTACAATTTCCCAAGACCAATTAATTTTGTTTTTAAAAACTGAGAAACTTCCCAACAGCTACTGGAAATAGCCAAAGGACACGATTTTATCTTTTTAAGACTTCCGCTGTAACAAGTAAACTCAATCCATATAGATCAAATATTAGTTAACGCATAATAACTGCATCGAACAAAGGAAGGGCACTTGTGTATTAAACCAAAGCAATAATGATGCTTCTCAAACTACTAGTTTCTGTGCACAGTACTTCAGGCAGATGTGTAACATCGCAGGAATGAGTCTAGAGTATCTCCTAACAGACTGCAACTCAATCATGCTTAATCTGAATTTAATGCATTAGCAACCAAGTAGGATGCTCATCGGTGATCTGTTGATCCTCAACTCCAATTTCCTGCTTTTTTTTTCTCCTAATTCCCATACAGATTAAAAATCTGTCTAGCTCATATGTAATGACCCAGCTTCCAAAGCCCCCTGCGGTAAAGAATTCACAGATTCCCAGTCCATTGGGAGAAAGAATTCCTCCTCCTCTCTATCTCTAGTAGGTGACTCTTTTATTCAGAGATGATGCAGTCTGGTTCCAGCCTCTCCCACAAGAGAAAACAATTTCTGTTAAGTCCTCTATGAATCCTGTATGTTTGTTTGTGTTTCACCATTTTTATAACACAACTGTCTTGTAAAGTCATTGAAATAAAAAGGTGTATGCTGTATTTGGATCTTCAGGGAGAAAAGCCCTCACATTATCGCACTGCATTACTTAAACAACTGGCCTCCAGTCAGGCTTTGCTGAAAACCTGATGAAAGTTCAGGTGGAGAATCATGGAATCCCTAGATGCAAATAGAGGCCATTCAGCCTATCGAGTCTGCACCAACTGTCTAAAGAGCGTTCCAGCTCCTTACCCTATCCCCTTAATGCTGCAATTAGCATGGCTAATCCACCTAGCCCCCACGTCTTTGGACTGTGTGGGAGGAAACTGGAGCGCCCAAAAGGAACCCACGCAAACACTAGGAGAATGTGCAAACTCCACGCAGTCGCCTGAGGCTGGAATCGAACCTGGGTCCCTGGCACTGTGAGGCCACGATCAGAGTGATGTATTGGTATTGGACTGGGGTGGACAAGGTCAGAAGTCACATGATGACACCAGGTTATAGTCCAACAGGTTTATTTGAAATCATAAGCTTTCGGAGTGTTGCTCCTCTCAGTCAGGTAGAGGGGGGGGGGCACATACTGAAATAGGTGCACCCAGCCTGCGATCTAGATTCCTGGTGCTATTCTGCTCCTTCTCCAGGCTGTTTACATGGAGGCAGAATGGAGAAGTGGCAGGAAACTGATCTAATTGATTAAGGGCCTCTAAAAGCTGATAAAGGGAGGCTCCTTGGAATTTTCAGTTTACCTCCAGGTTCTTGCATAGGTCCAACTTTGCTGACTGTAGGTGGACTCCCAGTAGTGGCTCTGGGTGGGGAGGTGCAGCAGGTCAGGCAGCATCTGAGGAGCAGGAGAATCGACGTTTCAGGCATGAGCCCTTCAATCCTGAAGAAGGGCTCGTGCCTGAAACGTCGATTCTCCTGCTCCTCAGATGCTGCCTGACCTGCTGCGCTTTTCCAGCAACACATTTGCAGCTCTGATCTGCAGATAGGCGGGAGGTCCACCTCCCACAGCACTGAACCTGGCTGTGAAACACTCTCTTTTTATCTTTAAATTTCTAAAAGTTTCACTTCCAAATGTGCTTTTTTTAAAAATGTACCTGCTATTGCAGTCTTCTGCTGGCTTCAAACAGGATGACCTTGGGTTAACCTCTAGCTTTTTGGGAGGGTGAGCCTGCTCACTGGCCATCCACTGATCACTGTCTGGGAGATCGTAACATCTCTCACACTGGACTTCTCACTCTCGTTTTGAGCTTGATTCCTGGTTTCGGAAGCCCTGAAGAGAGCGACAGCCTTAGGAGTAGCTCGTTATTAGATAAATCTTCTCTCTAAGAAGATGGTTACACAACCAGGGCTGTGTCCTTCTGGTGGGTGGGAGGAGTGGTATCCTGTGACCATCTGGGGCAACCTCACCCCAAAATGTCACCCTGACCCACCTCTCTCCCACACCTCTCCAGTCTCATCTCTCCAGTCTCATCTCTCCATAAAATCCCAGGGCTTAGTCTGGGATCTATTTCGTTTTCTCCCACGTCTCTTTGCATTCCCAGTAACATCCATTACAATGTTCTGACGTTTCCGGGAGAGCTAACTGATCCCCACCCTTTCCATAGACTGAACCCATTGAAACAGTCATAATTCCACAAAAGCTTGACAGGGTAGAGACAGCAGGTGATTTCTCCAACTGGGGAATCAAAAAGACAGGAGAACAGATCGGCGTGTGAAAGAGTCACTACTTCCTTCAAAAGGGTTGTCCAGTGTCCCTCTGTCAGACAATTGTGAATTTTCTATCATTGGGTATGTTTTAAAGTTGAGTCAAAAATTGTGGCACTGGAAAAACACAGCTGGTCAGGCAGCATCTGAGGAGCAGGAGAGTCAACACTTTGGGCATAAGGCCCTCATCAGGCTCATGCCTGAAACATTGATTCTCCTGTTCCTTGGATGCTGTCTGACCTGCTCTGCTTTTCCAATGCCACACATTTTGACTCTGACTCTCCAGCATCTGCAGTCCTCACTTTCTGCAAGATTTTAAGGCTGGCATAGAGATTCCGAACCTTTTTTATGGGAATCACTGCATGTGAGGGTATAGGATATGATCAGGTTGAGTGGGTGAGACAAGATCTTTAGACCGTACTCCTGTTCTTACCCTACAATCTTAATCTGTATTGTACTGCTTTAGTTGGTAAGAGTGGAGCAGTGCAGGCTGCCCTCCTATGTTCTTGTATCTTTGTTCTTTCTCTTCATTGCACCAGTTTCCTTTAGTTCAGTTCCATTGGTGCTAGATTCCCAATGCTTTGACTTCAAAGAGCTGGGATTCTTCAAGTGTAAGTTTTTGTTTATTGACTCGATGGTGGAGTAGCTTGTCCAACTGTCTCTCTCTCAAATGTACAGGACAATTCATAGGTATCGAGGTATTGCCAGCACCAGAAAGTCGGGAAAGCTCAAAGCTTGAGGAAACGTTTGAATCCGGCTGGTCTGATGACCTGGATATCATAGACGATGAGGAAGAGAAGCGGTTTTGTTTCTTGATGCAGCAACTTGGTGCTTCACAGATCTTTGAGGAGTAAGTATTTCCTATTCTGTTTCTGCATAGTTTTATATCCCCCCCCCACAACATCCAATGTTATCTAATGGGAAATAGGTTGGAGTTAATTTAGGCTATCTGTTTGGACAAGTCAGACCAAAGGGTCTATTTTCATGCTGTACATCTCTATGTAGTGTCCAGGACCTCATGATTTGTGCATGTTAGGCAGGAAGCAAAAAGCTTTGAAAGCAACTCAAGCTAATTATGATGTAGCTCAAATATAATGGTGGGGACAAAATGGTGCCCTCAGGTAAGTAGGATCCCAGTGAATTGAAGCCCTGTAATTTCTCCTTGAGTAAAGAAATGGACCTGTTTGTTCTTCACAAACACAGTGAAAGTGCAATGCGAATTTTACTTATTGAGTACATGAGCAAGGATGACTCACTGCAGCTGTACAGGGCCTTTAGTGAGCCTCCTCCCAACAACAAAAGCTATATTTGCCTGGTAGGAGAGCAGAGGGGGTTCACCTGGGATGGCAGTTTTGTTATATCGCAAGAGATTGGGTTGACTTGGCTTTGTATTCATTGGAGCTGAGAAGAATGAGATACATCTTGTTTGAAATGTGTAAAATTCTGACAGGGTGGGAAGTAGGGATGCTGCATCACCTGGCCAAGGGGTCTGGAATAAAGGGTCATGGTCTCCTGATATGTGGTAGGCCGTGAGATGCAATCTCTGAGGGTGGTGAATCTATGGAATAACCTCCCACAGAAGACTGCAGTGTCAAATCACTGAATATATTGAAAAAAGAAATAGATTTGGAAGGTAAGAAAGGGTAATGGAAGAGAGTAGGAGTTTAGCATTGAGGTAGAGGATCAGCCATGATCAGTGAACGGTGGAGGAACAGCCTACTTCTGATTCTAATGTTTTGATATAGGAAGAGTGGTTAGCATACTGCTTGTATTTCAAGTGGGGCTAATGAAATGTAAGGCTATACAGAAGCAAATATGTCACATGGTTTTCAGTTTTAAACATAAACTAGCAAGGAAAGCACTGCTCCATTTACATCTCAAAAGGACACAGCTTCTTGAGTGTTTTCTTTAAGGTTTTAATCCAACGCCTTGACTACGCATAGTATGGATTGAGCTCCGAGGGCCTGTCAACCAAATTAGAAGTGGAGATTGGGATGAGTGAATGCAACAAAGTGGATTGGGCAGAGTAAATCCAATCTTTTTATTATGGTTTGATTGAGTTAAGTAAGAAAAATTGCTTTTTCTTCCTCCATCCTTTTTTTTTCCTTGGACAGTGTATAGCTGCTTTTGGGGGAATACTGCAAGTGCAAGATTTTACCCACACCAGGCTGGGTCTAAAGCAAATTGCCCGGGAAACTTATTCCTTATTCCTGTCTAGTGATCCTTGGTAGAAGATGTCTTGTGTTTGGCTGTCACATGATAACCAGATTAGTTTTGATTGTCTGGCAGTGAGAGTAATCACCATCAAGTTGACATTCCTTGACTCTGACTCCTTTGTACAGAGAGATATCAAACAAAATTGTATTGCATCAAGTAATTGGTGCCTTAAGGTGAGGAAAGGAGAACTGAAGATAAAGACCTCAATAAGTAACAGTTATGTTGGAAAGGTTAAAGCTATAAGAAAGACATAGAGCCCTTTATATGGATTGGGACAGACAAAGAATGCAATCTGAAATCTAACCCAATTGTGTATATTTACTGGAAGCTTTCTAACATGCTTCTGCAAAATCAAGTCTTGGGCTTCTAAATATAAACAAAAATCAGCAGGATATATTGCGTATGATGTACCTTTTTTTTTATTCTTGATTTAGCCTGGAGTAAGTAGCTGTCATTGAAAACTGATACAACCACATCCATTGTGCACCTTCCAATGGTAGGAGACTACCACAAACCAATAAAGCAATATGTGACTTTATAAATACACTTTTTCTCCCCAAGCCCTCCTGGGGACAGCAGGTGAGTAGCCTGCATAAGTGATGTGATAAAAGCAGCTAGAACACCACACAGACAATAAGGGCTAACACAGATACAGTCAGTCATTACTTTTTTTTTAAAAAAATTAAAAGTCACAAGGACACAGTATAATTTAGGTTAAGAGAAAAATGAAGGTGGGTAATTAGGATCAAAGAAAATTTGCTGGAAAAGCTCAAAAGGTCTGGCAGATCTGTGGAGAGCAAACATAGTTGACATTTTTGGTCCAATGACCCTTCCTCAGAACTCAACGTTCGCTCTGATTTATTTACACAGATGCTGCCAGACCTACTGAGCTTTTCCAGCAATTTCTGCTTTTGTTTCTGGTTTACAGCATCTATGGTTTTTTTTTTATTTTTACTTTGTGGGTAGTCAGGAGTTTATTTATATAAAAGAAGGTGACTCATTGATGTGAGGAAGCATTTTGCTAAGCTTGCATGTAAGGGAATATTGCACTGGGTTTGAAATAAGTGGGTTGAGTCTTGTATTGCTTTTTTTTTTGCTCCATCTAAGTTGCGTTGAGTTTTATGGATGGAGTTGAAGAGTGTGGCGCTGGAAAAGCACAGCAGGTCAGACAGCATCAGAGGAGCAGGAGAATTGACGTTTTTGGCATGGATGGATCTCTGCAGAGGGGCCTAATGAGATTTCTTGCCATTCCTTACCAAATTTTGCCTCCTTAATTACCTGCTCTGCCCCATAGCATCGCTCACCCAATCCCTGGAACAACTCTGCGTTTGGTGAATCTCTCTGGAGTTCACTGGCATCTCTTGCACATGCATTCTCCTTAAAAGCCTTAAAACAGAGTCCGGAGCTGTCTTAATCATTTGTGAGATTTGTCCCGAGACGAGAACAGGCCATGTGCAGAATGGCAGCAGCTGTTTAGGTACTGGAGACCCCATCCCCCTCGCCCTCAGGTGATCAACATCTTGATGGCAATAAGACTTTAAGATCTAGATGTTTTCTTACCTTTTTTGGCTCTTTGTTTCTGCTATTTTTTAAATTTTAATTTCTGGTTTTGTTACCAAGATAGCACTGGAGAATGGCGACTTTGTACACTTTGCACTGTCTTGTGTATTCCTCTACTTGAGTACATGCAACAATAAAATCTAATTATAATTCAACTCTCGTGCTCTACCACTCTCCCTGTTGTGTACAATGTCTTCTCTCACCTGCTGTTATCTCTCAGACTCTAAAGTCACTGACCCCATGTGCCCTCTGTGCTGCCAAATTGCTCACTTGACCCACCTCCCCACCTGTGCTAATAGTAACGGCTGTCCCACATGCTTTGGTCTCACTTAATACCAGCTTCTCTGTCATTCCAGGAGGACAATAACCTCCACATTAGGACAGAAGGACTCAGAGCATGGTGGACTGTCCTACACTTGGCCCTTATGTTGAGAGCATCCTGACTCTGAAGGCTCAATTGTCTGGCTGATTGTTTTCAATCCCTTGGAGTAATGTTGAAGGCTGCTCTTGGATTACTACACTAGAGTACCCTTTTTATGAAGACTATCTCTCTCCACTTGACTGAGGGCCTGCTAAAAACCATGGCATGCTTTCTGATTTTGTGGCTAAATAGTATGGCAAGATAGAAGTAAATGTGCTTGGTAGCTCTGGCTGAGGGATGCAAAGTGAAAAATATACAAGGCAAGGTGGGGATGGTGTTAGCAATTGGTGTTAGTTAGACTAAGTAAGTGAGTATTGTGACTGTGGGGCTGGCCCAATCCATGAGCTGGGTGTGTCCCCCTTGATGCACAGTGTCCAGACTGCAGCGCTACAATGAGAGTTGCTGGTGCAGGTTCAGTTGCAGCATTCCTGTAGAGGATTGAAGATGTGCCCTGAGGGTTCTTGGAGTCTGGGTCATGTTGGAAGCCTATGTAAATGGATGTGATGGCCATGTGTGTATCTGGTGCCTATAGAGCATGTCCCAAGGTGTTGATATCTGGTGTCCAACAGGAAGCTCATTCCGAGAAAGTGGTGTACTGAACTCACCAGCTGCTCACTCTTTGGTTTTCCCATGTCAAGCCATCTTGATATTTGCATGGGTTGGGGAAGATGGGAAGCTGAATGTTAATCAGGTTAGTCATTAACCAGGCGTTTGACAGGCAATCATCTTCCTTAAATGGCAAGTGCCTAATGGAAACTCACTATACCACTTGTTCAACCATAAAGGATGGAGCAAAATGTTTTTGAGATGAGCCTCGCCTGATTCTGTCACTAATTAAACAATAGCCCACATCACTGGCTCCTGTGTGAATTCACTCCTAAGAGTCTGGTTAGATGTTCTTTGTGCTCACATGCTGTGTGACCACCCTTGCTCTACCAAATGTTTGCTTTCAATTGTTCACCCAATCAGTGTCCCTCAAGATTTTACAATCCCCTAAGGTTACCTCTCAGTGTCTGATGCTCCAGGGAAAATCGCCTCAGACTACTTACACTCTTCCCTGTAGCTCAACCCTAGCAAACATAATGTGGTCATGCCACTTACCAGATAGATCAGTTCAATTGTACCCAATAGGTTATGTATGGCAATACTCAAAATGAAATTACTGATGTTAATTCATTCATATTATAGCACTGTTTAAGTTAGCCATTCCAATCTGGTGTTCACAATAGATGTGTACTGTTTCCTTTTAAAATCTTCCTTTTTTTCTCTCTCTCTCTCCCTCTCCAGTCAAAGTGAAGTGAGAGAGTTGTGGACCAGATTACGGAGGGACAAGCCTGAGCTGCTGGCTAACTTTGAACAGTTTTTGTCTAAAGTTTCAACACATGTCCAGGAGGTGCAAAATGACAAGATAACCATGGAACAGGCATTGAAACGGTAATCAATTTAGTAAGCAAACATTGCAAGGCACAATCAGTGAGTGTTGAAATTGACTTGGTCCCTACCATTATCCAGCAATTCCCATTGGAAAGTGTTAATTAACAGGCACTGGATGAAGCCAGTATTGAGTCAGGCCATAATGTCTTCTACATTCATGGTGAAGAGTTGGCCACCACTCGGTGTAGTCACAGGTGAAGTGTGGGCAATTGGGTGATTAAATTCCTGAGAGGAGAGATAACAACAACAAGAGGGGTATTGAAAGATAATGCAAAGCCATTAGAAACTCCACTTCAGGCTTTCTGCTGATCCACTTGCTCCTTTTTGCTTTCCTGTCATTAAATTAGATCATTTTCTTTGTTCGTCACCAGTTATTTTATTGGCAAACATCAGGTTATTCTGAACTGAATTATTTTGTTGAGTATCTGCCTCTTGTAGCAAGTAGTATACATGTGTGGAACAAGGTTTTATCATCTTTTCTGAAGCTCCTTTCTTTATCTCAAACACAGGAAGGAGTGTGACCATGATCGAGAGGTTCGATGCTTGTACGAGGAAATGGAGCAGCAGATTACGCGGGAGAAAGAACAGCTGTTGAATCAGGTAAACGTTTAATTTTATGGTGGGGCTGAGGAGGGGTGGTGATGCACAGATAATTCAAGTATCCTGCATTTTTTTTGTTAGTCAGCTTTTAATAATATTTATTTCCTCAGAACTTTGACGGACATTTTCTTTCATCCATTGTCAAGAAACAGAACCTGATTATTTATATAAAAAAAAATTGGCTCGATGAGTAAATATTTCATTCAAACCACACATTTGTCTGTTCTGTCATATTGTGATAGGTATTTACAGCTTTAGTAATATTCTGCTATTTTATAGTGTGATTACTTATTCTGACTGCTGGTTTCCTGTAAATCAATCACAAGCCAAAATTAGGATGACAAAGGGACTATTTAATTACTTGAACAGATGGATTTTACAGAAGAAGATTGTAAAAAGACCATTGAAGCATTAAGAGTAAGAGATCCATTTGGTTTATGATGAAAGAATTCTTTTAGGCCACAGGCACCAGGCTTTACTTAGGGTAGTTGTTGAAAAGGACATTGCTTAATCATTGCTTATTAGATCATGAAAAGTGGGATGTAGTCCATTGAATCTTTGTCTGTTTGACTGAAAATTGCATACGTTTAAGCTGTACTGTGACACAGAATTGCCAAGTTACAAAATGTAATTCTTTTAAAAGAACAAAACAAACCAACATTGGTATGCTGCAAGATTAAAAGCTTTCAGAGCTATGGAAGAAAGCAGCATTTGAGAGAGTACAAAATTAAAAAGCTTTGAGGAAAATAGAATAAATAATCATGTTGCAAAGAACTGGCATAATATTGCGTGGTAGGCTTAATATCAGAGTTGGATCAAATAAACACGATTGGACATCTTTGAAAAAACAATTAGAAAGATACAAAATAGCTTCCATGCTCATCACTAAAGCACAAGATTCATAAATCAATATCCTATTGCATTTAATATGATGTTATAGTTCATCATAGCCATACATAATTTCATATGTATGAAGTTGTATAAGCTTTTGATAATCCCTTTACCTGAGAACAATTACAATACTCGAAAGAACACGACATAATAAGAATGCATTATTCAGGGGCATCCATGGATTAAAGCCTTCACAAATGAACTTACATGGTGCAGGTGAAACACTTTTTTTTTTCAAGGTTAAAGTGAAGGGTGTAAGGTAATAGAGACTGTCCACAATTCATAATCAAAAAGCCTTACTCTTTAAGTGTGTGTACACATTTGACCTCCACATTCTTGAAGTAACAGGAAGTGTTCAAGAGAGACCAAATTATGCCAATTCAGTTCGAGGACAGCAAGGAGGAAAAAGCCATTCATTCAAGTGGTAGAACCCACTTGAGCTCATTGACCTATCTTTAACTGGAATTGTTCAGGCACCAACAGTGCCTGGTGAACAAATTGTAACAAAAGTGTGTGGATCTGGAAATCTTAATAAAAACAGAAAATGTTGGAGCAACTCAATGGGTCCAGTGCCGACTATGGAGTGAGAAAGTGTTAGTGTTTTAAGTCTAGTATGACTCGTTATTGTAACTGAGGGAGGCTGGAACATGATTTTTTTTCAAAAGCATTTTAAAAAAAAAAATAGAGAGCAAGTGGAGGAGGAGGGAAAAGTGCTGAGAGAAAAATGCAAAATAAGTGCTAACAGAGTATCTCTGGTAGTAGAGGAGTGATATATAGATGAAGCATAAGTGTTACTTGCCTGCTATCCAGTCTGCTGAGAGCAAACCCATGTGAGCAAGGCAGAGTGGGGAAGATGAGGTGGTGTTCCTCCAGCATGTCTTGGGCTTTGCTGGCTCACTGTGTTTAAGGGCCTACTTGTAACAGTGCAAGAAAGAAATGTGGCGGAAACCACTGTAACCACAAATTGGTAGTGGTTAGAATTATGTCACATGAAACAACTTCGATTGCATGCCTTGCTGTAGTGTGGCAGGTGGGCGTGAAAGGCATGGAGGGGGAGGGACTCTGCATTGATCAATTAACACATTTGGCCTTAAAATATTTTAAAGGACTATAAATGCACGTTGTTGGCTCCCCTTTTTCCTTCATAAGTTAAAGAAGTAGCTCTAGCTTTGTTTTATGAGAAATCAGATCTTGGTTGTTGACATCTAAATGAGAGAAGTGGGACAGGTGGAGAGAAGTCCTTTTTGCATTGTTTACTATTCTAGACAAACATTTGAATTTTGAAAGTAAATGAGTGGCATGGTGGCTCAGTGGTTAGCACTGCTGCCTCACAGCACCAGTGTCCTGGGTTCGATTCCACCTTGGGCTCTCTGTGTGGAGTTTGCACTTTCTCCCTGTGTCTGCGTGGATTCCCTCCCACAGTCCAAAGATGTGCAGGCGAGGTGATTTGGTCTTGCTAAATTGCCCAGGGATGTGCAGTTAGCCATGGGAAATTCAGGGTTACAGGCACAAGATGTGTTTGCATGGAATGCTCTTTGGAGGGCCAGTATGGGATTTGATGGGCTAAATGGCCTGCTTTCACACTGTAGGGATTCTGATTCTAAATAAAGACTGTTTAGCACAAGGGATATGAAGGAGAAAGGCAAAAGATTAATTGATTCAATTCTCACCCCAGAGACTTGAGCATGTCCTCTATACAGCCAGGCTCTGCAGTGCTTAATGGGTGCTGGAACATCAAAGATACATTGTCTTTTGGATGAAACTGAGGTGCAGTCTGCTATTTCACATGAACATAAAAGATTGCTTGCTAAATTCCAAACATAATGGACTAGTTTGTCCAGGCCAGTCTTAATTGTTCAAGCAATGTTAGCCAAGCAGATCATCTAGTTATTTATTTCATTGCTGGTTGCATAAATGAAGATATTTGGGTGGTTCTTTATTGACTGTGAAGCATCTTGAGATGTCCTGAGGTTGTGAAAAGTGATAAATAAACTCATTCCTCCTATTCCTTGAAAAGACTAGAAATCTTTTTCTAATGCTGTTAACTCAAGAATAAGAGCTGGCCGGGACACTGGGAAAGCTCTTCAAACAGTGCTGCCAGATACTAAATATCCACAGAGCTGTGGTTTATTATTGCTTCTGAAAATACGTTACTTCATACCTTGCAGCATTTATCTCTGTATTGCATTGAATTAGCAGCCTTCGAATGGAGGTTAGACCATCTGAATCAATGAAGTGCCACTATAGAGTCTTGGCTGATGCTTTTAGCTGGCGAGAGAGTGGAGAGGGAGGGAAGGAGAGATGGGGAGGGAGATGATTATCCCAGAGCCTAACTGGCCAAAAGGAGATGCCAAAAGAAATGTAGCACAGGAGGCCTATTGAGGGTAGGGTGACCATCAGGCAGTGAATCTTTGGAACTCTTCTCCTGAAAAAGTAGAGGAGGTAGACTCTCTGAATAGGTTTTAAGGCTGAGACTGCTAGATTCCTTGGTAAATGATTAGATAAAAGGGACAGCTGGAAATGGGAATTTGAGATTACGATCAAACCAGACACACTCTTATTAGATAACAGAGCAGCTGGGGGGTGGGGCCAAATAACCTATTCTTGCTCCTTGTTTACATGTACATCCACATTTCCCAGCAAGACCGTCCCTACTTGATGTTGTGTGTCGTTGGACAAATAGCGTGCTTGCAAGAGATTTCAGTTCATCAAACTCCAGTCCGAATGAATAACTTAACAAGCAATGGCCAACACTGATTCAAATCAGAAAGCAGTGTATCCAGGGCTGCCCTGTGGTTGGTCAATAAAATGAGAATGGGCAGATGGTGAGGAGTGACTGAGAGGAATACCTTACCAAAGGCTGGATTCATGAAGGTCATGTCTTTTGACTGCACTGTTCATGCCCTGCACACCCTATCATGGACCCTTCCCAGACTGTGTGCACACTTGTCCTGTGAAATTGGGCTGAAGAGAAAATGGCCCCAGAGCCCAAAAATGTCAGCATACCCCATGTGCCACTGGTAATAGGACTGATAGGCAATGACTGGAACTGGGTTGTGCGGATATTCTGGGAGCTGAATTAATGCACCCAGGCAGTCTCCGATCATGTGGGCTAGCGTTGGGTCTGCATGTCCCTGAATGTAAATTTTAAAAATACAATCTGCCTGATCAAGGACAGAGTTACTTTCTCCAGCAAAACTGCACTGTTTAATGCTAAATGACAGATGTTTTGTTTGTTTGTTAACTGCACTGCAGTATATTCTTGCTCTTGCTCTTGGTATGTGTCCCAGCAGGATGTGTGGAAGCACAGTGACCGAAACCATCAGCTACAGAGGGAACTCAGCAGTAAGGAGCAGGACCTAGAAAATATCATTCAAAAGCAAAAGAAGGTATGTTGTGAGATCTCGAGTCCTTTTCAAATTACTGGTTTTAACTTTGGGATTTGTTTGGTTTGTTTTCCATAAGGAGAATTCTCTGGGCCAGCAATAAAAAATGTTCCTTTTATGATGTCATGTTTGAAAGAAAGTGTCTGTCTTCATATGCATTTTTTCTTAATGAGTGTACCTAGACTAATTGGGGTCCATATTTAAAATGTTCCACAAAGAATGTATGCAAGTTGTTCTATATTCACTGGTTTCTGTAAGCACTGGATGTTTGTTCTAGCTAGAAAGTATGGGGAAAAAAAAAGACAGTCATTAAACAGCTGTAAGAGCAAGCTTTCGTGAGCCAGGAGCGTTTGACCCATGTCGGGTTGTGTGGAATAGTGCAACTTAATGTTTCTTGTGACCGTTATCCTCCTTGGCGTTTTCCTTTTCTCTCAATCTGCCTTCCAAAAGGTTAGAGATTTTGTAGAGGTCTGACTGAAAGATTTGTTATTTAGTTCAAATTGCAAAGGGATACTTTTATTCTTGCATACTGGGTATTGTTATTTGTATTACTTAAACTGAGAAAAAGCTGCAACACAAAGGGAGTGGGATTACTTGTGCCTGCAGAAAGCTTGCACCCGTACAGCAGATAATCAAGAAGGCTAATGGAACGTTGGCCCTTATTTCAAGGGGGTGAGAGTAGGGAAGTCTTACTGTGACTGTACAAGGTGCTGGTGAGACCGCATCTGGAGTATTGTGAGTAGCTTTGGTCCCCTTATTTAATTTGATTTGTGTCTGGGTGCAGTGAAATGTTTTTTTTTGTTTAGTGTGCAGTACTGGCAGATCATACCTTACATCATTGGGTGACAGATCAGAATGAGGGATACAAAGTTATGGCTGCAAAGAAGATGCACAAAAGCAAGACCAACATTAGATTCGAAACTTGAGAGAAATTGAGGACTGCAGATGATTGAGTTCAGAGTTGTGTGTGTGGTGCTGGCAAAGCACAGCAGGTCAGGCAGCATCCGAGGAGCAGAAGAATCGACATTTCGGGCAAAAGCACTTCATCAGGAATGAGGCTTGTGAGCCAAGGGTGTAGAGAGATGACTGGGAAGGGGATGGAGCTGGGGGGAAGGTAGCTAAGAATGCGATAGATAGATGAAGGTAGGGCTAATGGTGATAGATTGGAGAGGATAGGTGGGAAGGAAGATGGACAGGTCATGGGGGTAGTGCTGCATTGGAAGATTGGATCTGGAATAAGGTGGGGGATGGCGAAGTGAGGTAACTGGTGAAATCCACATTGATGCCATGGAGTTGGAGGGTCTCAAGGCGGAAGATGAGGCATTTTTCCTCCAGGTGTCAGATAGTTAGAGTGTGGTTATAGAGGAGGCCCAGGACCTGCATGTCCTTGGTGGAGTGGGAGCGGGGAGTTGAAGTGTTCAGCCACGAGAAAAATTCTACAGATGTAATTCCCTGTGAGTAAATATTTCAATAATTCCTTTCCTCTTCTGGAGAAGTTTGGATATTTTCTTCCTT
This sequence comes from Chiloscyllium punctatum, assembly GCF_047496795.1. NCBI lineage: Eukaryota > Metazoa > Chordata > Chondrichthyes > Orectolobiformes > Hemiscylliidae > Chiloscyllium > Chiloscyllium punctatum. The sequence continues at coordinate 34,585,393 of NC_092760.1, read as the reverse complement.
GAGCAGATTTATGGTTCTGTTCGCCGAGCTGGGAATTTGTCTTGCAAACGTTTCGTCACCTGTCTAGGTGACATCGTCAGTGCTTGGGAGCCTCCTGTGAAGCGCTTCTGTACTGTTTCCTCCAGCATTTATAGTGGCCTGTCTCTGCCGCTTCCGGTTGTCAGTTCGAGCTGTCCGCTGTAGTGGCCGGTATATTGGGTCCAGGTCGATGTGTTTGTTGATAGAGACTGTGGATGAGTGCCATGCCTCTAGGAATTCCCTGGCTGTTCTGTTTGGCTTGCCCTATAATGGGCATGTTGTCCCAGTCGAATTCATGTTGCTTATCGTCTGTGTGTGGCTACTAAGGATAGCTGGTCGTGTCGTTTCGTGGCTAGTTGGTGTTCGTGTATACGGATCGTTAGCTGTCTTCCTGTTTGTCCGATGTAGTGTTTTCTGCAGTCCTTGCATGGGATTTTGTACACTATATTAGTTTTGCTCATGTTGGGTATCGGGTCCTTTGTTCTGGTGAGTTGTTGTCTGAGCGTGGCTGTTGGTTTGTGTGCTGTTATGAGTCCTAGTGATCGCAGTAGTCTGGCTGTCAGTTCAGAAATGCTCCTGATGTATGGTAGCGTGGCTAGTCCTTTGGGTTGCGGCATGTCCTTGTTCCGTTGTCTCTCCCTTAGGCATCTGTTGATGAAATTGCGCGGGTATCCGTTTTTGGCGAATACTTTGTATAGGTGTTCCTCTTCCTCTTTTTGTAGTTCTGGTGTGCTGCAGTGTGTTGTGGCCCTTTTTGAATAGTGTCCTGATGCAACTTCATTTGTGTGTGTTGGGGTGGTTGCTTTCATAGTTTAGGACTTGGTCTGTGTGTGTGTGGCTTTCCTGTAAACCTTTGTGGTGAATTCTTCATTCAGTATTCTCTGTACCATCACGTCTCGGAATGGGAGTTGGTTGTCCTTTTCTTCCTCTCTAGTGAATCGGATTCCTGTGAGTGTGGTGTTGATGATCTGGTGTGTGTTCTCTATTTCTGTGTTTTTAATTATTACAAAGGTGTCATCCACGTATCTGACCCAGAGTTTGGGTTGAAGTTGTGGTAAGACTGTTTGTTCTAACCTTTGCATTACTGCTTCTGCTATGAGTCCAGAGATCGGTGAGCCCATGGGTGTTCCGTTGATTTGTTCGTATATTTGGTTATTGAATGTGAAGTGTGTTGTGAGGCACAAGTCCAGTAGTTTAAGTATGCCGTCTTTGTTGGTCGGTTCAACGTCTTGTTGTCTGTTATGTCTGTCCAGCAGGTTGGCTATTGTTTCTTTGGCTAGTGTTTTGTTGATGGAGGTGAACAGTGCCATTACATCGAATGAGACCATAGTTGTGTGTTGTGAGTTGTCTATGTGTATATTTCTGATGATGTCCAAGAATTCCTGTGTCGATTGTATAGATTGTCTGGATCCGCTGATCAGGTGTTTCAGTTTCTGCTGTAGTTCTTTGGCCAGTTTGTGTGATGGTGTCCCTGGTAGTGATACTATGGGTCTGAGTGGGATGTCTGGTTTGTGCACTTTGGGTAGTCCATAGAATCTGGGGGTGTTGTTGCTTTCAGGTTTCATTCTTTGTAGGTCAGACCTGGTTATCTGTTCGTTTTTTTTGTAGATTCCTCAGTGTGTTGTTTATCCTATTGGTGAGCTGTGGGGTGGGGTCAAACTCCCTCCTTTTGGTAGGTGTTGGTATCTGCAAGTAGTTGTGCTTTTTGCATGTACTCTGCTTTGTCCAGGATGACCGTCATTCTGCCTTTGTCTGCTGGTAGTATGATTATGTTCTTATCGTTTCTTAGTAATTTTAGTGCTTCATCTCCTTGGTGTTGAGGTTATGTGTTTGTTTTTTTTCTTGTTATCAGAAAGATAACAAAGACGGCATACTTAAACTACTGGGACTTGTGCCTCACAACACACTTCACATTCAATAACCAAATATACGAACAAATAAACGGAACACCCATGGGCTCACCGATCTCTGGACTCATAGCAGAAGCAGTAATGCAAAGGTTAGAACAAACAGTCTTACCACAACTTCAACCCAAACTCTGGGTCAGATACGTGGATGACACCTTTGTAATAATTAAAAACACAGAAATAGAGAACACACACCAGATCATCAACACCACACTCACAGGAATCCAATTCACTAGAGAGGAAGAAAAGGACAACCATTCCTAGACGTGATGGTACAGAGAACACCGAACGGAGAATTCACCGCAAAGGTTTACAGGAAAGCCACACACACACAGACCAAGTCCTAAACTATGAAAGCAACCACCCCAACACACACAAACAAAGTTGCATCAGGACACCATTCAAAAGGGCCACAACACACTGCAGCACACCAAAACTACAAAAAGAGGGAGAGGAACACCTATACAAAGTATTCGCCAAAAACGAATACCCTCGCAATTTCATCAACAGATCCCTAAGGGAGAGACAACGGAACGAGGACATGCCGCAACCCAAAGGACTAGCCACACTACCATACATCAGGAGCATTTCTGAACTGACAGCCAGACTACTGCAACCACTAGGACTCATAACAGCACACAAACCAACAGCCACGCTCAGACAACAACACACCAGAACAAAGGACCCGATACCCAACATGAGCAAAACTAATATAGTGTACAAAATCCCATGCAAGGACTGCAGAAAACACTATATCGGACAAACAGGAAGACAGCTAACGATCCGTATACACGAACACCAACTAGCCACGAAACGACACGACCAGCTATCCTTAGTAGCCACACACACAGATGACAAGCAACATGAATTTGACTGGGACAACACTACCATTATAGGGCAAGCCAAACAGAGAACAGCCAGGGAATTCCTAGAGGCATGGCACTCATCCACAGTCTCTATCAACAAACACATCGACCTGGACCCAACATACCGGCCACTACAGCGGACAGCTCGAACTGACAACCGGAAGCGGCAGAGACAGGCCACTAGAAATGCCGGAGGAAACAGCTTCACAGGAGGCTCCCAAGCACTGAAGATGTCACCTAGACAGGGGACGAAACGTTTGCAAGACAAATTCCTAGCTCGGCGAACAGAACCACAACAACGAGCACCCGAGCTACAAATCTTCTCCCAAACTTTGAGCAGATTTATATAACTTCAAAATTCATTTGAGGCCTGTCTTTCTGCTAAACAGGTTAGAACAAATAGTAGCCTTGAAAATTGAGATGTGGAGGAGTCAATGTTGGACTGGGGTGGACAAAGTTTAAAAATCTCACAACACCTGGTGAAAGTCCAACAGGTTTATTTGGAAGCACTAGCTTTTGGAGCACTGCTCCTTCATCAGGTACATGTGGAGCAGGACAATAAGATACAGATTTTATTGCAAAAAGATCAGTGTCATGCAACTGAAATGATATATTGAATAAACCTAGATTGCTGTTCCGTCTTTCATCTTTTAGAATGGGTTACAGGTTTAAGTTCATTAAAAGAACTACTTTTAAGTCACATTCTTGAGGTAACTTAAGGTTTTATAAAATAATGTGACAGCTCAGCTCAGTCAATGTATTAAAGGGATGAGGTTAGCGTCTGTCTGTATCCCAATCTTGAGTCAGACTGGTTCTATTTCCAAAGTAAGAATTTATAAAATGTTATATGGATTGACTGCCTTCATTGTCTGCAGATTTCTGTTTTTGCTCAAAAAAACACGCATGTATCTGCAAATGCAAATTCACCCCATAGACTTGTATACATGTGTGTTTTGCATGTGTGCATGCTTTGTAGAGTGTGCACATGTGTGATGGAGAGTATAAGCCTGTGACTGTGGTGCATTGTTGAGTGTTGGGGGTGTATGTGTTTGCATCTGAGAGAGGGTCTGCGTGAGTTTGTGTGTGGTGTGGTGTAGTGTAGTGGGGTCACCTGTAGTGTGATATGAACCCAAGGTCCTGGTTGAGGCCATCCTCATGGGTACTGAACTTGGTATCAGCCTCTGCTCACAATCACACAATCCCGTGTTCTCTTGCTCTCTCTTTCTCTACAGATACATTCTGCATGGCACTGTGATCTTTTGCTATAAATTCTGTGTCTTATGATCCTGCCTAACTAGCTACCTGATGAAGAAGCAGAGCTCTGAAAGCTGGTACTTCCAAAAAACCTATTGGAGTATAACCTGGTGTTGTGTGATTTTTAACTTTGAAAATTGATGCAAGAGTTGTATCTTGCAGTCAGTGAACTGCGAACCAAATTCATTTCAAGCTGTTGTGATTTATCTACTGGTAATTCACTTTCATTATTAGGAACAAATCATTTAATATCTTAGCCAAGCATACAAAAAATAGATCTCTGTGCAAAACTTACTGTGCCTTGGCAGACTGAGAAATTGCGAAGTTCTTCTCCGTTTCTCCAATGTGACATTTTCTCCCCTTCCTTCCAAACCACAATGGCATCTCTTATTCTGTTTTAATTTATAGTTCTCTTCCTGCTGAATGCAACTCTTGACTCCATGTTTTACAACTATGCCTTTGTACAAATGGCTTACTGCTGAAGTGATATGAGAGGCCTCATGCATACACTTTTCTTGCCACAATGCTCTGACTTTATTTATTGGTCTGTAAACCATTCTCTGGAGTAAAATGTTCCTCTGACTTATGCACTCGTGACAGTTCTGCTGTGATAAAAGCTTGGGTTTCAAGCTTATATCAGCAGTTTTGAGAACATGATTGAAACAATTCCTTTCTATATCTTGAGCCTCTGCTTTTGTTTAAGGAGACAATGTAAAAATGTATCCATGATTTTACAGAGACTTATCCTGTCACCTTAGCAGTAGGCCTGTCCATTGTCCATATTGGAGTCCATTGTGAAGGGTGAGATTTCTGAATATTTGGCTGTGTATGGTAAAATAGGGCAAAGTCAGCATGGTTTCATCAGGGAGAGGTCATGCCTGACAAATCTGCTAGAACTCTGAGGAAGTAACAAGCAGGTTAGACCAAGGAGAGCAATGGATGTTATCTACCTGGACATCAAGAAGGCCTTTGACAAGGTGCTGAGTAAGATAAGGGCCCATGGTGCTAGAGGCAAGATACTAGCATGGATAGAGGATTGGCTGTCTGGTAGAAAGCAGAGAGTGGAGATTAAAAGGGTCTTCCTCAGGATGGTAGCTGGTGACTAGTGGTGTTCCGCAAAGGTCGGTGTTGGGGCCACAACTTTTCACTTTCTACGTTAATGATTTTTTGATGAAGGAACTGTGGGCATTCTGGCTAAGTTTGAAGATGATTCAAAGATAGGTAGAGGGACAGGTAGTATTGAGGAGCTGGGGCAGCTGCAGTAAGACTTGGACAGTTAGGAGAGTGGACAAGGTAGATGGAGTACAATGGAAGAAAATGTGAGGTCATGTACTCTGGTAGGAAGCATAGAGGCATGAACTATTTTCTAAATGGGGAGAAAATTCAGAAGTCCGAAGTGCAAAGAGACTTGGGAGGTCTAGTTCAGGATTCTCTCAAAGTAGACTTGCAGGTTGAGTGGTGAATATGTGGAATTCACTGCCCGAGAAGGCTGTGGAGGCCAGGTCATTGAGTGAGTATACTGAAGACTCCGATTTATAGGTTCTTGATTGTCTAGGGATCTAGAGTTACAGGCAGGAAGTGGGAGAATGGGGTTGAGAAACTTATGTCATGATTGAATGATGGACCAGACTTGATGGGTTGAATGGCCAAATTTCTGCTCCTATGTCTTTATGGTCCTAGAGAATCTCATTGGGTTCTTCTTGCTTACACTAGCTCCCCTGTAATTGAATGCAGAATGGATGCTGTCATATACCTAGATGATCCTGAATGGTTTCATAAGCAATCTATTGCTTGACATCTAGAGGTCTTAATGCATGCAAACAAATAAAGCCCTAGATTGTTTGGTTGAGTTTCAAGCTCCTGATGTTTGTTTGATACAACAGTGAATGAACTGCACAGCTGATCAAGAATTGGACCATTATTAAAGTAACTCACCTCAGTCCAAACAATTATAATAACCAGCAGCACACCCTCTCTAGTTCATTGGGATCTGATATTACCATTACTAAATCTCCTGATTGTTCACGTGTCTCATCTCCAACAAGAGAGAATCTAACTATCACCCCATGACATCCAATGGTATTATTGTCCTCTGCTATCAACATTCTGGGGGTGGGTGGGGGGAGAAAGGTGTTGCCATTAACTATAAAACTGAATTGGATCAGTTAGATAAATATTGTGGCTACAACAGCAGGTCAAAAGCTGTGACTCTTGCAGGAGTAACTCAACTCCTGGCTCCGAAAACCTGTCCACTATCCAGAAGGTAAAATTCAGGAGTGTATTGGAATACACTCTCCTTAAGACAAAACCGTCCACTTGATAAGTATTAAATTCACAAACATTCATTTCCTCTGTCTGTGACACTCAACAGTAGAAGTGAGTATACCATCTACAAGATCATAGAATCCCTACAGTCTGGAAACAGGGCCTTCTGCTCAACAAGTCCACACCAACCCTCTGAAGAGTAACTCCCCCTGACCCATTTCCCCTACCCAATATTTACCCTTGACTAATGCATCTAACTTGCATGTCCCTGGACACTATGGGCAATTTAGCATGGCCAATTCACTTGACCTGCACATCTTTGAATTGTGGGAGGAAACCAGACCACCCAGAGGGGACCCACGCAGACAGGGGGCGAATGTGCAAACTCCACATGGACAGTCATCCAAGGCTGGAATCAAACCCCAGTACTTGGCGCTGTGAGGTGGCAGTGCTAACCACTGAGCCATCCAAGATGTGCAGCAGAAATTCATCATGTCTCCTTAGAGCTATGGGCACTATAGTGTGAAAGGTGATGGTCAACAAATATTTGGGGGTATGACCATCCATAAATTCTCTTTCAACCTATTCACCATGTAGTAAATTTCCTTCATTGTGACTGGGTCTAAATCTGGGCATTTGTGGGTCTATCTATGGCAAATGGAATGCAGCTCACCACCACCTTCTCAATGACTACTATGGATGGACAACCAATACTGGCCCAGCCAGCAAAACCTATGTCCCATGAATGAATAAAAATACGGTTATAAATTGGTAACTGAATTCTCCAAAATCCAAGTCCAAAACATCCTGGTGGTACTTCGTCTGGTCTACTCAGGAACTTTTCTTCCTAAACATTTCCATCTCTCTGCTGTCTCCTCCGTTTCAACATACTTGGTGAAGCTTGCCTCTCTAATCAAGCTTTTGGTTACCTTTCTCTAATATTTCCTCATGTGGCCCTTTGTTGCATTTTGCTACTTGGTCCTATGAAGCACATTGAAATGTTTTGATACTTTAACACTAAGTTATGTGAAAATGCAAGTTGTTGGATGAACTGAACCTGGCTGAATTGTTACAGAAGCCTGTATGATCCTAGATAAGTGAACGGAAACTAGTGAGGTTCTGGTAAATATAATTGGGCTGAAACTGGATTGGCCTAGCTTTTTATACTATTTCACAATCTGAAGGGTTGGCAATGCCCTGCATGTGGGTGCATGCTGGGAAGAATGGCTACCGAAATAAGACAACAGAGGACTAGTGACACACAATGAATCATATACCAAGGAAACCAGTATCCTCCAGATAGAAAGAATGGAGCAGCAATTTGGGGGAACAATTAATATGTCCATTTTTCTGCATGAACTCAGGACCGCCTTCTCCCTTAATTACCTGTCTAGACAATTGAAAGTGCAGCACTTTCATGGTATGAGGGCACTCTGAAATGGCCAGGAGAGGTGCAGCAATCTCCCTGACTGAAGAAGCAATCAGGTACAACCATTAAATGAATGAAATGGCCTTGCTTTTGAGACCGAGAGTGAGATGGGAAAGATCTCCATGGAAACAAATATTTAGAAAACAGAAACTGAAGCTGCACTCAGCAAACATTTAATTTGCAATGAATGGCATCTCTCCATGTTTTGAAAAAAAAAATCAAAGTCTTTGAAGGTGATTACTTGGAATTGTGGAATTTGTGACCATGGTGATGTGCAGCCAGATTCCATTTGGCTTTCTATTTTCCATCCAGTCTTTCAAGGACACTCCAATTAGCCAAATATTGACATGAGTCATAGAGATGTACAGAACCAAAACAGACCCTTGGGTCCAACCCGTCCATGCTGACCAGATTTCCCAACTCCATCTAGTCCCATCTGCCAGCACCTCCAAACCCTTCCTGTTCGTACCCATCCAGATGCCTTTTCACTGCTGCAATTGTACCAGCCTCCACCACTTCCTCTGGCAGCACATTCCATACAAGTACCACCCTCTGCGTGAAAAAGTTGCCCCTTAGATCTCTTTTGTATCTTTTCCCCTCTCACCCTAAACCTATGCCCTCTAGTTTGAATGGTAAGTCACTGACCGGATTAGTTACAGAAGACTAAATGAACCTAAATTGGGTAGCTTCTGAAAGTAGGTATGTAATTCAGTCCGTGCCTTTTCAGTGAAATGCAGGCAACATGTTAAACTTGTTTTCTGCTCTTAAAGGCTATTGCATGCGGTCAGCAATAATCATGCAATTCGTTGGCAGCACAAACCAGCCACTGACCCAATATTGCTATTTGTTAGCATTATGTACAGCTAGTCTACACTGTTTAATAAATCCTGCACCTTTTGGAATGTATATTGTGATTTCTAGAGATGCTGGGGTCATTTTAAATCAAACTGTGCAACAAATGATGCCTCAGCATAGGCATGTACATTCTCCAAGGATAAATACGGAGTTCAATGTTAGGGGTTCAGCCCCCAGGGCTAATTATAGAGTCATTGAGATGGACAGCACAGAAACAGACTCTTCGGTCCAACTTGTCCAGGTCGACCAGATATCCCAAACCAATCTAATCCCACCTACCAGCACCCGGCCCATATCCCTCTAAATCCTTCCTATGCATATACCCATCCAGATGCCTTTTAAATGTTGCAATCGTACTAGCCTTCACTACTTCCTCTGGCAGCTCATTCCATACACCTACCACTCTCTGTGAAAAAGTTGTCCCTCAGGTCTCCTTTTATATCTTTCCCCTCTCACCTAAACTTATGCCCTTTAGTTCTGGACTCCCTGACCCAGGGATGAGACTTTGTCTATTTGTCTTATCCATACCCCTCAAGATTTTACAAACCTCTATAAGGTCACTCCTCATCCTCCGACACTCCAGGGAAAACAGCCCTAGCCTATTCAACCTCTCCCTATAGCTCAAATCCTCCAACCCTGGCAACATCCTTTTAAATCTTTTCTGAACCCTTTCAAGTTTCACAATATCCTTCCAATAGGAAAGAGACCAGATTTGCACGCAATATTCCAAAAGTGGCCCAACCAATGTCTTGTACAGCCGCAACATGACCTCCCAACTCCTGTACTCAATACTCTGACTGATAAAGGAAAGCATAATGCCGCCTTCACCAGCCTATCTACCTGCGACTTCACTTTCAAGGAACTATCAGATCTGTGTTCACTGGGGAAGACACAAGCAATCTCCCTGAGGTAACAGTGGCTGAAGGACCTGAACTTAAGGGAATTTCTATTTGCCAGGATTTGGTGTTGGAGAGACTGTTAGGTCTGAAGGTTGATAAGTCTCCGGGACCTGATGGCTTGCATCCCAGGGTACTAAAGGAGGTGGCTCGGGAAATCGTGGATGCGCTGGTGATTATTTTCCAGAGTTCAATAGAATCGGGGTTGGTTCCTGAGGATTGGAGGGCGGCTAATGTTGTGCCACTTTTTAAGAAGGGTGGGCGGGAGAAAGCAGGAAATTATAGACCAGTTAGTCTGACCTCAGTGGTGGGAAAGATGCTGGAGTCTATTATAAAGGATGAAATTACGGCACATCTGGATAATAGTAACAGGATAGGACAGAGTCAGCATGGATTTATGAAGGGGAAATCATGCTTGACTAATCTTCTTGAATTTTTTGAGGATGTAACTCGGAAGATGGACGAGGGAGATCCAGTGGATGTAGTGTACCTGGACTTTCAGAAAGCTTTTGATAAAGTCCCACACAAGAGGTTAGTGAGTAAAATTAGGGCGCACGGGATTGGGGGCAAAGTACTAGATTGGATAGAGAATTGGTTGGCTAATAGGAAACAAAGGGTAGTGATTAACGGCTCCATTTCGAAATGGCAGGCAGTGACCAGTGGGGTACCGCAGGGATCCGTGCTGGGACCGCAGCTTTTTACAATATATGTAAATGATATAGAAGATGGTATCAGCAATAACATTAGCAAATTTGCTGATGACACAAAGCTAGGTGGTAGGGTGAAATGTGATGAGGATGTTAGGGGATTACAGGGTGACCTGGACAAGTTAGGTGAGTGGGCAGATGCATGGCAGATGCAGTTTAATGTGGATAAATGTCTGGTTATCCACTTTGGTGGCAAGAACAGGAAGGCAGATTACTACCTCAATGGTATCAAATTAGGTAAAGGGGCTGTTCAGAGAGATCTGGGTGTTCTTGTCCACCAGTCAATGAAGGCAAGCATGCAGGTACAGCAGGTCGTGAAGAAGGCTAATAGCATGCTGGCCTTCATAACAAGAGGGATTGAGTATAGAAGCAAAGAGGTGCTTCTGCAGCTGTACAGGGCCCTGGTGAGACCACACCTGGAGTACTGTGTACAGTTCTGGTCTCCAAATTTGAGGAAAGACATTCTGGCTATTGAGGGAGTGCAGCGTAGGTTCACGAGGTCAATTCCTGGAATGGCAGGATTGCCTTACACGGAAAGACTGAAGCGATTGGGCTTGTATACCCTTGAGTTTAGAAGACTGAGAGGGGATCTGATTGAAACGTATAGGCTTATGAAAGGACTGGACACTCTGGCAGGAGGGAACATATTTCCGTTGATGGGGGAGTGCCGAACCAGAGGACACAACTTAAAAATACGGGGTAGACCATTTAGGACAGAGATGAGGAGAAACTACTTCACCCAGAGAGTGGTGGCTGTGTGGAATGCTCTGCCCCAGAGGGCAGTGGAGGCCCAGTCTCTGGATTCATTTAAGAAAGAATTGGATAGAGCTCTTAAAGATAGTGGAGTCAAGGGGTATGGAGATAAGGCTGGAACAGGATACTGATTAGGAATGATCAGCCATGATCATATTGAATGGCGGTGCAGGCTCGAAGGGCAGAATGGCCTACTCCTGCATCTATTGTCTATTGTCTATTGTCTATTGTCTATAACTATGAACCTACACTGAGGTCTCTTTGTTCAGCAACACTCCCTAGGACCTTACCATTAAGTGTATAAGTCCTGCTAAGATTTGCTTTCCCAAAATGCAGTTCCTCGCATTTATCTGAATTAAATTCCATCTGCCACTTCTCAGCCCATTGGCCCATCTGGTCAAGATCCTGTTGTAATGTGAGGTAACCTTCGCTGTCCACTACACCTCCAATTTTGGTGCCATCTGCAAACTTACTAACTGTACTACTTATGCTCGCATCCAAATCACTTATATAAATGTTGAAAAGTAGAGGACCCAGCACCGATCCTTGTGGCACTCCATTGGTCACAGGCCTCCAGTCTGCAAAACCACCCTCCACCACCACCCTCTGTCTTCTACCTTTGAGCCAGTTCTGTATCCAAATGGCTAGTTCTCCCTGTATTCCATGAGATCTAACCTTGCTAACCAGTCTCCAATGGGGAACCTTGTCGAATGCCGTACTGAAGTCCATATAGATCATGCCATCTGCCCTCCTCAATCCTCTTCATTGCTTCTTCAAAGAACTATATCAAGTTTGAGACATAATTTCCCATGCACAAAGCCATGTTGACTATCCCTAATCAGTCCTTGCCTTTCCAAATACATGTACATCCTGTCCCTCAGGATTCCCTCCAACAACTTGCTCACCACTGATGTCAGGCTCACTGGTCTATAGTTCCCTGGCTTGTCCTTACCACCCTTCTTAAACAGTGGAACCACGTTAGCTAACCTCCGGTCTTCTGGCACCCCACCTGTAACTATTGATAAGACAAATATCTCAGCAAGAGGCCTAGCAATTACCCCCCACCCCCCACCCCGAGCTTCCCACAGAGTTCTTGGGTTGTCAGGCCACAGGAAATTCAATGGTCTTCTACAAATGGCCTCTATTCCTGATGAAGGGCTTTTGCCCAAAACATCGATTTTTCCTGCTACTCGGATGCCGCCTGACCTGCTGTGCTTTTCCAGTATCACTCTGATCTAAACTGTACAAATGGTCAATATCAGCCAATGTATTTATAAGCTACCATCTGCATTAATAGCCTCAAATATTCCTCCATTTAATGTATTCCTATTGCTCACTTTCTAACAATCATGGTACATACCTAACCAGTACAGTTTGAACGCACCCTCACACATTTAGTCCTGTTGTATCTCTGTTTGCACACATTGCCAGCTGTTCAGCTATGGTAGCTACACCATTTGCTAATGACGCTCACTGACTGACTTCCCTCTGGTTTGTAGGCACGACCGGACAGAATTGCAGAATTGTTACAATGCAGATAGAGGCTGTTCGGTCCATCATGCCTGCACCTGCTCTGTACAGTATTATTCTTACATCCCTCTTACTTCAGTTGCACAACACTTTTAATCTGTGCCCTCACATTCTTGTTTCTTTTACTAGCACCCTGCCTATTCTGTCCAACCCACTCATAATTTTGAAATCACAGTCAGTCTCTACTCTCCAAAGAGGACAGTCCCAACTACTTCCACCTTTTTTTTAAGCTGAGGTTTCTCTTATCTCTAACCATTCTAGTAAATCACTTTTGCACTGTCTTCAATGAATTTGCATTTTTCCTGTAACGTGGCACCAACCACTGTACACAATACTCTGGCCAAGGTCCAACAAGTGTCTTGTGCAAATTTAACATCACCTCCTCGTTTTTGTACACTCTACACCTATTAATAAAACAGAACATAGTATGCTTTATTTACTGCTCGCTCCACCTGTCCTGCCACCTTCAATGATGTATGCACATTTACACCCAAGTTCCCTATTTCCTGCAGCCCCTTTAGAATTGTATCTCCTTTTTATGTTGTCTTTGTGTTCTTCTGCTCAAAGTGCATTACCTTTCACTTCTCTGCATTGAAGCTCACCTGCCACCCATCTGGCAATTCCAACTTATCATTCGAGTTCCACACTTTTCTCCTCACTGTTTGCAATTCTTCCAAGTTCAGTGTCATCTGTAAAACTGAAGATTGCTCCCTATGTACTAAGATCCAGATCATTAATCTATATCAGGAAAAGCAAGATTCCCAATTCAGATAGCTGGAGAACTCTTCTACAAACTTACTTCCAGCTGGAAATATATCCATCAAACAATACTTTCTGTTTTGTCTCACTCAGCCGATTTTATATCTCATGTTGCCATCCTCCATTTTATAATATGACATACTTTCCTTGCAAGTCTGTTGAGAGACACTCAATCAAATACAGTGATGATTGAAGCAGCAATATGGAGGTACTTCTGTATATTTTGTCCTCCACAAAACAAATAGTAATTGTTGAAATGGGAAGAGTCTTTGGGGCTGGGTACAAGACCAGCGAAGTATATGAATTAATTAGGACACATTCATACCTATACCAGTATCTCAAATTGTACATTTACCACATTTCACAGTAACCAAGATGGTGGCAGAGCAGCAGCGCAGCATGTGGGTTTCTGTCCAGAGCTCATCTGCTCCATTCCATTTTATGCTGCCTTTTCTTTCACCACTTCCTTTTCTCTCTTTCATCTACTTACCTTCTGTGGAGAGATTGGCTTCAAGATGTCCAGTGCACCCGAGACGAGGTTTCTTTGCGGTGGTGGAGGGAGTCGACTTTAGTGCAGCATAGGCGGAGATCGAGCCCAGTGTGTGAAAGATTGAGCCCAATGCGCAGGAGATTGAGTAACAACATTTTAAAATACATCTGGATGGGTAAATGAACAGGAAGAGTTTAGAGGGATATGGGCCAAGTACTGACAAATGGGACTAGATTAATTTAGGATATCTGGTTGTTATGAATGAATTAGACCGAAGGATCTGTTTCCATGCTGTACATATTATGACTCTGTCACCACTGTTTTTTCTTTCTCTGCTATTCACTTGATTTTGGTGCCCTTTGGTTCTTGAGCCTTTCTTCAAAAAGATTTTTTTTTCTTTGTCTTTGTATAGAATGCTCATGGTTTTCAACACCTCTATCGCATTTCCTTTTTAACTTTCTCTTTCCAATGGACAACGACCCCAGCTTCTCCAATCTATGTAACTGAAGTCTTTTATCCCTGGAACATGTGCCTTTCTTGCACGTGTCAACACTTGTTGCACTCTTTTTTTTTTTAGAAAAGCACTTCAGCCTCCAATGTGTTTAAAGCTACACACATGATTTCATTGCATGTTACATTTAGACAATACATGGATGGGATAGGTATGGAGGGATACGAGCCAAACACTGGCAAATGGGGCTCGTTTAAATTGTGAAAACTGGGATGCATGGGCAGGTTGGGCTGAAGGGCCTGTTTCCAAGCTGTAGGGATTTTGTGATTCTATATAAACTCCAAAAAGGCAATTTCACAAAACATTGAAAAGCTGGTAGACTTACCAAAAATCATAGCAAACAAAGACATACAGATCATAGGGTGCTTAGACAGAATGAGGCATTCCACGTTATGGCTGCACAGGAGGTGCACAAAGCAAGATCAACATTAGCTCGATTTAACATTATTTGAAGTTTGAGAGGACCATTCAGCAGCCTAATAACAGGGAAGAAGCTGTTTTTGAACCTGTTGGTGCATGTGTTCAAGCTTCTGTATCTTCTGCCTGTAGAGGCTGGAAGAGAGTATTACTGGGATGGGAGGGGTCTTTGGTACCCTTTCCACAGCAACGTGAAGTATAAATGGAGACAATAGGTGGGAGGTTGGCTTGCTCTGGGCTGTGCACGCAACTTCCTGTAGTTTCTTTCGATCCGAGGCAGAGCACTTGCCTGACCAGGCCGTTATGCATCCGGATAGAATGCTTTTTATGGTACATATATAAAAGTTGGTGAGGGACCTTATGGACGTGTCAAATTCCTCAGCCACCTGAGGAAGAAGAGGTGTTGTTGTGCCTTCTTGACTGGCATATCCAGGTGGCGGGTCGAGGACATATGTTTTCATCACTCAGAGGCACTTGATGCTCTCAACCCTTTCCACCGTATCTCCATTGATGTAGATAGGGGCATGTCCTCCTCCTTTTTGCTGAAGTTAATGATCAGTTCTTTTGTTTGCCAACATTGTGATAGAGAGCAAGAGATCGTTATTGTTACATCACGACAGATAGAATCATGGAGCAAGCTCAATAGGCTGAATGGCCTGCTCCCATTGAATTGTAACTGGGTTGGCCAGCTAGACCTCCTATTCTGAGTTCCCTGACTGGGGCTGTTAATCTGGTTCAATCGGGGGTCCCAGCTGACATGCACAATAGGAGTGCTAGAGATACTGACTTTGTGGAATTGACTGCAGGAGCACTATAGTCAAGGCCTCTGGAGTTATCTCCCCTATTTTCCGTGTTTCCCTAGGGATAGCATTGTATGAGGAAAATCATCTCTGCAACTTGATTGAGGGCAGAACAGTAGACATTGTTTACTTGGACTTTATTAAAGAATTTGACAAGGTTCTGCATGGTCATGTGAGCTTGCCAATTGAATACCAACTTGGCACAATGGCAGGAGACAGACAGTGGTGCTGGAGGGTTGCTTTTAGAACATAGAACATAGAACAATACAGCACAGAACAGGCCCTTCGGCCCACGATGTTGTGCCGAACTTCTATCCTAGATTAAGCACCCATCCATGTATCTATCCAAATGCCGCTTAAAGGTCGCCAATGAATCTGACTCTACCACTCCCTCAGGCAGCGCATTCCATGCCCCCACCACTCTCTGGGTAAAGAACCCACCCCTGACCTCTCCCCTATACCTTCCACCCTTCACCTTAAATTTATGTCCCCTTGCAACACTCTGTTGTACCCGGGGAAAAAGTTTCTGACTGTCTACTCTATCTATTCCTCTGATCATCTTATAAACCTCTATCAAGTCACCCCTCATCCTTCGCCGTTCCAACGAGAAAAGGCCGAGAACTCTCAACCTATCCTCGTATGACCTACTCTCCATTCCAGGCAACATCCTGGTAAATCTTCTCTGCACCCTCTCCAAAGCTTCCACATCTTTCCTAAAGTGAGGCGACCAGAACTCCACACAGTACTCCAAATGTGGCCTAACCAAAGTCCTGTACAGCTGCAACATCACCTCACGACTCTTGAATTCAATCCCTCTGCTAATGAACGATAATACTCCATAGGCCTTCTTACAAACTCTATCCACCTGAGTGGCAACTTTCAAAGATCTATGTACATAGACCCCAAGATCCCTCTGTTCCTCCACCTGACCAAGAACCCTACCATTAACCCTGTATTCCGCATTCTTATTTGTTCTTCCAAAATGGACAACCTCACACTTGGCAGGGTTGAACTCCATCTGCCACTCCTCAGCCCAGCTCTGCATCATATCTAAGTCCCTCTGCAGCCGACAACAGCCCTCCTCACTGTCCACAACTCCACCTATCTTTGTATCATCTGCAAATTTACTGACCCACCCTTCGACTCCCTCATCTAAGTCATTAATAAAAATTACAAACAGCAGAGGACCCAGAACTGATCCCTGTGGAACTCCACTGGTAACTGGACTCCATGCTGAATATTTACCATCTACCACCACTCTCTGACTTCGACCGGTTAGCCAGTTTTCTATCCAATTGGCCAAATTTCCCTCTATCCCATGCCTCCTGACTTTCCGCATAAGCCTACCATGGGGAACCTTATCAAATGCCTTACTAAAATCCATGTACACTACATCCACTGCTCTACCCTCATCCACATGCTTGGTCACCTCCTCGAAGAATTCAATAAGACTTGTAAGGCAAGACCTACCCTTCACAAATCCGTGCTGGCTGTCCCTAATCAAGCAGTGTCTTTCCAGATACTCGTAAATCCTATCCCTCAGTACCCTTTCCATTACTTTGCCTGCCACAGAAGTAAGACTAACTGGCCTGTAATTCCCGGGGTTATCCCTATTCCCTTTTTTGAACAGGGGCACAACATTCGCTACTCTCCAGTCCCCTGGTACCACCCCAGTTGCCAGTGAAGACGAGAAGATCATTGCCAACGGTACTGCAATTTCCTCTCTTGCTTCCCACATAATCCTAGGATATATCCAGTCAGGCCCGGGGGACTTGTCTATCCTCAAGTTGTTCAAAATGTCCAACACATCTTCCTTCCTAACAGGTATCTCTTCTAGCTTATCAGTCCGTTTCACACTCTCCTCTTCAACAATACGGTCCCTCTCGTTCGTAAATACTGAAGAGAAGTACTTGTTCAAGACCTCTCCTATCTCTTCTGACTCAATACACAGTCTCCCACCACTGTCCTTGATCGGACCTACCCTCGTTCTCGTCATTCTCAGGTTTCTCACATACGCATAGAATGCCTTGGGGTTATCCTTGATCCTATCCGCCAGGGATTTTTCATGCCCTCTCTTAGCTCTCCTAATCCCTTTCTTCAGGTCCCTTCTGGCTATCCTGTATCCCTCCACTGCTCTGTCTGAACCTTGTTTCCTCAACCTTATGTAAGCCTCCTTCTTCCTCTTTACTAGACATTCAACCTCCCTCGTCAACCAAGGCTCCCTCACACGACCATTTCTTTCCTGCCTGATCGGTACATACATATCAAGGACACGTCGTATCTGCTCCTTGAAAAAGTCCCACATTTCCACCACATCCTTCCCTGACAGCCTATGCTCCCAACGTATGCTCCTCAAATCCTGTCTTACAGCATCGTAATTTCCCTTCCCCCAATTGTAAAAACTTCCTTGTGCGCACCTATCTCTCTCCATAACCAAGGTGAAAGTCACAGAATTGTGGTCGCCATCACCAAAATGTTCACCCACTAACAAGCCCACCACTTGTCCCGGTTCGTTACCGAGTACCAAATCCAATATGGCCTCCCCTCTGGTTGGATAATCTACACACTGCGTTAGAAAAGCTTCCTGGACACACTGCACAAACACCGCCCCATCCAATCTACTTGATCTAAAGAGCTTCCAATCAATATTTGGGAAGTTGAAGTCGCCCATGACTACGACCCTGTGGCTTCTGCACCTTTCCAAAATCTGTTTCCCAATCTGTTTCTCCACATCTCTGCTGCTATTGGGGGGCCTATAATAAACACCCAACAAGGTGACTGCATCTTTCCTATTTCTGACTTCAGCTCATACTACCTCCAGAGGCAGATCCCCCTCAAACTTCCTTTCTGCAGCCGTTATACCATTTCTAATTAGCAATGCCACCCCCCCTCCTTTTTTACCACCCTCCCTAATCTTATTGAAACATCTGTAACCAGGAACCTCCAACAGCCATTCCTGTCCCTCATCTATCAATGTTTCCGTGATGGCCACAACATTGTAGTCCCAGGTACCGATCCACGCCTTAAGTTCACCCACCTTATTTCTGATACTCCTTGCATTGAAGTATACGCACTTGAGCCCATCTCTGTGTCCGCAAGTATTCCCTGTCAGTGCTACCTTCTCCACAGCCTCCCTACAGTCTTGGACATCCTGACACACAGCTAGCTTACTTGCTGGACTACAAGTCCGGATCCCATCCCCCTGCCAAATTAGTTTAAACCCCCCCGAAGAGTGCTAGCAAACCTACCCCCCAGGATATTGGTGCCCTTCTGGTTCAGGTGCAACCCGTCCTGTTTATACAGGTCCCACCTTCCCCAGAATGCAGTCCAATTGTCCAAATATCTGAAGCCCTCCCTCCTACACCATCCTTGCAGCCACGTGTTCAACTGCACTCTCTCCCTATTCTTTGCCTCTCTGTCACGTGGCACCGGCAACAACCCAGAGATGACGACTCTGTCTGTCCTAGCTTTTAGCTTCCAGCCTAACTCCTTGAGCTCTTGAATGACCTCCCCACCCCTCTTCCTACCTATGTCGTTGGTGCCAATGTGTACCACGACTTCTGGCTGCACACCCTCCCCCTTAAGGATTCTGAAGACACGGTCCGAGACGTCTCGGACCCTAGCACCTGGGAGGCAACAAACCATCCGAGAGTCTCGCCCATGTCCACAGAACCGCCTGTCCGTCCCTCTAACTAGAGAGTCCCCTATAACTAGCGCTCTCCTCTTCTCCCCCTTTCCCTTCTGAATCTCAGAGCCACAGACCCCTTCACTGCAGCTTACACCTGCAAGGCTGTCCCCCCCAACAGTTTCCAAAGCTGCATACTTATATTTTAGGGGAACGACCACAGGGGAACCCTGCACTGCCTGCTTCTTCCCCTTCCCACCTCTAACTGTTACCCAGCTACCTCTGTTCTCTGGCGTAAACATGTCCCTGTAGCTTCTATTGATCACCCTCTCAGCCTCTCGAATAATCCTCAGCTCATCCAGCTCCAGTTCCAGTTCCCTAACTCGTTCGGTGAGGATCAGGACCTGACTGCATTTCCTGCACACGAAGTCGGCAGGAGTATCGGTGGTCACCCCTACCTCAAACATCCTGCAGGAGGAACATTCCACCGCCTGCGCTGCCATGACTGTACACTGTCTCCAAAAACAAGAACACTGAGTCAATAACCTGTGGACTTTAAAGTTAGGTTAGAGGAGGAGGGTGGGAGGGAGGCCCTACGGAAGTAGGACCTGGGGTCTAGAACACACCCACTCAAATACTAATCACTTACCTTCCCGCCCAGCTATGCGCTCCAACCTCACTTCCGCTGCCCACTACAGGTAAGTAATTTTGAAACAAACTGTCTTACCTTAGCTGTAGTCTCCCGGGTTCGTTTTTCCTCGGCCGCTGCTCCCACTCAAATGACCGTTGGTGATTAAAGGGGGAGTATTTATACTCACCGTTCTCCTTCCCGGCTGCCCCTCTGTTTACCGTCACTTCCTCTGCTGCTCCCGCTCTTTTTGTGAAGAGAGAGAAAAAAAAACCGCTGCCCGCTACAGGTAAGTAATTTTGAAACAAACTGTCTTACCTTAGCTGTAGTCTCCCGGGTTCGTTTTTCCTCGGCCGCTGCTCCCACTCAAAAAATGAGGCCTGTGAGACTGGAGGCCTGTGACCAGTGTGTGCCACGGGGATTGATTCTGGGTACTCTGTCATTTATATAAATGATTTGAATGAGCATATAGAAAACATGGTTAGTAAGTTTGCAGATGGCACCAAAATTGGTGGCATAATAGATGGTGAAAGAAGATTTTCTAAGATCACAAAGGGATCTTGATCGAAATGGGTCAATGGCTGAAAAATGGCATATGGAGTTCAGTCTGGATAAATGCAAAGTGTTACATTTTGGTACAACAAACAGGTTTAGAATTTATACAATTAATAGTTGGTGTTGTAGAGCAGAGATACCGAGGGGTTCAGGTACATAATTTCTTGAAGTTTGCATCATGTATAGGCAGGGTGGTTAAAAAGATGTTTAGCATGCTTGCCTTTATTGCTCAGTCCTTTTTGAGTGTAGGAATTGAGAAGTCATGTTGAGGTTGTACAGGGCATTGGTGAGGCCTCTGAACTACTGTATCCAGTTCAGGTTGCCCAGTTATAGGAAAGATATTGGTAAAGTGGTGAGAGTTCAGAAGAGATTTACCAGGATGTGGCTGGGTATGGAAGGTTTGAATGATAAAGAAAGTCTGGGACTTTTTTCACTGGAGCATAGGAGGTTGAGAGGTGACCTTCTAGAAATTTATAGGGTAAATGGTCGGTGTCTTTTCTCTAGAATGGGACAACGTTAACATGTTATTATGTTTGGCATGGACTGATTTGACCGTACTGTATGATTCTCTGACTGTATGCCCATGCAACCCAATTTTACTGGTGAAACATAACGAAGGAAAGCTAAGCTTTTAGATAGCATCCTTCAAGACTGTGGTGTCCCAAAGAGTGGCGGGCATACTGACATTCCACGGAAATGCTGCACCATTGGAGAATGTGTGTTTCGGAAGAGACAATGAACTGAGTTTTGGTGATTCCCACAAATATCTCAAGGTGTAATTTCAAAGAACAAGCAAGTTCTTCCCAGTATTCTGGTCATCGCTAAATTGACACCACAAAAACAAGTGATCTGATTGCAATCATCTTGTTTGTAAGAGCTTGTCATGTGCAAATTTCATATCGATTACGTTGTGACACTAATACTTCAAAAAAAAAGCTTTGTTGGCTGTAAAACGCTTTAGAATGGCTTAAGGATGTGAACTAGTCTGGCAGGAGGCGGGAAGAATACAGCAAGCCGGGTAGTATCAGGAGGTACAAAAGTCGATGTTTTGGGTGTAACACTTCTTCAGGACTGCTGGTGGGTTTGGGGCAGCTGCAGTTTAAGGGGGAGACGTGGGCAGGGTGGTGAAGTGGGGATAGGTGAAGACAGGTAGAGTGACGACT
The DNA here is from genome assembly GCF_047496795.1 of Chiloscyllium punctatum. NCBI lineage: Eukaryota > Metazoa > Chordata > Chondrichthyes > Orectolobiformes > Hemiscylliidae > Chiloscyllium > Chiloscyllium punctatum. The sequence continues at coordinate 34,563,965 of NC_092760.1, read as the reverse complement.
TGGTTGGTCAATGAGAGGAATGAATCTGGTTGGTGGCAGGGAGGAATGGAAGGGAGGGGCGGGGGTTGGGGAATGGGGAGGGAGGTTATTTGAAATTGGAGAACTCTATGTTGAGTGCTTCAGGCTGTAGGCTGCGCAGGTGGAACATAAGGTGTTGTTCCTCCAACTTGTGCTGTGGTTTGTTTTGGCAATGGAGGAGGCCAAGTATGGTCATCTCAGAAAGAGAGTGGTTGTGGGAATTAAAATGGGTGGTGACTGGGAGGTCTGGTTGGCCCCTGCGGGCCTGAATGCAAAGCTCAATGAGCCGTTTCCTATGTTTACGTTCAGTCTCACCGATGTAGAGAAGACCAAGGCAGTATAGAAAGGTAAGTCTTTTGCTTTTGCCCAATTTAATCACTTCAGTGGGAAGAAGTACTTCCTGACATTGATTTGTGATGCACTTTTTTTTAATCCATTTCACCATCACTGGCCACTTCAATAAATGGGACGCTCATCTCCCAACACCCAAGATGTCCAATATTTGACTAAATGAGTGAGCCCTTCTTGGACTGCGTCATATGTTGTCATGTGAGTCTTTTAAAAGCCTAGGAAAGGCTCTTGTTAGATTGCGAATTTGACTCTGAACCAAGAAATTAATGAATTGTGTATGTTCTGGACCTGTGAATCATACATTTTTCAATTCCTGAGACTTAAAGTAGTATTGATGCACTTCCTTCCTCTAAATATAGACTTAATTGGAGATCTACTTGCGTCAGTCTAAAAGCTTCCCTGCTGATTGGCACTGATCTTGAAATCACAAAGCTCTTTATCGGAGGGTGTGGGCTGACTGGAAGTAACTGCGAAGCCTGCAGTTAGAAAATCCTTGCCTATTGTTAAAAAGGACTACAGCTAATCAGTGATGCTGGCATGTCTGCGTACTGATGTGTCTCCTGAAGGAAAATGATCCATTTCCCTTTTGAGGTTACACTGTAATAAGAAGCAGGTGATGGTCGCATGTTGATTCTTTGTGTTGCACTTTTGAAATGCCCTAAGACACTCCAGAGTTGAACAGTCACCATTGGAGCAGATTGAGAAAGAAGAATATTAGGAGGACTGATCAAAAGTGTGGTTGAGTGGGTTGCTTTTCTGGAAGATCTTAAAGCTGAAGAGAATGTTTCACGAAGAGAATTCTAGATCTTGGGGCTGAGATAGCTGAAGGGATGGCTGCCATTGCTGGGTTGATTGGAAAGAGGGATGCACATGAGGCTAGAGCTAGAGAAATGCAGAATTCTTAGGAGGATGATAGAATTAGAGGAGGTTATGAAAATCTGTTTGGTAGTTGGGAGGATGTTGGGGAGGTAAGAAGTCATGAAAGGATTTAAACTGCTTAACAATCCTCTTTGAATAGAGTGAGAGTCTTTGGCATTCTTTACTCACAAAGGGTGTTCTTCATCATTGAGAATGTGTATGACTGAAGTAGATGTTTGGACATTAAATGGAGGGATTTGGAATGCTGTGGGAAAGTGGGGTTGAGCTAGATCATCTTAGTATGATCTTAATGATTTGTGGCATAGTGCATGAAGGATTGTACAATCTACACCTGCTCCTATTTGTAATGATCTTTTGAATGGATAGTCCTTAAGTTGCCATGATGTATTTACTAATGGCTGGTTGAGATCAGCTCACCCAGCATAACATGCGCATAAGTTTTGCATCTTTGACTTTCCATTGCTCAGGGGATTATTGGATGAAACTTGCAGCTTTCAGGGGAATTGATAGATTTGCAATATGACCATGTTCCATACATTTCTAATCAACAATGTTGTATGCATTGTAACATCTTTACTTTTATGTGCTGCCTGTGATGTGAAATCTAAGTATATTTTATTTTCACTTATCACATGCAGCCACTGGTCTGCACTAGCCAGATCCCACAGGCAGATTACTAATCAGTCAGCTTGATTTATAATGTAGGGGGAAGAATGTTGGCAAAGGCAGTCACAGATCTCTCTTCTATATTTGTAATAGTGCCACAACCAGCTGAGCTGACAGATTTATGCTTGTAAGAAGAATAGGCTCTTTAACAATACAATGCAGTCTGTGTCTCTCTCAAAACCCTACTGAGAGATATCACAATGTGATAAATACCTGATTATGGCTTGAACCCACAACCTCCTGGCTTTGAGGTGCTTTGCAGACTGAAGTAATTTGGACAATGAGGATTGGGATGTTCACTTTATTCTATGCAACAGGATTCAGGTATGAATTGATTTATTTGGCCAGTAGGTTTTCACATTTTGGATTTTTATATTTACTATGAATTAATATACACTCTTTCAAAATTGACAACTTCCTTGATTATCCACCAGATCTTGTGAACTAATATATTTTTATTTGAAAATCAGAGGCTTGTGCTTGCTGCCAATATTCTAACATAAAGCCATTTTAATTTCTGATCACTGAAGATGATATGACTCATACACCACGGCCTCCAATGGCCAGAGATAGGAAATACCCATGTTTAATGCAGGGCCGAGCAAGGGTAATGTTTGATCTCTGAATCCTCTGCGGTAAGTTAGGAACTGAAGTCAGTGCAGATTAGAAAGGGGGAAATGGGCAATCAGTAAGGGATGTATCCAGGGCTGGGTACTGTGCAGATCTAGCGAAATAAAAATGGATTCTGCCACATAGCATTCTGCCACATAGCATTTGATTCATTGTGTTTACAGTTGGAACTACAACTTGAGGAGTATAACTATGAACACACAGAGACTAGGATTCAGAATGAAAGATTGAGGCGGCTGAATGAGGACCTGCAGGACCAGCTGGATAGGACGAAGAAAGACTTGGAGACTACACGATTTAAGCTTCAGGTTCTTCAAGATGAGGCCCACTATGAACATCAGCAGACAACCAGGTAGGTTTCTTTACTACATGAGTCCGATAGGCAAGATGCTTTTTAAGCCATTAGAGCTTTGAGAGGGATTCCAGTCAGCTCCTGTACTCCTCTTTGATCTCATTCCCTGTGCAACCCTCATCCCAGTTGACCATTAGCTGAGATAGCTTTAGAGTCCTTATGATATTGCTGGCACCAAACCTGGGAAGAAAAGTCATCGGAGGATTAAAAACAAACTCTTCCAACAATTCTATTCATTACTTACAAAAATGTTAGTTAAAGGTAAGAGATGGTGTTTAATTGACAGCCAAGAATCATCCAAATCAAGAATGAAGTTTTTGTTTAGAATTGTAGGATATTTACGGTTAGGATGGACTTGTTGAGTGACCTTTGTGGGATCTGTGGGGCAGAGTAATTGATTGCAGGAGTTCACATAATGAGGCCCCTGGGAATACGCCCAATCTGGATTAGTGGTGCTGGAAGAGCACAGCAGTTCAGGCAGCATCCAACGAGCAGCGAAATCGACGTTTCGGGCAAAAGCCCTTCATCAGGAATACACCCAATCTGTTGACAATAGGTAGAATTAGCTCCTGATCATTATCAAGTAGAAAAATCATCATGTAAAAATCACACAACACCAGGTTATAGTCCAACAGGTTTAATTGGAAGCACTAGCTTTCAGAGCGCTGCTCCTTCTGGTGGTTGTCAATTAGTACTTTCTAAAATAGTCAATGGCCAGAGGTTAGATTTTAATTAACAGCCTCTGAGAAAGAAAAGTTTGTTTTTTTTTTCATCTCCACTCCTGTGTGCTGCTGGCTTTCCATAAAGGCTCTCCTTTACAGCAAGTTGGTCACAAAGTTGTAAAACATAACAGAATTGTAATGTTGCTTTCTGATGCAGATTTGAGTATTCAATCTACACTTCAAAAGTAATTCCTCTATTGTGGAGCACTTTACCCATATCTTGATGTGATGACGAGGTGCTATGTACAAGGAAATTTAATTTAAATTTAAATGTGGATTGTGTGTAAGTGAGTGTATGCTGTCACTTAGCTGTCAATTTGTTCATCATCGATAAATAGATTAAAATATGAATCCATTTGGAACCCTCTGACTTTTTAGTGGTTGTTTCCATTGATCACTTTAACCATCTTCCTAAATTAAGTGACCTAACTATGACCAGTTGTACACCAGAGGTTGTGATTCCAAGAGTAGATATCTTTTAATCTGCATATTATTTGATCATCTGTTGTCTACATTTGAACTTTTTTATAATCTTCCTCATCCATTACCTGAAAATAGTTTGAAATTCTGCCCATGGATGGAGCAAATTTTTGCAAAACGACATTGCTCTCACAATTTAAGGTCTAAATCCAAAGTTTATTCTTCTCTGTGACATCGAACAGAAACACCACAATAGAGGTGATAATAGCGGAGCACTGCAGTTATTTATAACCATTTATTCAGTCATTTTATTTTCCCAGAGCTAACAAAATACTGAGTACTACTGGTGGGAGTTATACCACGATGTACATACATCTTATCTTATGAGATATAGGGAATGGTTGGCCTATTTAGCACGACTCACAGACCCATTAACCATATCACAAGCTAAATTGGAAGATCGACATTCATTTACGTTATGTATTATTCACTTTAGATATTTGACTTAAATGTCAATTTGCTCTTTTTTTTTCCCCCCCCCCACAGTCCAAGTTGGGAATAACAGAATTAAGTTTAACATATATTAAATAATTTTAGTAATCTGCAATGCAATTCACGTTTTGTAATCTGTGCACATGCATAGAAAAGTAAGCTGGAGCACTCTAAGGCTAATTATATCTGATTTGTATTTGTGAAGGCCCACAAATTACAAAGAGAGGTTCTGACTAATAGTCGAAAAATTAGGGAAATGTTAAAGATCACATCACAAGTGCATTGTAATTAATGAAAAAACATGAAGTCACGACTTAACTGGTTGTCTTTTTTTATCGAGAGAAAGATAACATTTTTGTTGAACATGTTCTAAGCATCTGTCCTTGTAAATTTAATTCAACTTTCAGATTTGAGACAATAGTCTGCTGCCCTTTTTTCTGAACAACAATTTGAGGGAGTACGGTTTTAACTCACTACGCTGTTATCCGCAACACCAAAACAACCATCATGTGACAAATCATAGGTTGAAGAGGGGGTGATCCACCTCCTCATCCAGGTGCCAAAATGACTGACACCATGGCTGCAATGATGTGCACAGTTGGGCTGAGTAATGTCAGCTGGCCGTGATGCTGTGTCTCTCCATGCGTTCACTTGTTTCTGGTGGCATTCGCAATAAATGTGCCCACTGGGTCAACTATCCAAAATGGCACCCTGTGTATGCAGAAACACCACAATTTCATTGGCTGGCTGTAGCAGGATGCAGGAAGAGTCTGTGGCACGTGTGACGCTGCCGTCACCAGGTTGAGGAGGAGGGGGCTGAGTATGGTGGAGGTGAAAGTGAGGTGGAGCTTGGGATGGGGAAAGCAAGCTCCCCCTTGCCGACAGCTTCTAAGCCACTGTGCAGATCCTGCTGCAGGGGTGCCTCTCCCAGGAGCTGTGAAACTATGCCTGAGGGCTGAGCTCTATCAATTTCCCCCCACCCTCCTCACCGATTACTAAACTCCCTCACGCTTGCTGTTGAATGAAGAATGCCACACCTCCTTACTGATACAATGGCTGCTGGCTCATACAAAGACGGGACTGGTCATGGCAGTTGGCCACAATGCTGTATTTCTGTTTGTGGTTGTGATGGCACCCAGAATGAACACACTCCTTTTATCTAAATGCCTTTTGTTCCAAAACCCTTCGGACCATCCATCTGCAAGAATGACAAATTAATAAGCGCGTAACTGTTACACTGGTGTTCAGTTATCTGTGGGCTTGGATTTTCAGGGGAGTGGCAATCTCCTGCCACTCTGTGTCAACAAAAAAGGATCAATGAAAGAGCCCCACACATTTTGACTCCATTCCGATCCGGGCTCGTTCAGAAATGCGGTACAGTTCTTCGATCCTGACAGCTCCCTTGTATTGTAGATCTTCCTTTGGGGAGCAGGCAAACCATCCCCCTTTCTCATTGCAGTCAGTTGTCATATGCAAACTTACTAACCATACCTGCTATATTCACATCCAAATAATTTATACAAATGATGAAAACATGTGGACTGAGCACCAACCTTGTGGCACGTTGCTAGTCATATGCCTTCAGCCTGAAAAATAACCTTCCACCACCAACTTCTGACTCCTGCCTTCGAGCCAATTTTTGTCTCCAATTGACTAACTCTCCCTGGATTCCATGTGTTGTAACCTTGCTAACCAGTCTCCCAAGTGGAACCTTGTTGAACGCCTTGCTGAAGTCCATATTGAGAACATCCACTGCTCTGCCTTCAATCTTCATTGTTGCTTCTTCAACAACCTCAATCAAGTTGGTGAGACGTGATTTCCCATGCACAATGCCTGTTGACTATCCAAATGAGTCCTTGTCTTTCCAAATACATGCAAGTCCTGTCCCTCAGAGTCTCCTGAACTCCAGGAAGCTCACCACTGATGTCAGGTTCACTGGTCTGTAGTTCCCTGGCATTTCCTTATCCGCTTTCTTAAAAAAAATGGCACCACATTAGCCATCCTCCAGTCTTCCGGCACCTCACTCACTGCCATTGATGACATGAATATCTCAGCAAGAGCCTAGCAATCATTTTCCTAGCTTTCTAAGGTTCTTGGATACATCTGATCAGACCCCACCTTGTGCGTTTTAAGACATCCAACACCATCACCTCTGAAATATGGACACTTTTCAAGATATCGCTATTTATTCCTCGCTAAGTTCTCTAGCTTTCATATCCTTCTCCACAGTAAATACTGATATAAAATACTCATTTGGTATCTTTCTCATCTCTTGCGGTTCCACACGTAGATTGTTTGTTTGTTTGTTTGTTTGTTTGTTTGTTTGTTTGTTTGTTTGTTTGGTTTACTCTACCACATCTGGTCAACTAGAAGCTCTGAAACTGTCAGTTCATTATTCATTTCTTGGTATTCATCACTGATGAGGCAAGCATGTAGTGTCTACCCTTAGTTCCCTGAGATGGTGACGATGAGCCATCTTCTGTTTTGATACAGCTGACAGGTTTGCAAGGCCACCTCCGATCAGGTATTAAATATATGCTGAAGACACAACATTGAGTCAAGTGACATGCAAGGTACATTACTCTTTTGCACTGTTCAAGGCGTTGTGTACATGCCTCTGTGTGATGTTCCCATTCATCATTGCTGTTTGTATTTCTAAAAATAAAATGTTTCCCCAAGAAAATTACCGAATCTGCTGGATAGCTGGTGTAACACTGACTGGACATGAAAAGAGGGAAGGCCCCAGGTTGTACTTCTCAGTCCCCTGTCCAATCAGTAGTAGGGAAATTAAAACATTGAGTTGCCTAAATCTAATAGATTTGCCGAGGCTTTGAGACTCCTGTTCAGGTGAGGGTTGGCTCCGTTTCTATCAATGAGTGAACGTTCTCCGTGATGGAGAGGGATAGGGAAGAGTTGGTCTGCACCTCAAAGCTAACCGCATGTAATTTGTGACAAAACATAGCAATGATACCCTCCATGGAACTTCCATGTGGTTGGGCTAATCTCAAACTCCTGCTGTAAAAATAAGGTCTTGATACAGTTAATCGTTTTTTTTTTCTGTGAACAGGAATATCCTGAAGGTGTCAAAGAACATGCAAAAGGAAAGAGAGAGTCTACTGAGACAACTAGAACTTCTCAGGTGATTGATGGCAGGAGTCTAAAAGACGTAGCACAAACCTTGAATGTTGCTTTTTAAAAGATTCAATTTTAATTGCATAATGTTTTACTCTTGTAATAAAGAAGCTATTTGATAGATAATATCTTTTGGGTCATTTTCTTGCTGCTCTAGGCATTTATCAACCTATCTATTAAATTTATCAAAATATTAATGGAAATGTTAACTCGATGTTCACCGTGTTGAACTCTTATCTGTTTTATGGATGGAAATGAAAGTAATGAAAGAAGTATTTCTCTTTCATGGGGAAAATGGGAAATTGAAATAGGTAACCATTTAGCCCCTTACATCTGTGTAGTTGTTCCATCACGTCATAGTTGATTTGTCTTTGAACTGAATGTGTCCGTTTTTACTTCGTATCCATTTTGCTTGTATATTATGGAAAATATGCCAGTCTGTCCCAGTGGAGTCACCCTGTTGTCGCACTCTCTGCAGGAGGATGGGCATGTGCTAGCACAGCAGGCAAATGTACTGAAGCTGTATGATGGTTAAAGGGCAGAATGATGCAGTAATAGTCAATGGCTCCACTACTTTGGATAGGGAGACTGTTACAATCCCCCCCACTTTCTCTCCATCGCCATAATAGATTAAACATGCCCTTTGAATAATGGTTCCATCAAATAGTAATGGGTGCTTTTATAAATTAAAAACCCAAAAGTGTTGAAGAGAGAAACTATTAACGTTTTGAATCCAGTAGTTATATTGAGCTCTAACTGTTAACTCTGCTTCTCTCTCAAAAGAAGCATCCTGCTGAGTTTCTCCAGCACTTTTTTTTTGTATTACAGATTTGCAGCTTCCGCAGTATTTTTTTTTTTTCTCAAGGGTGCTTCTATATGGCCAAAATCATAGAACCGTGTAACTCTGAAGATGTGAAGCTTTTAAGCGAGCACTATTATAATGGATCTGAAATGGGGAGACCATCCCAGAATGGTGACTCAGGGAGTACATTGAATATTTGTAAACATTGGAGGGACTAACTATGTGGAGAAAGGCTGCCTAACTGCAAGTCGATCCTTTTTGATCCTTTTTTTTTTCCCCCAATCAGGGAGATGAACAAGAAACTCCGAGATGAAAGGGATGCCTATGAAGCCAAGAAGCTGGTTAGTCTCAAAAAGCGACTTGTAATGCAGAGACGTGACAATTGCTGCTGCTGCTGCTGCTGTTGCTGTGGCTGTGGCTGCTCTCCTGTGGGACCACGCTGTACTCCCTGGGGCCACTGTAAACCAGCGCAGCCAAACTCCACACCTGTCCAGCTGTATCATTATGTGGGTGCTAAAGAGCAGGACGGATAAATACCAAGCCATTTAGTTTGCACAGTGTTGGTTACTTTCAGAGTGGGTTAAATCTGCTTTAACTCAAAGGAGTGAATCTCACTTGGAAAGATGTCAGGTCACCTTTTAAGATGGCTTTATTTTTCACGAATGTAAGCACACTATTTGCACTTGCTGATAGAAATTAGATTCTCCGTAGTCACAAGGATTGATAGTTATCAGTTGCAATGTGCAGCAAGGAACCGATCATAATATGACATCTTTGGCTAGAACAAATTTATTCATGGATTGTGTAGCCTTTTTCTATCTATACACTAATTTTGATGGAAAGCTACACCTTTAAGATGTATTTTTGTATGTCCGTAATTGTATGAAAGAAAGTTATAGCATCTGTTACTTTAATATTTTGCAATGTGATAGTTACCAAAGGTTTCAGCCGCTGCTACATCTTTTAAACACAGTTTATAAACAGAGGTTGCTAATATGCTCAGCTATCACAAGTCCAGTTGGCAGCATGGAGTTAAATATAGGTGTGTTGATATTTGTTAAGTATGTTAACATAGAGGATGGAAGTTTTTACGTGTGTGTGTGTGTGTATACATAGATATCACAAACGTTTATCAAGTGTTTCAAGAAACCAAAAGCTGCTGTACTGATGGATATAGTTATATGTTGTTACCAGTAGTGTTTCTGTGGCTGTTTATACTTGGATGTTTTGGACATGTTGGGTAACCTAGATGTTTTTTTTCTCTCTTATAATTAGGGACCAATAAATCAGTTTTCATTTTCACCAGCAGATTCCTAGATAGGACAATTCAAACTGATTTCCTCTCAGACAATGGGCGCTTTCCTTTTGTTTCGATCTCCTTTCCCGTTGAAGTTTTTCTCTTGTTCTCCACAGACAATGTAAATTTTGGAGGCTTCTGTACATCACCCTATGCATCTTGCACACTGCGTTGGCTGTGCTAAACTTTGAGCTCTGTACCTGGGTGACCAGTTATGAGACTGTCCCACATTTGTCTGCATCCTGTACAAAACTCTCCCTGGAGATCATTTGCTTCGTGTTTCCATTTTGGTCCTGAAATGAGTCTGCAAAACTCTGGACTCCAGGCCGGCGAAGGAGAGAGTCTCCTTTTTTGCTGTTGCCTTCAGATCTTTGTGATTGGGATATGGGCTCAGTGAGATTGAGGAGAAGGCATTGGGGTACCACAAACTGAGGCTGTGAGGGAGAAACTGCAATGGTGTGAGCAAGCCCAGCCAGGGAGCAGCAGCCAGACTGGAACTGGACCAGAGTGGAGAGAGAATAAGACTACAGGAAAGGTGACTGCCCCTTGAGAGCAAGGGACCCCTATCTTCCCACCAAAGATTTTTCAGAGGTAGACAAAATATCACTTTTTGATGTCGCAGCTTTATATCAAATGCTAAAACATGATGACTCATTGTGCACAATAGACGTTTCCTTGCAACAAAAGACCAGTTCTTCTTCCGCCATTGCTCAAAATTGATTGTGTAGACAGACAAATTGTCACAAATGTCAATCGCAAGTTGGCTATAACAGACTTGATATGAGGGCTGGGCCTCAAAGAAGATAGCTAGCATTTGGTCATTCAGTGGTCATTTTGTTTTTCAGTGGTCTTTTATTCCCCTCAATTTTTAGCATTTTAATTTCCCTGCACATCTTGACAATTTCCAGAAGGAGAGAAACGCAAGATGGTGCTGGTGGTATTACATTAGCATGGATAGAGGATTGGTTAACGAATAGAAGGCAGAAAGTTGAAGTAAGAGAGCCATTTTCAGGATAGAATTAGAACCCCTACGGTGTGTAAACAGGCCCTTTGGCCCAACAAGTCCACACCACCCCTCCAAAGAGTAACCCATCCCCCTACTCTATATTTACCCTTGACTAATAACCTACACTATGGGCAATTTAGCATGGCCAATTCACCTAACCTGCACATCTTTGAATTGTGGAAGGAAACCGGAGCACCCGGAGAAAACCCACGCAGACTCGGGGAGAATGTACAAACTCCACACAGATAGTCGCCCGAAGCTAGAATTGAACCCGGGTCTCTGGCACCATGAGGCAGCAGTGCTAACCACTGAGGCAGTGTGCTGCCCATGAATAGCAATGTTTAACTAGTGAAATGACACCGGCATCAGTGCTGGGGCTACAATTATGTGCAATTTTTGTTCATACTTGGATGAGGAAAATGAATGTACTGGCCAGGTTTCTGGATGACACAAACATGGATGGGAAGTCAAGTGGTAAGGTTGACAGAGTCTGTAGAGGCCTATAGACTGGTTAAGCAAGTGGGCAAAAATATAGCAGATCGAAAAAATGTGGGAAAATGGATTGTTGTGCACTTATGCAGGAAGAATAGCAGAGCTGAGTATTATTTAAATGGTGAAGGACTGTCAAAAGCTACAGAAACTGGAGTTTGGAAGTCCTCGACAATAAAACACCAAAAGCTACCATCCAGTCCAGCAGGTAATCGGGACGGTAAATGAAATTTTGATGTTTATTTCAAAGGGAATGGAGTGTACAATAGAGTTGTTTTTTGTTTTTTTTTTGCTGAAACTACTCAAGGCACTGCACAGACCACAACCAGAATACAATTTGTTTTGGGCCCATATCTATGGAAAGTTACACTGGCATTGGAGGCTGATGAGAAAGTTCACTAGGTTGATACTCCGCTCAGAGGACCTGTCTTAAGAGGAGAGGTTGAGTAAAATGAACTTGTTGGAGTTTAGAAGAATGACAAGGCAGCTTTGTTGAAAGATACAAAGTGCCTTTGGAGACTTCCCAGGGTAGGTGCAGAGAGATTGTTGCCCCTTGTGGCTGAATCTAGGACTAGATGGTATAATCTGAGTAAGATACCACACATTTAAGATAGAGATAAGGAGGAATTTAATCTCGGAGGGTAGTGAATTGTGGAATTCTTTACCGCAGAGGGCTGTTGATGTTAGGTCTTTAAAGGTATTCAGGGCTGTCATAGACAAACATTTTAATGAGGAAGGGAGTCCAGGCTTATGGGGAGAAGGGAGGAAAGCGGTTCTCAGATCAGCCATGATCTCAATGAATGGCAGAACCAACTCTATGGGCTGAATGGCCTACCTTAGCTCTGATGGCTTATGGCTTTTTTTTTTGAATACTGATTGATTGGATTTTGGATTCTTTGGCAAAGTTAGAGTCTGGCTTCACATATATTGTTGCACCTTTGTTGACCATGCAGAGCAATGACCAGGTTCAATATGGCTGAATTTGCTCAAGTGGCTTGCTTTGAATTTTTTGAGGACCCTGAATTGAAACTGTTCAAAAAAAAGTTCTTTGCCATCTCTGAAAGTGCTTGACGAACAAGTTCCTGTATAAGTTCATCCAGTTCCTGTGGAACTGTTCCACAGCTGTATGTGTAGATTTTAATAAGAAATATTGGAAAATGACTATTCACTTAAAATATCCCCTTTCCAACTCTGGGGGTGAAATGAATGCTGTATAAATTCATTGCTCACTGTCTTGAAACTGGATTTTTTTTTTTTTGCAACTTCAGATCTAGGAGCTACGTTACAAGGATATTTCCTCCTCTTTGGAAATGGGGGAAGCAATTATTTCTTTAATTTGCCTCAGGTCACTTTCTATTTCTCTAGAGGTCTCTTGCAAACAATAATTCTTAATGTGTTGTATATAATTCACATTATTTGCCTTTAGATTCTTAAGTAGAAATGATTTGAATAACTTGTAGATTCAATCTCTAGCAATTAAGATTTCTGCAAGGAATTGTTTGATTGACAACAGACCAATGGGAAGGAAGAATATCACCTCCGAATTCTATCTTTTTAAGAAACTTGGTTGTACAGCCTGCCGTTTGGTGATTTCTCTCTGATCTCATTGTGATCTGTCATAGAGTCATTAAGTAATACAGCATGGAAACAGACCCTTCGATCCAACCAGTCCATGCTGAACATAATCCCAAACTAAACCAGCCCCCAACTGCCTGGTCCTGGCCCATATCCCTTCAAACCTTGTTGCCAACATCATTCTCAATTATTGTTTATGTAGAGAGGAAAACAAATAGTTAATTATTTTAATCTTTGGCAATTTTTTTTCCTCCTGTGCACATTAAACTGTAGTTGTGTAGAAACCTTCACTTTTTTTTTTCTCTGAGGTTCAGTATTAATAATGGAATATTGATAGGTTTCTTCTTGTGTATTTGTGCTGTCTATGTACTGATTCTTATGAACTGTAGCTGTGTTGCAATCAGAGCAGTGTGAACGCTGTATACATATAACACTGAGCTCTCTGCCTGGCGAGTTACAATAGGAATGTTCTAAGGGAGTATCTACACTCCTGACATGCTTCAGTTAAGTTTTAGAAAGTGCAGAGGAGATGCAGGTTACCAACTGAGAACCATTGTTTATAAATCATATTTGATTCCGCATGATTTTTGCATTATGTGGTACCAAACCCTGGGCTAGAAGGGAGGTTTGATCTCTCGCTCGCGCTCACTCGCGCTCACTCGCGCTCGCGCTCTCTCTCTCTCTCTCTCTCTCTCTGGTCACTGCTTTTTTAGTTCTCTTCTGCATACAATCCTCTCTCCAATTCTACTTAAAACTCAGATTAGAATATTTTATTTGTGATATCTTCTATATTTAAAATTCTGGATTGCTACTTTATCCTGACCAGCTACAGTACAACCTCGATTATCCGAACATTGATTATCTGAATTTTGGATTATCCGAACAAGATCTCACGGTCCCAGTGCTTGGGTAAACCACATTATCCGAACAGTCGATCTGAACAAAATACTTTCCACCTGGGTGGTTTGGATAATTGAGGGTGCCCTGTATAACATCTCACCCTCTCCAGTCCTTTTAGAGAGAGCAGGTTTAGCAACTTTGACCCTCATGATCAAATTATGGTATATTAAAATATTCCTAACATCTGCTGATACAATAGACATTTTGGGATGGTGAATTGATTAGTTCAAGATCACATATGATAAATTAAACTTATTATATAATTCAGACAAAAAGTTATAAATGTGTAGTCATGCACATAAATATTAAAAATATATTGAATCATTTAATTGCAGAAAATGCCAAATTGTTGGAGTGCTAAAGTATGACATAACGTGTAAATATTTTGATGAAGAAATTATAAATGAATACTTCTATGTATAAGATTATTTGAGGGAATCCCCAACACACTGGTCTTTTGATAATAAAGTTTTATGATGTGAACAAACTTTGCAATATTTGTTTTAATTTGCAACACTTCTAGCGCAGCTTTCGTCTGACACTAAAGGAATGAAATGTTTCCAATCAAATGCTGAGAAAAACAATGACAATTTGCATTTATCTATCACCTCTGATGTAGTAGGTCAGGAACTTGCATGAGTGTCAGGCAAGTTTCTGCCAGATGAGGTATTTAAATGAGAGAAATGCTTTCAGGAAGCATTTTTCAAAAATCGGGTAATCCATAAAATAATGACCAACCTAATAGGTCATGGAACAGCATCCATTTACTATTGACGGGTAATTTTCTAGTATTGTGCTCATGGTCTTTATCTCTGTTCTTGCCATTTAAACTAATGGCTAGATTTAATTGCATGCAGTACATAGCCATTTTTCCTAATGGTACTTTGAACAGGAACATTTCCCCATAGATGGTATGAAGTCAGCACATTAAGCCTGATTTTAATGTTGTGCACCAATGAGTGGACTTTGTAAGATTTTAAATCGGGCTCATTAGTTCTGAAATGTCAGAAACATGTTACTGGCTGATCTGGGATTCAGGCGATTAATATATCAGATAATAGACAGTCATGACTGAGTAGTCAAAGGGAATCTAGGGCCATTGTTAGAAACAGCATGTTGGTTTCCAAGAAGTTGCAAATGTTTCCAAGAAAATTCAAGGTGGAGAGATTATGTTGGGGGTGATCATTGACTCTTAGGAAGTCAAATTAAATTTGAATGTGGTGTGAATAAACTTGAATTTTTTACTGTCCCTATCTTTAGGTGTTTTAGCATGAACTGGTTAAAAGAAATGGGTGCTTTTTAATGCATTGGCGTATCAACTTAAAGCATGAACTCTCCTCCTTCCACAGATACTTCCTGACTTGCTGAGTTTTTCCAAAATTTCATGTGTGTATTTCAAACTTCCAGCAAGTGCAATATTTTATGATTGTATCCTCTAATGCCTTGCTCTTGAAGTGGACATATCAAACTCTTGATCATCAGTTTTTTACAACTGTTTTACCCAGCACTGGACCAAGTTTGTTCAGATTTTTGTGTTTCTATATATGTTCTACCCTGTACTGTTAATGATTGAACTTTATTCTTTTGAATCCATGACCTGTTCTCAGTTGAAGAATATTTCCTCTAACTATTTGCCAGTGTACAATCAAGACATTAGTTAAGAGGTGTTTCGTGTTTTGTTCACTCTGTCATGGCTGTTGTCATTTGCTGAACATTGCTCAGAGGCACTTTTTTTTTAAACCATAAAAAAGGTCTACCCAAACAATCCAGATGTAATTGCATGATACTACCAGAGTCCAAAAGACCGAACACTGAATAAATTATCTGCTTTAAACTGATGTGAACAGTTGGTTTGCAGTTTCCACCTCTTTGAAAATACCAGCATTAAATCTTCGCACTCCCTGATCACCATGACTTTCCTTAAGCATAGCAGTCTTCCTGTATATTTTCACTGGGAGTTGGAAATGAAGGGTGTGGATTTGAATTGTGTAAAGCTCTGCCATGAAACTGAACTGTACTGAAGACATTATTGAGACACAGGATTCTCTGATTCCCTTTCTTTTTAATATTCACTTCATCCTGCCAAAGTCTGGTCAGGAATCTCTTTCATACCAGAAATATTTTGACCTACTGAGACATAGTGAAAAGTGTTCACTGTAACCTGCCTTGCGAATAGGAAATTTTTCCCATTTTGGTATCTGTTTGAAGAAGGATGGTGCCACGGACACTGGGAAACTAGGCCTTTTCACTCCAATTGTTTAAAAGGTTGCATAACTTTTATAATGACCAGTGAAACAGTGGCATTTCAAAGCAGGGTACTCGTACTTTGTCAGGACTTACATCCTTGTCTTTTTTTTAAAAAAAGTAGTTCATGGGATGAGGGCAATGTTGGCCAGGCCAGTATTCATTGCCGATCCCTAATTGCCCAGAGGACAGTTAAGAGTCAACCACATTTCTGTGGGTCTGGAATCGCATGTAGGCCAGCCCAAGTAAGGATGGCATTTTCCCTCCCTAAAAGACATTCCTGATGGGTTTCTCCAAAAATCCACAATGGATTCATGGTCATCATTTAGATTCTTAATTCCAGATTTTTAAAAAAAAATTAAATTTAAATTTCACCATCTGCTGTGGTGGGATTTGAACTCTGTTGTCCAGAACATTACTTAGGTCTCTGGATTAACATTCCAGTGATTATTACCACTAGGCCATCACTTCCCCTCACCCCCATTATTTTGTCATTTCAAATTGGCAAAGCCACTTGCCAGACAACAACTTGCAGGTATTGGTGCCACTTCAGGCCGGGCTATGTGACATTCTAAGTCTTTTTTTAATAATAGTTCCAGTGGCACAAAACCTTGCTGCAATGATCAATACAGAAAAAGTGAGGAGGAAGTGATTAATTAGCAGAAAGACAGTGAGAGCCTTTGGGATGCCGAGGATGATTTTGCATTTTTTTTTGGTTTTGTTAAAATACATTATTGTCTATTGAGAATATTTAATGTTAATTCTTTTACCATCACAGATTAATTGTGGCGGACTTGTTTTCACTTTCAGACTTCTCCCAGCAAAAAGCCTCTGTTGAAGAGAGGTTCAGTGATAGGGAATTACCTGGTGGAAGACAAACCAGTCAAACGGTTAGACCTGTGCCAATGCAAATATAAGTGCATGCAATGAATTGTCCAGTATTGATGCAGTTACTTTTTTGTTTTTTTTTAAGAGTTGCTGCTACTTCATCCATGGTATTGCATGAGATCTTCATATAATTGCCTGCATCACGAACATTTCCATGTGTGGCACTGCTGTTTCTGCAAGGCTTGGTGCTTACTGATTCATGTAGCCAAGATGTTAAAATTGTAGACCATGTAACATCCTTCACTAGAAAAAAATTATAAATTTTTGAGGAGTGGGAAAATCACTCCCCTTGATGTATGATATTCCTTTGACACTGATGCTGTCCAGTATGTTGCACATGGACATAGTCGTATATAGGTCCAAACCCAGAGTAGACCAACACAACCAGATACAGAACTCTGTAGTGGACTCGGGGAGAAATGTAGATGGAAGGATATTTTGGAACAGTGTGACCCTAGTTTGTTCTCTAGTGCTTTCACAGACTGCAGAGATAGAGTACAGCCTGTACCCTAGGTTGCCCATTTATTTTCTCTTTTGTGAAATGGCACTTGGTGACATGAGGAAACTTTTGTGGGGAAGTGATGTGTGGCAGTAAGTGCCTTCTGAGGAGCTGAGAGAGAGAATGTGAATGTTGCCTCACAGAGCTGTGAGGAAGATGAGGGTATACTGGGTATTTGGATCTCAGAAACAGTAATAGACAGTTAGACCCTCCAAGCTTGCTCCATTTCTCTTGTTGCCTCAAATTCATGGCCTTTGGAGGAAGAAATGTCAGATCCTCCTTCATCTTGTGTGAAAAGGTGGTTGGAGACGTTTTCTCCTAAATGGTCTAACTCTAATTTTAAGATCATGCCCCAGCATTCCTATCACTATCTGAGGAAATACTTTAACTACCTGTATTAACGACATCTCAAAAGTCAGTCAGATTAGCCAGGCATGAGTGCAGAACCTTCTAACAAAGCCTCTGTCCCACTCCCTTCTTTTGACCAACCTCCTATCTACTCACATTCTCAGTTGCTCTATCCTCTAAAACAAAAGCAGTGATTCTTTTCTTCAAACGGACATCAAGATGAGTTCAAAATAGTGGTTAATATTTCTGATGTGATTCTTTGTCAAGTCTTGGAACTCTTCTTGACGCTGTTAGTACACCACCATTGCTTCTTTGGTTCAGATCCAGGCCGGACTAGATGAAGTGAATATTATTTAGGGTTTCCATATGAAAAATGAAACTAAGTTTGGATAACCCACTGCAAGTCTTGTAAGTCTAGGAACATGGTACAGAATTACTCAACGTTAAGCACAAGCTGGATTATATTGGCAACCTGGCTCTGAAAAAGTCAAGGAATGTCTTCTTAGTAGATTAAGGATTGCTTTTGTGTACGTAAAAAATATGAAGTAGACTAAGGTACTGTAGATCGATCTGACTTTGGAGATTTTCAAGAAGACTTCAAGTTCCACGGAAGGGTTTATATTCATCAGTCATAAGATCTTAAGACAACTTGAAGTGCCAATTGACTAGTACAGGATAGAACTTCATTCCTGAGTTAAACTTTTGAACATTGGAAGGTTGTGGTAATTCTGCCAGGTTGTTTAGATTCTACAGGCTCTTTGATATTCAGAACAATTTGACTTCTGGCCAATTCTTAAAATGGTTCATGTGGCATCACTGAAACAGTAAAATATTCTCATCCAATGTGTCTGCGAAATGGATTGGGCATACTGTGTGTTGGGTTAGCACCTACCAGACACCTGATCCTGATTTATATACAGAATTAACTAAATTTCTTTCTTTCTTCCCTCCCAAACAATCATGGTCTGGATTTTTTTTTTTTATCTTGACTACAAAGAAAAAGTGGAAAATCTAGCTGCTGGATTCCTGTTCAGTGCTTGGCTCTGCTCTGCTTTGACATCAGACTTGCATATGAAAAACGGGTCTTTATCTTATTCCAGAATGACACAACACCTCCTTAGCCTTCTCATTGTACTCATTGGATTGTAAGTTCTGCTAAGTATGTAGAATCACAGACAACATGATATTGACTGAGCCTGGTAACATGGCCAAACCTGATTCTTACACTGGAGAAATAGCAGTTATCTGCACAGGTATACTGAGCCAAGACCACAAATGTAGCAGCTTTATTCAGCATTTATGATGTTAATTAGGTATCTAACAGTGATTTTTTTTTTTGGAGAAGGTTTGTAGCTCAGGTTGAGGTTCTGGGTATCAGTTTGCTTGCTGAGCTGGAGGATTTGTTTTCAGACGTTTCATCACCATACGAGGTAACGTCATCAGTGAGCCTCCAGTGAAGCACTGGTGGTATGGCCTGCTTTTTATTTATATGTTCAGGTTTCCTTGGGTTGGTAAGGTCATTTCGTGTGATGTCATTTCCTGTTCTTTTTCTAAGGGGGTGGTAAATAGGATCCAAGTCAGTGTGTTTGTTGATAGCGTTCCGGTTAAAGTGTCATGCTTCTAGGAACTCTCTCACATGCCTCATGATGCCAAAAGGTCTGAGTAGTCTGGCAGTGCGTTCCGAGATGCCTTTGATGTAGCGGAGAGTGGCTATGGTTTCTGAATGCGTTTTGTCTGCTTGTTGGGGTTTGTGGTTGAGAATCTGCAGAAATGACTGCCAGATTACTCCGATCTCTTGACATCATGGGTAGCCCATAAACTCATCAACACCCTAAAACAGCAGTTAATGAACTTGAAAGACGTAATACAGACAACATGCAAAACTAATGTCATTTACAAAATACCTTGCAAGAACTGTAACAAACACTACATTGGGCAAACTGGCAGAAAACTGGCCACCAGGATACATGGACATCAAGTAGCCACAAAACGACATGACCCACTCTCTCACTAGTATCTTTACATCCTGATGAGGAAGGACACCACTTTGAGTGGGACAACACATCCATCCTAGGTCAAGCCAAACAGAGACACATGCAAGAATTCCTAGAAGCATGGCATTCCAAATAGAGCTCCATCAACAAACACATCAACTTAGATTCCATTTACCACCTTCTGAGAAAAAGAACAGAAACTGACATCATCACAGGAAATGACATCACCAACCCAAGGAAACCTGAATACATAAATTAAAAAGTGAGCCATACCACCAGTGCTTCATCGGAGGCTCACTGATGTTACCTAGTATGGTGATGAAACATCTGAAAACTAATCCTCCAGCTCAGCGAGCAAACTTACACCCAGGTACCTAACAGCTAATTAGGTGTACACTAGGAACCAAACTCAAAACTTGACTTGCCTTTGTGGTTATTGTACCTCAGTCAAGTTTGCAAGTGAGTGGAGTGCATGGTGAAAAATGTTTCATAAACACCACCAATGTGAACTTATCCTCCAGGTCTACCCTCCCAAATGCTGTATTGTCTTTCTGGTGTTTTCCAGATTTAAATTGTCTTGAAACTCCCTCTTCACCTCAAATGTAATGAATGTACCCTCTTAAATCTCTGCTTTGTAATGTAAACACAGGAGATGACCACTTTCTCTGCATGAAATTTAGTCTTAGAAACATCCATGCAGTGGCTTTGTGATATATTATAAACTGCCACAAATCTTTGAAATTATTAGCTTTTGCTTCTTAATTTTAACTTGGAGAAAAATAATCAATTGCAAATGCCTGAAACTTTTAGAGTCAGAGATGTACAGCACGGAAACAGACCCTTTGGTCCAACCCATCCATGCCGAACCAGATATCCCAATCCAATCTAGTCCCACCTACCAGCACCTGGCCCATATCCCTCCAAATCCTTCCTATTCATATATCCATCCAAAATCCTCTTAAATGTTGCAATTGTACCAGCCTCCTCCACCTCCTCTGGCAGCTCATTCCATACACATACCACCCTCTGTGTGAATATTTAAGTTTAATTCAAAAATTGAGCTGTAATTTCAGTTTAAGTGCAACGGCTCAAATATTCCACTTTCTCGGAAAATTTGGGTGCATCTCCATCATGACAGGTTCTGATCCTCTGAGGTCACGTTGTGGCTTCTTTGGACCCACCAGAGATCTGCCTGTAACTGGAATGGAGTTCTGCCTGGGTGGCCTATTGGGAGGCTCTTTGAATGCAAAGCATTAGTCACTCTCCCCCTCACTCCATTGCAACAGAGGCCAAGCAGGTGTTTTTGTGCAGCGAGTCTCCAAGGTTTGCATATGTTGACAGTGCACCGCTGCTATTTCCATAAATTTTAAATATATGTATATGTAGTCAACTCTTCCCTTCCTGACAGAAACTGTGGATGACTTGGAAAATGTCTGTTTCCCATCTCTTCCCAGCTGATTTAGACTTGAAACCAGGGGAAGGAAAGCAGAAAACCCAGCCATGGTGTACTACTCCTTCCCTAGACAGCCCTTAAAATGTATGAGAAATTGAGCTCCAAGTATGCAGGCTCAATGTCCTGCTCTCAATTGCCTTACTAACTTAATTTTAAAACTGTTTGAATATCAGCAACAATATCAAACACAAGGTCCAAGGCCACATTCAGAAATTTGAGTTTTTTTTTAATACAACTCTCAGCTGCTAGAATTTGGAAGTAACCAATCCAACTCTTGGCTCTGGAATGTCGCACTTTGCTATTTCAATGAGAGTTATTAATCCATTTAAAATAAATAACCTATTGTCTAAAATTTCAAAGCATAATTTGAGATGAATGCGTTTATGTTGGGTATACTGAGAGGTAATTTGAGGTACCCCTTTGAATTTCCCCTAAGGTAACTGTGGTATTGAATCGGGTTTGGTTTTGTAACCTCTACTTCCCCTGCACTTGGGGTTACTTTTGCTACTGCTTATTGAAACCAGCTGCAATGACGCACATCTCTTTCCTTTCAAAGTACTTTCAGCTTTCCATAGGCTTTTGATGAAAAGTACTGCTGTCAAACCACCCTGAGCCTTGGATGTATCATTGTAAAACAGAAATTTACATTCCTGGCATTAGCAAGTAATTGTTCAGATGAAAATGTTTTAAATTGGTAGGGTGACCAGACATCAAGATTTTCATTGGGTGACCCAGAATACCCAAACATTTCTGACAACTAGGTTCAAACGTTCCAATTTTTACCTTCTCCCATTTTTTGTCCAAACAAATTTGGGTCTGAGAGGTGGCAGGAAAAGTCTATTAAGTTTCTCACTTGTTCTTGTACACACTCATCATGTCATATTGCCACAAAAAGTTGAGAATTTCTTTGGAGACCCAACAGGGTGGTGCAGGAAGAACACATTTTGTTTTTACCCAGCATCACCCTATTGAATCTCCAAGAAAATTGTCACAATCTTTGTGGCACCGACAGTTTCAATGCTGATGACTTCTTTTCAAGTGATCCACAGAGGAGAAAGTGAGCACTGCAGATGCTAGAGAGTCCGAGTCAAACGGTGGCACGGGAAAAATGCAGCAGGAGAGTTGACGGCCCAGATGAAGGGCTTATGCCCAAAATGTCGAACCTCTTGCTTCTTTGATGCTGTCTGACCTGCTGTGTTTTTCCAGCACCATCCTTTTCGACAAATGATTTCCAGAGTAGAGTTGTCCATTATGACTGGTAGATGTTATCACATGTCCTCCCACCTTCAACTGAGCCTCCATCTGAGTTCTGCCGTTGGACAACCAATATGTCAATCATCATAGAGCCCTTGTTCCCAAGGCTTTTCAGTGATTCCTGCTTTAGAATTTTGAAAATCTGGTCACCCTATAATTAGCAATGTTATTTTAATTTACTTGCATGGAATATGTTTGGATTTTTTTTTGTGTGTGTGGTTGGAATTAATCGTCAGACTTATCCGTTTGATTTTGCTGTATTTATTTCTGTATTGGTGCCAAATGGACTTCTGCATAGACAGCTTGTTGCTGCAGATCAATCTCCTGTCTCCACCGAGGATGTGACTTTGGAACCCAGCAAGAAGAACTGTCGATATTTCTCCAAGGAGATAGGCATAGGAGATTCTGGTGATGAAGAGCTGCTCAGTCCAACATTGACAGAACACCACAGCCCTCTAGAGGAAACTGCAGACTGCAGGGTAGGTGGACTACCTATGCACACCTCAGAAGAGGAAGAATTTGATGAGGCCCCACTTTCACCCAGAGGCCAGCCTATTGGCATAGAAACAGTGGTGAGTAGAGGCAGCTGTACTTTACAGGTTGGTCACTATTCTTAAATCTGCTTTTCTGGCAGCAACCCTAACCCATAACAAACAATAGCCTCTGTCTGAGCTACAGGCTCAACTACAGTTTATTTAAAAAAGAAATTTGCTGAGAAAAGGGAAGCAGCAGTTGAATACAATTAGGGATATATTACAATTTCACAATTTGCATTTAGTCTGTAGAGTTCTTAGTTTCAGCTAAGTGAATTTCATAGTGTTGTAATCTTGTTCATTTGTAAATACATCTGATGATAGTAGTTGGGTATTGGTACTTGAATAAACATAATATACAACTTAAATTTATTATGACTTTCATCTGTTGTAGTTGCAATGGAAAGAAATTCATCGATTATGCACCAGGAAGACTCCCTATCTCTATTTCTCTTCTTCTTTAAATGAGGGAGAAACCATGAATGCCTACAAAGGGTGCACCAGCAAGGCTTTCCTACTGCAACTTCCATCATCTCACATACTGACACCACAGTGGATACTTTAGTGAGTTATAGTCCAGAGCACATCACTGCCATTTCTCTTCAAAGGATACACATTACAGGATGATGACAGCCAGAGACCAGGCATTGGTTTAGCCACAGGTAGCAGAGAGCTGCATGGTGTCCGGATTAAGCTCTTCATCTACATGCACAGGAGCAGGATTGATGTGGGCACTGGGAACCTGAGATACAAGCTGCAGGACTACAACAACAGCCTCTGGAACGTTTGTGTCTGGCTGTCTTTATGGGCAGGGGAAGGGCAGCTGGCATGAAAAGTCAGATCCCGAACTCTGAGTCTGTGGGACATATGCACAAATTGGAAATCCATTGCTTTAGCCACTGGGGTTTGCAGTCCCAAAGGCATTGGAAGGTGTGGGCTGTTCAGGGTGAAGAAAGCGCTTGACCTCCAAATGTCCCTTCATCACAAGGAGATATGGCAGTGCCAGTAGGCACCCAGGTGGAGGAGGAACCACATGTAGGCCTCCAACATGTCCCCTCAGAACAATCCAGGGATTTTCACCTCCACCCTGTCAGCCACCCTTCGCACTGTGGGAGTTCAAGCCAGCAAAGTACACCTGCCTCTCGGCAGGACACACTCACTTTGTCTGGGCCTTCTAGACACAAATATCCCCTGACCAAAACTCCAAATGCAATAGGCTCCAGTGTAGTCCAGGCTTCCTGCACCCAACTGTGTACCCCAGCACTACTTTTCAGATGCTGTGGGAGGGAAAGAAGGGCAAATAATGGCATAGGTGATACTTCATTTATTAATACTTTCTCATATTAGTAAATATCTATTCGCTTTTAGATCATAGCATCCCTACACTGTGGAAACAGGCCCTTCGGCCCAACTTTTCATCAGCTGTGTGTGCAAGTCTGTGTAGCTCCAACTGCAAGAATGAAGGTTCAGATGTGAGCTACCCTTGGTGCTCCATGAGATTTGATGAGCCAAGTTGTCATGTGAGCAGCTCCTGAACCATGGGCAGGCTAAGGGAACATAGAATGTGCTTGCTATCTTGGCAATTGGTGTAAACCTTTTCCAGACTGCAATAGATTGCTTGTGCATCACAGCCAATACTAGTTCCTGATGCTGCATGGTGTGGTCAGGAATGCTTGGGACCAGGATTCACATTCCACACAGTTGGTTAATGCCTAAGGTTTACTGCATGTAGTGTCCACCAGTACTGTAAAGGTGTCTGTGTGATAGTATTTTCTTTGAAAGGCTTTCCCTTGCTCGTGAGTGAAGCCTCCCTTCCTCACAGAATGAAACACTCATGCCTTCCCCTCCAATTTATCTCACAGGTCCCTTTCCCCTTCCCAGCCTTGAAGAAGGGTCCTGCCCAAAACCTCGACTCTTGCTCCTCGGATGCTGCTTGACCTGCTGTGCTTTTTCCAGCACCACATTTTATCAACTCTGACTCTCCAGCATCTGCTATCCTCACTTTCCCCTGTGTGGTAGCAGCCATTTTCAACTCCATTGCACACTTGATATTTTCATCACAATGTAATGAAACAGCGGATGCATTTCACACAGAGTCTCGGGCCCTTTGCCTTCTTCACTCTACTACCCCCAGCCTTGCCCCTCACACTGTCTCTGCCTATTCTAACCTACTCGACACTGCTTCCACTTCCTCTTCACACGTGGTCCTCCTCTACTCCACACTCCTCCATCCACCTCCATTCATTTCTTCACTGCCAGATGTGTAAAGTAGATAACTCATCTTAGCCTCCTCCTGAGGTGCTCACCATTACAGATACCAACTTCAGCCAGTTTGATTCACTCCATGTGATATCATACAATGGCTGAGTGTGACAGGACAGAGCATGGTCTCTAAAACCCAACAATAACCTGGCTGTAATAATGATGTCTTGGTGCCACCCTCTAGCTAAGCTGTTCTAGTACAATGCTGCCATTTACCTGACAAAGTGGAAAAGCTGCCCAGATATGTTCTGCCACCAAAAAGATGTCCTACTCCATCCAGCCAGCAGCCTTCTGAGCCTACACTAGAAAGTCAGCTGTGTGGTGGAAGGTGCCATTGACAATACTGTCAAGCAGCACTTCCTTAGCCATGATCTGTTCATCGATGTTCAGTCTGGGTTCTGCCAGTACCATCCAGTCAGAAGGGGAGGAGAATGTGACCATGTTTTGTTGTGTTTGGCATCAAGAAACCTTTTTAAAAACTGGAGTCAATGGGTATCAGGGGACAATTCTCCATCATTTGGAGTCATAGCCAGCAACATGTATCATATTAGAAGTCAATCATTTCTGTCCTAGGACATATTGTTGGAGTTTCTCAGGGTGATGTTCTCGGTCCAGCTATCCTTGGTTGCTTCATGACAGCGCTCCAATGTAATGTGAGAAATTGAATGGTTTCTGATGTTCATTGTGCGACTATCAATGTTCAGCATCCTTCGCAAACACTCGGTGCCGTTAGGCAACAAGAACTGGACAACATTCGGGGCTGATAAGTGACAAGTAACCTTCATGCAGCACAAGTGCTAGTCAATGACCACCTCTAATGAGAGAATCCACGCCCTGTTCAATGGCATTGTCATTGTTGAATCCCCTACCTTGAGCATGCTAAGAGTTACCATTGACTGGACACTGCTCTGACCAGCCACATAAATACCATAGCTACAAGAACCAGATAGTAGTTGGCATTTCTGTAGTGAGTAACTCTCCTCCCAATTTCCAAAGCTATCTATCCCCAAGGCACAAGCTAGGAGTGTGACGGAATACTCTTCGCTTGTCTGGAAAATTGCAGGTGCATCAACAATTGAAGTCCAAAACCTTTAGGAAAAAGCAATCTGCTTAATTAGTACCAAATTCACCAGCTTAAACGTTCATTCCCTTCATCATCAGCGCATTATATTTAGAGTGTACCATTTACAAGATACTTTGTAGCAACTCCCGAAAGCTTCTTTCACTCCTCAAACCCATAATCTCTGTCAACACCTCTCCTTTCTCTGATAAATGATATACTGATATGCCCTACCCTCTCTCTGTTGATCTCCACTCCTTCTTCTCAATTCCTATCTTTTCAAATGTACATGCTTCTCTGTACTAATACTTACTCCCCTCATCTCATCACTCTTTCCACCTTTATTTATCCCCATTTCTCATTTCTCTTCTCCACTCATCTCATCTGCAGTCCTAATCTCTCTATGCCTCTCCTCACCTTTTCCCTCTTAGAAATCATGTAGCCCTTCAGCTGATCAAGACTGTTCTACTAAAAATGTACCACTACCTATACTAGTCCCCTTTTCCAGCACTATGCCCATGACCTTGAACGTTATGACACTTCAAAAAGTACTTGGATGAGCACTTAGAGGCAGGATACCTCACAATCTTTACTACCCTCCCCGGAAGTGCATTTCAGATCCCCTGTCACTCTCTGGGTGAAAAGGAAATTCCTCAAGTCCCCTCCTGCCTTTCACTTTAAGGTTATGCACCCTTCTCCTTGACCATTCAACTAAGCTGCATTCGGATTACCCTGCCCATGCCCCTCTATCAGGTCCTCCTCAGCCTTCTCTTTCCAAAGAAACCAACCTAAGCTCAGTTTCAGTCTCTCTTCATGGCTGAAATACAACATCCTGGTGACTCACCTTTGCACCATTTCCAGTGCAATCACATCCTTCCTAGAGTGCGGTGAACAGAACTGCACACAGTATTCCAGCTGTGGCCTAACCTAAGTTTCATACAGCTCCAAAATGTCCTCCCTGCTCTTATAATCTATGCCACGACTGATAAAGGCAAGCATCCCATATACTGTCATAAGTATCTTATTAATCTATCGTGCCACCTTCAGGGAGCAGTGGGCAGGTACCCCAAGATCCCTCTGAGCTTTCTAGTGTCTTGCCACTCATTGAGTACTCCCTTGTCTTGTACCTTCTTCCAAAGTGCGTCACCTCACAATTATCAGAAGTAAACTCCATCTGTCACTGATCTGCTCCTCCTGTAGCCTCACACCTTCCTCCTCATTGTCAACCCCCCAGCCAATCTTAAATACCATTAGCAAATGAACTCATCCATCTCTCCCACATTCTAATCTCCATCATTTATCAATACTACAAACAGTAAGGGACACGGCATCCATCCCCGTGGTGCTCCACTGTACACAGGGCTTGAATCACACAACCAGCCTTTGACCACCACCTTGTCTCCTATCACTAAACCTATCTCCGATCCATCTTTCCAACTTACCCTGGATCCTATGTGCTTTAACCTCCTTGAACAGTTTTTCCATGTGCGAGCTTGTCAAAGGTCTTGGTGAAATCCTCAAACTATACCAACTGCCCCATCCTCATCCAAACACTCGGTCACCTCCTTGAAAAAATTCCACCAGATCCTTGCCCTCTGACAAACCTATGCAGACCATCCCATATCAAACCTTGCCTCTAAGTGGAGAAAATTAAATTTCTCCTTTTGCTGTTTTCCTGTTTTAGTTTCCTTCACTCTGATGTTAAGCTCACTGGTTTTGAGTTCTCTGGTCTATCTCTACACAGTCTTGCCTGGATGTACTTCCACGAACCTCCTAATCTCTCGATTCGTCTCTCTGCCGCTCTTCACAGCTGTCACTTATCACTACTCCCCATTATCTCTGCTT
Source organism: Chiloscyllium punctatum (assembly GCF_047496795.1). NCBI lineage: Eukaryota > Metazoa > Chordata > Chondrichthyes > Orectolobiformes > Hemiscylliidae > Chiloscyllium > Chiloscyllium punctatum. The sequence goes on along the minus strand of NC_092760.1, from coordinate 34,535,854 downwards.
CATTCCAGCTACTTCCACGTCTCCATTAAAATCTTTTCACCTCGCCTTTCCTGGCCGCTCATCCCTTCACCTCACCTTGCCTGTCATTTCCATTCAACCTAATTTCTTCATTTGACCCCTATCCTGTCTTCTCCTTTCATCTCTTTCATCCTATCATGTAAGTCTTTTCCATTCATATCCACGCCTCTCCCTGCTATACCGTGTCTCGCCTCTGCTCCAATATTGAGTGACATTCATTATATTTGAATTTTCAGCCTATGCAGCAGAGAACCAACTGAGGTGAGATGGAGTGATTAACGCATACTGCTTGAGCTGCATTTTTAGGCTAATAGCATTCACCATTATTAATCTTGAAATTCACAACAACCTCTAAATGCATAAATCAAAGAATTGCTGTCCTGCTCCTTCAGAAAGTTGTATGATTATTTTCTCTTGCTGACAGCCACACTATTAAAATACATTGATTTATGTTAGATTGCTGTACTTATCTGATACATGAGGACTAAACTTGTGTGAAGAAATTAGGGTTTGTCCGTTCCAGTGTTTTGGCTGAGAGGAAATTCCCATGTAAAAGCCAATGGGCAATCATAGAATGCTTGCAGTGCAGATCAAAGCATTCAGTCCATTGAGGCTGCACCAGTACTCTGAAATCAATCCCATCCATACCTCCCCCCCCACCCCCCCCCCCCCCCGCCCCCCATCTTTATCTCTACAACCTTCACATTTACCATAGCTAACCCAGCCAGCCAGAACACTACAAGGCAATTTAGTATGGCCAATCTACCTAACCTATACACCTTTTGGACCATGGGAGGAGACCACAGCACTCAATAGAATCCCACAGAGACCCTGGGAGAATGTGCAAACTCCACATAGACAGTCACCCAAGGCTGGGATTGAACCCAGATTCCTGGCAGCAGTGCTAAACACTGGACTACTGTGCTGCCCTGTGGCATTCAATATCAGCTGAACCATAGCCCTGTAGTTATGGCATTCATTGTTATTCTGTTTTTAATAAAGACCTCTACAGTCATTTAACATTATCGGAGTTGGACTTAAATTGGTATATTAATGTTAAATTATCGGAAGACACTTTCAAACTGTATGCTCTTTTATAGATATGTTAAGTCTTAATTTTGTTTTTAATAACACTGTCTGGAACAATTGCATTTTAGTAATGACTTTTGCAAGGTTCTTTGGTTCATTGTACTGCTTGCTATGTTTCCTTTGGGCTTTCTCTCAGTATTAAACTCAAAGTATTATTTTCACAACAGATTGCAGTTATAAATTACAATTTTCATGCGTGTTTACTATTGGACAACTGTGGTATTTAATGTTAAATTTTATTGATAGAAGATAGAAAAGCTAATAAAAATGTCCAGTAAAAGTTGGCGTTGTCAAAATGTACTAATATGAGTCTATCAAATAACGTGTAGGTTATCTGGGAATAATAATGTCTATTCATCTATCAAAGTGTGGGGGAGCCTGGGATATGGAGCTGTGAAAAAGTGGGATATCTGGGAATAGGGGGGATGTGGGTTGATGAAAGCTTGGTACCTGGAATGGATGGCATATGGATCTATAGAAGAGTTTGGTATCTGGGAATGGGTGGGAGGTAGGTATATGAAAGAGTGGAGAACCTGGGAAGGGTTTAGGAAAATAAGAGGATGTTAGATATGGGTCTGTAAAAGTGAAGGGTACTTGAATGGATGGAATATAAATTGAAAGAGGTAAACTGATAAGTTTTCTTTTGTACTTTTTTTTAAATGCAGGAGTCTGAAGCATTGGGCTCTTCCCCTGATAGAATATTTAAAGTGGTATTCGTTGGGAACTCTGGTGTTGGAAAGAGCTCATTTATCCATCGATTCTGCAATGACCGATTTCTCTCAGAAATTAATCCAACAATTGGTAAATATGAAACTTCTCACAGTACACTTGGAACGAAGTCCCCTCCTTTAGCTTTTTTTTTTGTTTATGAAGGATCTGAACTATACTGGAGTCCTGTTCAAACATCAAATGTGACCTTCAGAAGTGACCATTCTTGATCTGTGACCCTCAATTCCACATAATTGAGGCTAACACTTGAGTTCAAAATTGAGGGAGTGTTTCAATTTGAAAGAGTCATCTCTCTGAGGCGACAATTAATAGAGGCCTTCATTTGCCCTTCCAAGAAGACAAAAAAGGATCCCATAGCATTTTTTTCAAGGAAGAACTGGGAGGGGTTCCCTGGAGTTCTGATTAACATTTATTCCTTAAACCAACAAACAACTAGATTATCTAGTCAGTTTATTGTTTGTTTATATATAGTTTTTTCCTCATTGAATGTTGTTGTTCTTGGCTAAATCAGCATTTTTGGCTGTCCCTAAATGAGAAGGTGGTAGTGAGCTGCTGCCTTGAACTGCTGCTGTCTTTGTGGTGTACATACAAAGTGTTGTTGGGTAGGGAGTTTCAGTACTTTACCTTGTTGGGTCAAAGGAACAGTGATATAATTCCACGTCAGAAATGGCGTGTGTCTTGGAGGTAAACCTGATAGTGGTTATGTTTCCATGCAGCTGCTCTCTTGCCATTCTAGGTGGTAGAGGTCACAGGTTTGGAAGGTGCTGTTGGAGGAACCTTGCAGCCTGTAAGTGGTATACAGCTGCTGCCACTGTGTATGTGGATAGAGGGAGTGAATGTTGAAGGTAGTAGTCAGAGTGCCAGTTAAACAGACTTCTTTGTCTTGAATTATGCCAAGCTTCTTGAATGTTTTTGGAGCTGCATTATTCCAGACAAGTGAGGAATATTCCTTCACGTTCCTGATTTGTGCCTTAGATCATGTACGGATATCAAGAGACAGGAAGTGAGTTATTTGCCATTGAATTCCCTGTCTCTGATCTGCTCTTGTAGTCACAGGATTTATATAACTAGCCCAGTTAAGTTTCTGATGAATGGACACCTAAAGGTGGTGGGTGATTCAATGATGATAATGCCAATGAATATCAAGTGATGATGGTCATTTCCTGGCATGTGTGTGGTGCAAACATTACCCGTCATTTAACAGTCCAAGCCTGAACATTGTCCAGGTTTTGCTGTAAATTGATGTGGTCTGCTTTACCATTTTTGGCATTATGAATGGTTCTGAACATTGTACCATAAACATTCCCCCACTTCTGCTCTATGACAGAGCAAATATTATTGATAAGGGTGCTGGAGATTATCCTGAGAAATCCTGTAGTGATGACCTGGGAATCTCCAACCACAGCTATCTTCCTTTTATATGGGATATGATTCTGACTAATGAAGAGTTTTTCTTTGAATCCCATTGACTTCAGTTTTCCTCCTTAGTGCAATGCTCAGTCAAATGCTACTGCCTTGACGTTAAGAGCAACTGCTCTCTCCTTTCCTATTTGTAGGGCATTCAACATCACAACTTCCAAAACATAATTGGCTCTGAAGCATTGTTGGTTGGAAAAGGTGCTATATGATTGGAAATCATTGTTTTTTTTTCAGTTTTGTCTTGTGCTATGGTTGAGATGGATTTCCCCTCTGAGAGATGCACTTTTCAGCCAATTAATCAGGAGTGGTAGCCCCACCCCGGTACCAAAATAATGCTTCACAAATACTTCAGGCACATGTCAAAAATTCCTTCCACCTCCTTTTATATAATGGAGGTGTTCCACGTAAAAAGCAGAATGGAATCTTTGATGAACGTGATGAACACTTGAATGCTAATGTTTGTTGTATGTGTAGACATCATCAACTTTAAGTGTAGCGATATACAGGGTCTACTTGGGTTAATCATGGCAGAGAAAAGCCTATTTTCTGGTGTAACCAAGAGAGGCTCTTGTATTGACAAAAAGTAGTTTATTGCATGTTAGTGACTATTATAGGTTACATTAGACATTGTAACAGAGACCAAGAGGAGAACCTGGATGATAGGCTGTATTTTTTTCATATCCTAAGCTGATCTTTCCACAAGTCCAAATGCCGTCCTCTTATTGTTGATATTTAAGGCCTGCTCAGTATTAACCACTTTGGACTCTTGCACTCCAGTACAATGGAATCCAATGGCATAGTTTTAGGCAAAAGCAGAAGTTGCTGGAGGAACTCAGCAGATCTGGCAGCATGGTGGAGAGAAGGCATTCTGGTTCAAGTGATCTTTGTTTAAAATGGGCTACTGGTTGATAAATGTTGCCTGGTGGTGAATCAGAGCTTACCTTTCGAATCAGACAGCAGTGGGTTCAAGTGCCAGCCTCAAAACTTGGGCACAAAACCTAGGCAGACACTCCAGTGCAATCCTTGGGGAATGTTGCATCATCATAGATGCTGGCTTTTGAATGAGACCTTAAATCATTCAGCCTTCCTGCCTTCTCAGTGGATATAAAAGATCCCCCACAAATATGAACACTGTAGTTGACTGTTAATTTGGAAGCAGACAGGAGGCACTGCCCCCAGAGATGTGTTCAATTAACGTTGAGATAGCCACAATGTACATCGCTACCTCTGCACGCTCTTTTAGAAAATCTGTGTTGCTATCCTGGGATTCAACTGAGAGCAGTAAACCTAAATAATCCATCTTAACTTAATGAGATCAGTCTTGGAACAGTGTGCTGGGAAGTGTGTTTTTTTTTTATGAGCAACAAACAAAAATATGAAAATCATGTGCTGATCTGCTCATTGGGATCACTGGAGGTGACCTTGTATTCTTTGGTTTATGTGTGCAGTTGAGGACTAGTTGAGGATTAGTTAAGTATAACCCCTGCAGAATAAAACAATCCGGGAAGGAATAGATTACAAATACTCTATTAACATCTCTAATATAAGTGTTTGAGAGGATTAAATAGATTATCTATCCGGCCCCCCGCCCGAATTCAGACTGTCTTCCTTAAATTGGTGGTTTCCTTACTTTGCTTCTCTTCTCTGTGCCCAAGACTAAATTATGAACTGATTGGGTGGTGATTTGAAAGGTCCACTTGTCACCCTGCCACTTTGAAATGTTTTTATTACTGCATGAACTCAGATTCTGCTTCATGTAAACTGATGGTATGGGAATTTCTCTCAGTTTGTCCAAAGACAAGAAGAAGTTGATATTAATCTAAGATTTGACTTGTTATAACTTCTGTCAATTGACTCTATTCTCTCCTCTAACTCAAAAGGTTGGGAATTTATTAATGAAACTTATCAACTTCAGTCCTTAATCCAGATTGACACTTGGGGCTGAATTTTCACTTTGGGAGTGGGAAACAGGAGCTGGAACTGTTTGCAGCTCCTGAACTGGACACGAGGGGGAGCAATTACTCTTTGACTGATTTGGAGATGCTGGTGTTAGACTGGGGTGTACAAAGTTAAAAATTATGCAACACCAGGTTATAGTCCAACAGGTTTAATTGGAAGCACACTAGCTTTCACAGCGAGGTTGTGTCCTCCACAACCACCTGATGAAGGAGCGGTGCTCCGAAAGCTAGTGTGCTTCCAATTAAACCTGTTGGACTATAACCTGGTGCTGTGTGATTCTTAACTCTTTGACTGAGGCGCTGCTTTGATTGCCATGGAGACAGGTGGGCTCCTGATTGAATTCAAGATGGCAGGTTGGGCCCTCAAAGCTGAAGGCTTTATCACAGAGTAGCTACCACCAACCATGAATGGTAAATAATTGCAAGGACTCTTCAAGACAGAAGCAGTCTTCCACTAGCTTTGTTTGAAATCATGGTAGTGTTACATGCAGAATGAAGTCAATTGGCCTATCGCACTCTTCAAAGGAGCATCACTATCTAATACCAATCTCCTACTTCTTCTACATACCCTTACACAATATTTCTGTCCAAATAATTGTCCAATGCACTCTTGCATGTCTCAGTTGAGCCTGCCTCCTCCACACTTGCAGACAGTACATTCCATATCCCAACTGTCATGTTTGTTATTGTTGCAAATTTTTTTAAGCCTATGCCTTCTCGTTCTTATTCCTTCTGGGAGCATGAACAGTTTCTCTCTATACAATCCATTTGTCACTTTGAAAACCTTGATCAGGTTTCCTCTCATCCCTGTAAATCTTGTCATTCTTATAATCACTTCTGCACTCTCTCCAATGCATTCACATCCTTCCTATAATGTGATACTCAGAATTATACACAGTACTCCAGCTGAGATCTAACAAGTGTCTTACATGAGGTCAACATTATTTCTGTTCACGATTGCTCCGCACCTCTGGTAATAAATTTGAGGATTTAATTAATAAAATATCAGAAAGCAGCAGGGCCAACAGCGTGGAGTGGGATTGGGAACTGGAAATCTGTTTACAGGATGGCCTTTGGCAATACCTCCCCCTGGTCTGTGCCACGCTTCAACTAGATAGAGTAAGTTTCAAGTCCTGCCAGGATTGTTGCATCTAACCTGCCAATGGATTCCACTCCTTCAAAGTTGAACAACACTGTTTTCAGGATGGAGTGTTGCCTCCCTGGTGCCAGAGTCAAGGATGTCTCTGAGCAGGTACAGGATATTCGGAAAGGAGAATGTGAGCAGCCACAGATCGTGATCCTTATTGATACTAACAACATGGGCAGACGGACAGATGAGATCTTACAAAGGGAATTCATGGAATTAGGTTGAAAGTTGAAAAACAGGACCTCTAGGTTTGTAATCCTGGGATTATTCCCTGTGTCATGTGCTAGTGAGGCCAGAAATAAGAAGATAATAGAGTTGTATGTGTGCCTCAAAAGCTATTGTAGGAGGGAGGGTTTCAGATAACTGGATCATTAGGATCTCTTCCAGAGGAGGAAGGACCTGTACAAGGAGGGCACCAAGATTGTCGCAGGCAGGTTTGCTTCTGTCACTTGGGAAGGTTTAAACCGGTGTGGCAGTGGGGTGGGAAACAGCAGTAGGTCTGCACATTGAGAGATTGTGGAAAAGGTCGATGTTAAGTAATAAGAAAAACAGGCTGGACCAGGTTAACAAAAATGATGGGACTGGCGATCTGAAATGTATTTACTTTAATGCGAGGAGTATAATAGGAAAGGCAAATGAACTTTGAGCTTGAGCTTCGTACATGGGATTACAATGTGGTAGCCATTACAGAAACTTGGTTGAGAGAAACTTGGTTACAGGTGGCACAGTGGCTAAGTGGTTAGCATTGTCACCAGGGAGACGGGTTCGATTCCACCCGCTGCAAACTCCACACAGTTTCTCCCTGTGTCCGCTCCGAGTGCTCTGGTTTCCTCCCACAGTCCAAAGATGTGCAGGTTAGGTGTATTGGCCACGTTAAATTGCCCACAGTGTCCAGGGATGTGCAGGCTGGGTGGATTAGCCATGGTGGGGGGTGGGGTAGGTCTGAGTAGGATGCTCTTTGGAGGGTTGGTGTGGACTCGATGGGCCTACTACCACACTGTATGGATTCTATTCGAAAGGCAGGACTCTCTCGGCTCAACGTTCTGGAATTGAGATGTTTCTGGTGAGATAGAGGGGGAATGTAGCGGGGGTGGGGGAGTTCCGTTACTGATTAAGGAGAATGTCACCGCTGTACTGAAAGAGGACATCTTGGAGGGTTCATCCAATAAAGCCACATGGATGTAACTCCAGAATAATAAAGGTGTAATCATTAAGGTGGGATTATGTTATAGGCCTCCCAGTAGCCAGTGGGAGATATTGGAATAGATACATAAGCAGATCAAGGAAAGATGTAAAATCAACTGTGTATTTGGTGTACTGTATGCAGTTCTGGTTGCCACTCTGTGGAAGGTCTGGAGGCTATGGAGAGGGTGCAAAAGAGGTTTACTCGGATGTGGCCTCAATTAGTGTATATTAGCTATAAGGAGAAGTTGGACAGACTTGGATTGTTTCCGACAGAATTTCAGAGGCTGAGGAGTGACCTGGTAGAAGTACATTAAGTTACTAGAGGTGTGGATAGTCAGTCTTTTTCCCAGGAAGGAAATCTCAAATTCTAGGGGCATAGTTTTAAAGTGAAAGGGGGAAATTTAAGGGAGGTGTGCAAGGCGTGTATTTACTCAGAGGATGGTAGATGCCTGGAACATGCTGCTAGGGAAGGTGGCAGAAGCAGATATGATAACAATATTTAAATGGTATTTAGATAGACACATGAACTGGCAGGGAATAGAAGGATAAGAGCCATGTACAGGCAGATGGGATTGGTTTAAAATGACATCACAACGCAGACACGGTGGGCTGAAGGGCTTGTTCCTGTGCTCTACTGTTCTATGTCGTTTGTGGAAACTGGACCTATTGGATAATCTCAGTCAGCTTCCCCTGCCCCCCAACTTTACAAACCCTAACAAGACTTTTAATGAGACTAATTTGGTGGCTACTCATGGATGTAGACAGCTTATGCAAGATTCAAAAACCTACCTTGTCCAAAATATCTGACACTGGTATCTGGAAGGCTGTGTTTTCGGGGCTCTTTGTCTTTGTTCACACCTCAGCAGTTCCTGATGTTCCCTCCTCAATGTCGTATTTGAACTCAGCCATATCTGCTCACTCGCACTGTTACAAATGATTTCAAGACTTGTTTTTAAAAGGAATTGTAATTTCTCTTAATGTCTTTGCCTGAATTTATCTGTTAATCAATACCTCCAAAACTGATTACCTTGTAATCTTTCTCTTTGCTGTTTCGTATCTTGGCATATGTGTAAATTGCTAAATGCAGTTGTTTTTAAAAGTGATTCCGTGAATGGCAATACTTTGGGGGAGTGGAGCAATGGGAAAGGTGCTGTACATATGCCCACTTCTTACTTGGGTGTCCCATTTTAATAAATAGTTCCAGAAAGTTAACAAGTACATTTGGCATGGATGCTTTAATCAGTGAATTAAAAAACCACAACAGAGTTTTGACTCCATTGTTGTGTAACATTCATCACTTTCTGTCTGGCTGAGGAATAAAATTTAGATGGGTTGAAATAACTAGACAACATCATTTTTGTCCAACGGTGCCAGAAACTGATTTTTTTTTGTGCCATTGTTATCAATGTTATATTTTTCATATTCTCGAGTCCATTCTTCAAGATAACACTAACTTTGCTTTCAATTTCTTCTCATGAAGGATAAAATGTTGTTCCCCCAAAGGTTTAGTATTCTTGTAATTCTATCCAGATGGAAAACTTCAACAGGATGCCTCTCTTTTTGGTGATGTTTGAGTGTTTATTTTCTTTCCATTGTCAGGCATCGATTTTCAAGTGAAGAGCTTGGTTGTAGACAAAACCCGTGTGGCATTACAGTTGTGGGACACTGCAGGGCAAGAAAGGTAACTGGCCTGTGCTTCTTTTCCTCTGGCTAGCATGTCATTTATAGGGGAAATTTAGGGGAAACACGTACATATACCTTTCAGAATGAACCTGGCTGACTTAAAAGCAATATAGTTTTATATCCATGCTATGTTACATCAGAGAGCAAAAGCTCTTTCTTTCAATCTGTGACCAAGAACATTTGAACACACGAATTGCTATGGTTTGCAATTTGACTGCAGTCTTGGTCATTGTTGTGAATTATGTGAATAGTTGGCCATGATTTGGAGATGCCGGTGTTGGACTGGGGTGTACAAAGTTTAAAAATCACACAACACCAGGTTATAGTCCAACAGGTTTATTTGGAAGCACTAGCTTTCGGAGCACTGCTCCTTCATCAGGTGGTTGTGACCATTATGCAGTCTTCAGAGTTTTTCTAAAATAATGTTGTATATCTTAAATTGAAAGCTAATGTGTTAAAGTATTTGATTGAAAAACTCGCAAGTACAAGTCTTAGTTTATCTTATGTATACACATTTACCTTACCATCTTCTGCTATATTGGGTGATCAGTGGTTTAATGTCATGGTGATAATCTCATCAGGAGTTCACTTTAAAGTATATTTGATCTACAATATTCTCACAATAAGAAATGTAGGGTGCTGTTAGAGAAATTAGTCACAGTTGATTAACAAGAAAACGTCTGTTTAAGTTTTGTCCAGTTAATGCTATTCAGGCGACAAGGGAGGTGATATCTTTGCTACCTTTTTATGGAGAAATACAAAGTAAATTCTGGTTCAGTTATAGAGTCATCGAGATGTACAGCACGGAAACTGACCCTTCAGTCCAATTCGTCCATGCCGACCAGATATCCCAACCTAATCTAGTCCCATTTGCCAGCACTTGGCCCATATCTCTCTCAATCCTTCCTATTCATATACCCTTTCAAATGTTGTAATTAAATGTTGTTACATTGTGATGTCTTCTTTCAAGGTTTCGCAGCATAACCAAGCAGTATTTCCGCAAAGCTGATGGTGTGCTGGTGGTGTATGATGTCACATCCGAGACTTCATTCACTGCTGTCAGGAACTGGATGATCAGTGTTCAGGTAGGAGAATAGAGATTGTGCTGCTATTGCTCTTCTAACACCAAGAAACCCTTACTGAAGATTTGATAGGTTTTACACTTACTTTTGGCAGGGGGTGGTGGAAGAAAAGGGATCATTTGCTTTCCCTCTGAACTGTTTTATATTTGGAGGCAGTCTGGCACAGAATTGTTAGTGTGGCAATGTGTTCTGAGACAAAATGGTAGAAATTGGCTTAAACCTATAGTTATCTACTTTGTGAGTTTAGAATCTGAGAAGTAAGTTAAGAAAACAATAATCAGAGGCTAAAGATCCTCAGTCTTTATCATTAGCAAAATAAGTAAATTAGTGGCTAAAAGCCTTGAACCATTGCCATCGCTTGCATCATCTCATACAATAGTTTTAGCGATAGAATGTTTTGAAGTGCTTTGCAAAAATGCGATTGTTTTTTTCAAAAGGGTGACAACCCAAAGAGGAGGCCATCGGAACTGGTGCAAAAGGTTAGATTGGTTTTAATGATAGATTTAATGGTGATGTAGCTGGAGACAGGGAAGGGTTTGGAAATTACAAATCATAGAATCCCTACACTGTGGAAGCAGGCCATTGAGTCCACACCAACCCTCCAAAAAGCATCCCACCCAGGCCCTTCCTGCTACCCCATCCCTGTAACCCTGTATTTCCCATGGCTAACCCACCCAGCCAAAACATCCATGAACACTATATGGGCAATTTAGCATGGCCAATCCGCCTTACCTGCACGTCTTTAGATAATGGGAGGAAACCCATGCAAACATGGGGAGAATGTACAAACTCCACACAGATGCTTGGCTGAGGCTGGAATTGATCCCAAATTCTGGGCGCTGTGAGGTAGCAGTGCTAACCACTGAGCCCCTAATGGTGAACCGTACTGGCAGAAGGTACAGTTGCTGACAGGGGTGAAAGAAGGGGGGAATGCAAAAGACAGAAACCAAATGGAAGGGTTTTTTTTAGAAATGCCTATACATCTGAAGAGGCTTTAGAGAGGAGGAAGATATTTAAATCAAGAATTTGAAATTTTATTTGAAGAGTTGGAAAACCAGAACCTTTCGTAGATTTGCAGAGGCAGCAAGTGGGAGATTGTGTTAATTATGTTTTAATTATGCTTTAATTATGTTTTCAATACATTGATGTTTACTGTTTCAGTGTCACTTCCTGTTCTTATCTAGAACTTGAAACCTTAAGAACTTTGCTTTCAATTTCTACCCCTGTTCAGAAAACCATCTCTGACTTGTCCCTTCCTTAAGATTTTTTTTGTTTCCATTTTGAGGACAGATTATCAACAAATAAGTCACTGTAAGCCCATTGACTCCCACAGTTAACTTGAATATTCTTACATATTATTTGCTTCCTGCAAGGACTCTATTCCATATTCCATGCTCCTGGTTTATCTGTATTTGTTACAACATTGTAAACATTTTATAAATTAACATCCCAAGTAGTTTATCTAGTCATTTAAGTTATTCTTAGAAATTATATTTGAACAAAATGTTAAAAATTTTTGATGATGTAAGCTTTGTCTACTTAATTTTCTAAAATGGGCAGCGTGGTGGCTCAGTGGTTAGAACTGCTGCATCACAGAGCCAGGGACTCCAGTTTGATTTCAGCCTCTGGCACTATTTGTGTGGAGTTTGCACATTCTCTCCATGTGTGCGTGGATTTCCTCTGGGTGTTCTGGTTTCCTTCCACAGTCCAAAGATGTGCAGGTTAGGTGAACTGACCATTGAAAATTGCTCGTAGTGTTCAGGGATGTGGAGGCTGGGTGCATTAATCAGGGGAAATATAGGGGTGGGGGGATTGGTCTGGGGTAGGATACTTTTCAGAGGGTCAGTGTGGACTTGTTGGGCCAAATGGCCTGTTTCTACATGTAGGACTTCTTTAAAATAGTTGAATACTTCTTTCCAGCTCTGAAAACCTGGACTGAGAACAAAATAAATTGCCCTTCTGCTGATATAAAACTTCTTCCCAATGGAAACCTGATTGTGACCTCTAGTCTGTCAATCTGAATGTCATAAAAGGTCAACGCTGTAAACATTTAATCAATTAACACCCAGGTAGTTTATCTAGTCATTTATATTTTCTTATGTTTGAATGCAATGTTCAAAACTTCTGACCTCTTAAGGGAAAAAAAACTTCTCATTGAACTAAAGCTTAAAAACCCATTTAGGGCAAACTTAAACATGTTATCACAAGAAAGCACAGCTTCACACAAGGAGCCATGGGTGGTGAGTAAAGGGAGATTGTTTGGCATTGAGGGTATGAAAGTTCATGCAGGTTGATTGTCGGTATATATTAGTGTTGAGGTGATCAGGGACCATGATTTTTGGGGTGGGATTGGTAGGTGGGAGCTGTTGCTTGGCATGGGTGGGGGTGGTGGTTGGGGGTTGCATGAGGGGTCATGGACATTAGGTCAGGGTTGCATTGCTTGGCATGGGGTGCATATGTTGCCATGGGGAGTAGGTGGGTGACATAATTTGGCATGGACTTCATGAAAGGCCTAGATGGAGGTTAACATAGTTTGGCATAGGAATCATGGGTAAGACCCTTTGACCTTACCTTTTCAAAATGTTCCCTCAGCCACATGATGGTTCTTGACATGGTGAGGCATTACAAATCACAAGTCCTTTAAAGCTTCATGAAAATTGCTAGGAACTAAGAGTTATCTCTTCTCACAAAGAAGCAGACCACGTTGGGAATGCAGACTTGCGACACTAATCTGCCTGCATCTTTACTCTGCATGAGTGAAAATTGGGAACAGGGTCATAACTGGATTCTAGTTGCTCATGACTCCTTGAATATTCAGCCCAAAAACTGTTTCTGTCTCCATAGAACTGTCCGACCTGCTGAGTATCTCTGCCATTTTCTGCTCTTGTATCATGTTTGCAGAATTCACCGTGTACTTTACTTTGTCAAGGTATATTAGGTTTTAAACTACATCAGAGTCGAGAGGAGAGGATGCTAGTCCCATTTACTAACCAGCCTCTTGAGATTGGAGGGCAGGAGGAAAGATTTGCTGACGACTGAGGAGGATAAATTGCTTCACTCAAAAAGTTGTTCTTGCTTGGAACTCTCTTTCCTAGAAAGTTGAAAATGCTCCATCATTGACCATAAATAAAACTGGGATATGCAAACTTCTGGTCTTTCTCAGTGAATTAAAGGATATGGGGGAAGTGGGGAGGGATAGGTGGTAGGCAATCAAGCAGGAAAGTTGAATGTTATTTTTGTTCATTGTTGGGATGTGGCTTGGCTGGCTGGGCCAACATTTATATTGTCCACCTTTAGTTGTCCTTGGGAAAGTGGTGGTGAGTTGAAGCCCCCTGTAATATTGAATGGTGGAGTAAGCTGGACGAATCATGTTGTCTACACCTGCTCATATGTCTTATGTTCAAACTCTCTCTGCTCCCATCTGATGTGGAGATCCTCTAGGCGTAGATTTAATTGATGGGAAACTATATCCTACCAGCTGATTATGCTACTGTGAGACTTCATTCAGCATTTGTGACTCATTTTATACTGACCTGCCTGCTTTATCCAATTATTGGATTATAGAGACATAGATTCATATCATGCAGAAAAGGCCCTTCAGCCCATCGAATCTGAACCAACACAACTATCACTAAAGATGCACTAATCCCAATTTCTTGCACATATCCATATCCCTGAATGTTATGATATGAAGTGTTCATCCAAATTTTCGTGAAGATTGTAAGGATTCTGACCTTCCCAGGCAGTGCATTACAGGTTCCCATCTCACAGTGGAAAAGGTTTTTCCCACATCTCTGAATCTCCTACCCCTTACTCTAAAACAATGCCCTCTTGTGATTTACCCATCAACCAAGGTGACCAGCTCTCTCTTCACCCTGTCCATATACCTCACTATCTTATACACCTCAGTCATGTCTTTCCTCAGTCTTCTCTGCTCCAAAAGAAAACAATCCACGCCTATCTTGTCTCTCCTTACAGCTCAATTTCTCCATTCCAAGCAACATCCCTTGTGAACCTTCTCTGTACCCCATCTAGTGCTAACACATCCTTCCTGTAGTGAGGTGACCAGAACTGCACACAATATTCCAGCTGTGGCTTGCTTAACGCTCTGTACAAACTGCAACATTACCTCTTTGGTCTTATACTCTCTGCCACCACTGATGAAAGCAAGCATCCCATATGCCTTCTTAACAATCCTATTCATATGCTCTGCCTAGATAATATGAAATCTAGGTTTTGGAAGTGGAAATTAAAATAATATAATTTATTTCCTTCCCAAATAAAGAGTTTCTTATTACTGTTCTGATTTAAACAGGAAGGAATGGATGAGAGGGCAGCTATTTGTCTACTTGGCAATAAGATAGATGCTGTAGACCGTGAACCACGACAGGTGTCCAAAACAGAAGGTGAAAGGTTAGCAGAGGTATGTAGAACTTGAACTTCAAGCTTGTGACCACACTTTGGACTATCTACTCTGCATCCAATGTAAAGAGCACTAAAACCTGTGGCACTATCATTGAAACCTGTGCCAAGATTGGTGTAATAGTGGGATTAATGTTAGTTCACCTTAATCCATTTTTTGTGTGTTACTTATTTTGATTATTTTCGGATTGTAAATTGACATCTAGCTTTTGGAGGTTTTCAACCTCCTCAGGTTTTGTAAAAGCGCCAACTTACTCTGTAAGGAGCAACATACTCTGTGCTGCACAGGTTTCAAGCCCACAATATTTCACTGGCATGTGAAATAAAACAAAGGCTGTAGATGCTGAAGATCTGGAGTAAATAAAATTGTTGGAGAAACTCAGATCTGGCAGCATCTGCAGAGAGAAAGTAAATGTTTTGAGTCCAGTGACCGACTCTTCAGTTCTGTTTCTTTCTCACCACAGATGCTACCAGACCTGCTGAGTTTCTCCAGTAAATTCTTCTTTAAAACTGATGTGTAATTACTGAGGTCATAGTGGCATCACACCTTACCACATAGGTATATTCATTAAACCATGTCTTAACAATAATGAACATAGAATAACGATTTTCTCTGCTGTTTATACCATCTTAAAAAAAATCAACAGGAGTGAATGAAATAGAAAATTCTGATCACCCTACTGAGAGAATAAATTTTGTGCAGTTGATATAGTTCAATCTTTGTACAAGTTGCCTTTATGACTATTTTCATTTAAAAAAAATTAAGTTAGTACCTAGAAAATTACTGATGAATTTCATTATGAAGTCAGGAGAAACATTGCAGAGAGATTGGTTAGAATGTGAATTTTGGGTAGTTACATGTAATGGTTGAGGTGAATAGCATTAATGCCTTTGAGAGGAAGCTAGAGAAGGAGATCAGGGAGAAGGGGGCAGATTATGTAATCGGGATTAATGAAGTAAGTAGAATAGAAGAAGTCTCATATGAAGTAAAATTACTAGCATAGATTAGATAAGCCATTCTATAAAATCTTTTAAAGGCTCAATGACGAATGCTGATCCAGTGAAGAGAATTATGAAGAACCGTTATTTGAAATTGACAAGATGTACTCTTAGTTTGTATTGACTAGTGCTGACTTTGTTATATTTGTTCTCTATTATGGGGACATTAATAATGCCATGTTTATTGTTCTTCCCGATTTGCCTGTGGATGTGGTGCTCAGTGTTCTAATGAAATGTGAATTGGTGAAAATATAGTATAACTAAATCTCATTTTGGAAGTTACTGACTTTAAAATATATCCCTGGACCACTTAAAAAAATCAATCGTTTAATAGTCAATTTGGAACCAAGTATACCCTGATATATTCAATCTCACATTAATTACTGAGGATGATTAGCACAAAAACAGCTATTTGGAAATATTAATGTATTTGTAAGGAGACATTTGTTCTGTAAATTTTATATCTCACATGAAAAAAAATGAATAATACTTTTTTTTCAAATTAGGAGTATAATGCAGTATTCTACGAATGCAGTGCCAAATCAGGGTACAATGTAATGGAACCACTGATGCATGTGGCAAGGTAAATTATCATTATTTTCTTAACATTATTTAAAATATGTTTGTTTGAATGAATAAAACAGTCAAAAATCTATCTGTGCTTCCATTATGAATATCAGCTTTACCATTGGTAAAGAAATGAAAGAATGAATGAATAAATATTATCCAGCATTTCATAGTCTATATATATTAAGTTCTTCAACCATTTAAGTGTACCATGGCCTCTTTTGGCATCCGTATGAGAAAGCAGGTATGGCCTTAGTTTAATGTCTGATTAGAAAGATGGCACTTTCAAAAGTGCCATTTTCTGTCAGTACTTCACTGGAGTATCAGCTGGTTTTTGTGTTCAGGTCTCTGGAATGAGTTTTGATCCCAAGCCTTCTGACTTTGGTGGTCACCAGTGCTGACATTTCAAAGTTGCTTAGCCTTTACGACAGTCAACAGCCAAATGGACATTATATGCTGCTTATGAAAAGAAAGTTTGAGGATTCAGATTCTTGTAGCTAATGAAAGTGATGCTTTAGCAGCTCTATCTTTCCAGATAAATGTAATATCTCAATATTTTGCCAATGTGTGCAGGACACTGGGTGCAAAATTACTGAGTGTTCTTTTTAATAATAAATAGACTTAAAATATTAAAATAAACTGATTGAATAAATTTTAATACTACATTCTATTTGTGACAATGCATTTTTATTTAGGGCTTGGGATCAAATTTGTCCCAAGTTTAATACTTTCCAGCTACAGACTTTGTATATTCAGAAATAAAGATGATTTATTTTCATGTGCATGCCACAGAAGTGGTAGCACAATGTCTCACACACCATTACGTACAGGTGGAAAGGGTCAATGGCTGAATGACCAACCTTTCTCTAATTTCTTATGCTCACAATATAATAGGGTCATAGAGATGTAAAGCACAGAAACTCACCCTTCGGTCCAACTTGTCCATGCTGACGAGATATCGCAACCTAATCTAGTTGCACTTGCCAGCACCTGGCCTATATCCCTCTAAACCCTTCCTAATCATATACTCATCCAGATGCCTTTTAAATGTTGTAATTGTACCAGCCTCCACCACTTCCTCTGGCAGCCCGTTCCATACATGTACCACCTTCTGCATGAAACAATTGCCCCTTAGGTCTCTTTTATATCTTTCCCCTCTCACCCTAAACCTATGCCCTATGGTTCTGCACTCCCCCACCCCAGGGAAAAGACTGTCTATTTATCCTATCCATGCTTCTCATGACTTTATAAACTCCAGAAGGTCACCCCCTCAGCCTCCGACGCTCCAGGGAAAACAGCCCCAGTCTATTCAACCTCTCCCTATAGCTTAAATCTTCCAACCCTGGCAACATCCTTGAAAATCTTTTTTGAACCTTTTCAAATTTTACAACATCTTTCAAATAGGATGGAGACCAGAACTGCACACAATATTCCAAAAATAACCAATGTCCTGTACAGCCACACCATGACCTCCCAACTCCTGCATTCCATACTCTGACCTATAAAGAAAAGCATATCAAACACCGCCTTCACTATCCTATCTACCTGTGACTCCACTTTCAAGGAGCTATGAACCTGCATCCAAGGTCTCTTTGTTTAGCAACATTCCCTCGGACCTTTCCATTAAATGCATAAGTCCTGGTAAGATTTGCTGTCCCAAAATGCAGCACCTCACATTTATCTAAATTAAACTCCAGCTGCCACTCCTCAGCCCATTGGCCCATCTGATCAAGGTCCTGATGTAATCTGAAGTAACCTTCTTCGCTGTCCACGACACCTCAAATTTTGGTCTTATCTGCAAACTTACTAATACCTCTTCTGCTCACATCCAAATCATTTATATAAATGACAAAAAGTAGTGGACTAGATGCAGTGTTAGTGGATCTTAATTGAGTTGATGCTTTGGCTGGAGTGTAGGTCTTGCAAAGGATAGGTTTCTCATTTAAGCTGACTGACTTGCCATGAGATTGAGAATCTAAATCTGGAACAAGTTGGAGAAGGGTTCTTCCACATCCAAGGTACGCTTGTTTGATTGGTTAACTCTATCTCGTCCAATAGCATCTGATGGCCATGTGTGGACTGTGATGGAATTCCTTCAGTAAATTTTCTATAGTTTCTTTTTAAATCAGTGGACTAAATGGCTGCCTTACCCAATTGATCTTGCAGCGAGCGCTGAATTTTTTTTTCCCCAAAACAAGGTAATGGGTTAAGTCAGTAGGCATCCTGTGGTTTTACATTTTCACATCTAAAAAGCTTGAGACAGTATTTGTGCTTGAAGGTGTTTCAATGTAGCTTTTGTGTTCGAATGACTCGTTTGAGTTAGTTCCTGAAGATTCATGAGTATGCATCAGGTCAGTATGTATACTTTTGTTTCCCCAAGATAAATCAGATGATTCTCATCTGGCATCCTTTTGCTGTCTTTTATAGATTTAAAAGTTTCTAATATGTTCATGCCTGTACTGGACATAAAAACACTGACATATATTTGATGAAGTCTCTGTACACTTTGATTGAACAGTGACTCAGGGAAATTCATGCTCAATCCGCATACACATGCTCATATTAAGCGTGATATTAGCAAAATGTTGATTAATCAGGTTGAAATGCTGAGGCCACCTACTCATTCTTGGTGTTTGAGCAAGTTCTCAGGGATCAGATCAGAAGTAGGGAAGAAAGAACTCAACATGAGATGTAAGGAAGATGGAAGAAGGTTCTGATAAGTAGACTCAAAGCGTTATTAGTTTTCTGATATTTCTCCAGTCCCATGCGGAGACATTTAATTAATTGACATAATTTATTTTCGAAATTCAAGATGAGCAGATTGAGCAATAAGTGACTTGATATCAAAGAAGGAAATGAAACTACTTGAAAGTGCATTGTGTAATTCAAACAACTTCTACTTAAATAGCACCTTCAAAACAGCAAACAAGTTAAAGGCACTTCACTGGAGTAAAATTAGAAGGAAAAGTTTTAGATTGTGGAGATGTTGAAGCAATGTGACCTAGACTGCAGTGATAATGGACCATGTGATCCAGACTGCAGTGATATTGAACTATGTGATCCAAGTTGTAGTCAATTGATCTGTTATTTAATCATCCAGCGAAAAACATGGCAACTATTTAAGGATTGTTTTCCAATTTGAAAGCAGTTTGTATGTAATATGAAAAAAGTGTGCTCCTGAAACAAAAGCACAGGTACTTGTAATTTGAAAGCTGTTTTAAAAATACAATTTTGATTCAAACATTGAAAAATGCAGGGAATGGTAATGAGTACCGTATTTTTATTTTAAAACAAACATTATTTACAGATTGCTGAGTGAACAGGAAGACAAACAGAGAGAGGATGCTTTGCACTTAGATGATGACTGTAGCAAGAAAAAAGGTTGCTGCAAATGAAAATGAACAAAGGTCCATTCGCCACTGTCACGAGAGCTGAGAGAAAATGGGTAACTTGAATAAACTGACGGCTTTACTAGACATTCCTGAGCTATAGGAATGTGCCCTTAGTGTTTTACCATGTTTGCCTTTAGAACCATTTTTGCCTTTGAACATAGATGTATTTTTGTCATTGCTATGTGTTGTGCTGCTGTGTCCCATTTGTTACACCAATTTCTACTTTGTGCAGCACACTGGCAAAAAAGCCGATAACAGATTTCATATCGCATTCCTTTAGAATCAACGTGGATGTATATTGCAATGAGATAATAGAATTGATAATGTATTCCTGTGCTTGATATGTGAAGTAGCATTTAGCAATGAATGAACCAGTTTCTGTTGTATATGGCAGACATATTTTCAATGTTCAAATTATTTGATGGTGTCAAGCAATCCTGTGGCAAGAGATGAGTTTACAAAAACATTAACCTGCTCCACAAATGGTAGTCTTGACTTGTACATCATTCACTGATTTGTTTTTCACAGTATAATAGTATACAAGCAGCCTCCATTAATGATGCCTATAGTATATCAATAGGGTCAAGTATGCAGCCAAGTAGAATATACCTTTTAAAAGAGACAATATTTCTAGTGACTGAAACTGCATAGAATTAACAATGTGAAATATTTATTAATCTCACCTTGAAGTCTTTGGAGACTCCAGAACACTGCCATATGAGCTCCCACCAACATTAATTGTCAATTACCTTGTCCATGTAATGGCCATTCTGTTTGTTGAAATTGAATTTATAGGCAAGGTTAGTGTTCCATCCCATGTAGCTCTAAGAAACCTGGACCTTTTTAAAATTACTTATTAAAAATGCTGTACCAAAGATAATTTAAATAGGGATAAAAATCAACCTGAACAGTTCCAGCAGCAGGTCAATATCCTTTTCTTTTAAAAAAATTACACTTTCCTGAAGGTGTCTCACAATATCAGTATTGAATATTCAATTATCCTCATGAACAAGTGTCACTTCCGAATGAAAGCAACCCAGGTTTGACAGTGGTTGTAATTTAAAGACAACTGGTCCATCAGAGTGAATATTAAATATTGCTAAGAGAAACAGGATGTCAATGCTTTTCGCCTTGCATTTGTCAAAACCAATTCCAACAATGTCAAATTTCAAATGATCAGAACAATCTATCCCCTCAGAGTAATTACTATGAAAGGCAAAATGGTCATTGCATATGGACAGAATTGGTGATGCCACGTTACCACAACACAGCCGGCTTTGCCAAAATGTGTTTGCGCAAGTATGTACTGTGGAGTCTTTTAAATTATGTTTGCCGTGATGACTTTTCCCTTCAATTAAAAATATGGTTTCCCGCTCTGTGACAAGGACACCCGTTACATTGCCAGAGCATTTTCAGAGATTTTACAATGATTTCCAAGCCTTTCGGGGGTTTTCCCCCTTTTGAGATCAGATTGCACATAGATTTTGATCAAAAATCAATCTGACCAGAGATGACTCTCAAATGAGCACACCACAGTATGAAGTTGACCCATTTCCAATTAGTATTTACAGCAAATGGGACATTGCAAAATGTTTTAGTAAAATCAGGAAAATATTTCTTTGCACAAACCAACTTTCTCAGAACTTCTATCAAAGTTCTAAATATTATATTGAAACATTTTTAAGAATGATCAAAGCAGGAGGTGTTGATTTCAGTGAGCAACTCAGGTGTTGAACTCTGTTCCAGGCAACTGATGTTTCAATACCAAACTGTGTTTGAGTGGGCTATAGTGCTGTGCCACCTAGTGGTGGCATTCACAATACATGTGGCTCAATCTTACAGACAAAATCCATGATCAGACTGCAAGTTGAATCTGATTGAACAAAGCATTGAAATAGAGAAAGCTATGGGTTCCCCATGTTCCTAGGTAATTCAAATATGGAACAAAGCTTGAATATTTTTCCTCTGCTTTGCAGGGTCCCTGCTTATATTAGTATGTTATTTCTAGCAAATATAAATTAACTATAATATGAGCCTGACATGATCTTAAATTGGTTGTTAATACAGCTGTTGGTGCACAATTAGGATTGTTCAGTAAGTGCTGTCCAATCACATTTAACAATAAATGTTTTGGTTTGGGTTTTGCAACTGTGAACTGTCTGAGTATGGTCTGTACTCTGCCTATTATGGACAACCAAAGAAACGCTGTATGATTTGATCAGTAAATGACTGAAAATTGTGCCCCACATATTTTGTTTTGTGCCAGCAACAAATTTCACACATGATGCTACTCAATTGGATGGGTAGAAAGAACACTTTTCTGGACTGACTGCAGCATCTTGCCAGTAGGAAAACACCATTTATTTAGCCAATGCGTAGTAACAGTGTGGAACTACTTCCTTGATCTATTGCTCAAATTTGATATAGCACTTTTCAGGATTGAAAGTTTTTAGCCTATTTGCAAGTTTTTGTGATACTCAACAAGTCATGATCTGATCAGGACAGCCATTGTCTTGTAAGATAGCTTTCCGCTCTATTTCAGCATGAAGCTTGCAAGAAGAACAAATGGCTGGGACACTATACATGAGACTGATGAACTAGACAATCTTGTAGCACATGGAGCTATAAAACTTCCCAGATACAAGTAGTTCTGCTATAAAGTGTTTTGTCAGTGCGACTTGCCTATACCATGATTGACGAATTGTGGATGTTGTTCGGATAACATGAACTTTATACTGAATGGGTATAGTGATTTTCTGTTAGTGACCTTCCACAGTGCAATTTTCTATAATGAGGTTGCAGAAGAACACAACTGTTGCGTTATGGCAGAATGACCTGTACATAATCACCAGTGAAGCCAGACAGTAGTGGAAGCTTGTGCCTGCCTTGAATGATGAGCTGGGAGAGCCTATAATTCTGTGCTTTTCTCAATGGCAATGCCTTGGTCAAATGGAAGTGACTTGCTAACCAGGTAACACCCATTCATCCTTGCATTTGTCCTGATCAGTGCAAAATGAAAATGTTTAGCAACATATCTCGCTTTTCAGCAAACTTCAAGATTGTGCTATCACACTGCATGCTCAATATTGTTGGTGCTATGAACTGCTTTTATTATTGTTTGTGTTATTAATTACCCTGCAGCAGCGTGTGCCATGATGTCACATACAAAAGCTTACTGATTTTACCTGCATGCAGACAGGCTATAAACATTTCATGTCCTTTACATTATCCAAAGTTTAATGAAAAATAGCAGGTGTTAATCCAACAACTCTATAGATGACAAAATGCTTCACAACCAACTGTAGATGCTGTAAATTTGAAACCAGAATATGATGGGAATTCAGTTCTGGCAGCATCGTGGCAAGAGAAAAAGTTAACTTTAAATACCCAACAATTTTTCATTTAAAAACTGTAACTTTGTTCTTCTCTCCACATAGATGCTGCCTGACTGCCGAGTGTTTCTAGTATTTCCGTTTTCATGTTTTACATGTGCCATTTCATGTCAGAAATATGTCTCTGTATTTTAATAGAAATAAACTGTCATTGTGTCGTAATAGTATCCATTTATGTTGATATTTAGTTGAGAAACATTTGATCTTGTATAATTTCAGATGCCTTTAGTTTTGGTAGTTGATGTACCAGAGTTCATCGTTCATGCAAGACAGAACTTGCATTTGTATAGCACCTTATCACATTCTGGAGACATCCCAAAGCACTACCCAATCAGTGAATTCTTTTTGTTAAGTGGGCAAACGTGTATAATGTGGGATGCCAATTTTTATGACTAGGAAGCTTTTATTTTTACTTTTTTAAATCAAGATTGTACCATGCCAGTAGTAATTCATTGCTTTTGTTAGAACCCTCTCAACAGGAAATTAAAGAAATGTTTTGTTTTAGAAGTTTTAAGGACATTTTGCATTCTTTCCCAGCATTATTGAAACTGCATAATAAATAATGCACTCCAATTGTTTATTTTGCTGATTGAAAAGGCTGAATTATTAAATATTTTCTGCCCTGTGACCTGAAACCATTGACTCCTAATGAGGCATAATTCAATTTAAAAGACAAATCATGCTGGGAGAGCTGGTATTTATTGACCATTTCTAGCTATGCTGGGAAAATGGTGGGTTGTTGTCTTGAACCACTGCCATAATGTGGTGAGAGTTCTTCCACAATATTGTCTGTTTTTCAGCATAACACTTCGATTCAACTGAGTGCCTTGCTGGGCACTTAAGACAGCAAAATGCTCTAGGTTAGTATGCAACTGGAAGCTCATAGACCAAACTGGATGGGGACAGTATGTTAACTGAAGGATACGAGGGGTCCTGAAAGAACGAGTTGGTATTTCACAACAAATTCAAAACTTTATGGCCACTTTTACTGATTCAAGATTTTTTGTAAGCTCCATTCACTGCCAGCAACACCAACTGATTGATTGCTGTGTTGGAATTTTTCTATTTTGTTTGCAACTATAGGTCATGTTTATCAGCTAGTACAATTCTTAGTGGGTTAGAGGTTTTTGAGTTTAAATTCCAAGCCAGCACTGGAACCCCTAACCTAGGCAGGTACTTAAGTGCAATAAACTGGGGGTTTGTATTTATAAAGTTATGGATTAAACACAAGCAACTCTGGCCTGTTCTCATTGAACTTAAAGATTCCATTGCTCTGTTTGAAGAGCTTCATATCCTAATTATTTCCTAATCGACATAGCTAAATATTGATTACACGATTCAAATTAATTTCATCTGCTATTTGAATTTATTGTGAAGTAGGTCCTGGTGTGACAAGGCTCAATTAAATCTAAGTTCTTTTTATTGTATCATGGTACTATACTAGTTTGAACAGTATTAAAAATGTTTTCAATGGATTCTTGTTTATTCAATTTGTATACGGGAAAATGATCATAAAAACTATTTTACTTTAAAACTATAACATAATAAAGGGCATTAATTAAAAACATACTGTCTTGAAACTGCTTTAAATCAGTAAAACTGAACAGAGGTGAATGAACTTCAGAGGATCTCACTTCAAATAATTTCGAATTTAACTTTTGTTCCGCAGTTTATTTCAGCCCAATTTTCCCTTAGTTCAGTTTAGCATGCAGATGTGCATATACCTCTACAAATTAGTAGAAATCAAGGTTATAAATGTGTTTAAAAAAAAACTAGTGAAACTCGTACTGCTTTACAGTGACAGAACAGATCAATTTACTTTACCACTGGAATTCTGGATTTTAACAGTTTTACTGGTCTATTTCTCTCCACGACAATTTTTGCTAATCTGCTTTCAATAGAACTGTAACATTTTTTGTATGTATCCTTTAACAAATGACTCGTTGGGCACTGGAGAGGAAAAGTTATCTAGAATTCCAGCTCCTGATCATTGTCTTGGGATTCCTGCTGGAACAAGTAAGCACAGACATGGTAAATAAGACTGTGGGGTTTTGGAGCAGAATTAGGCCATTTAGCTCATCAAGTCTGCTCGGCCATTCGATTATGGCAGATATGTTTATCAATTCCATTCTGCTGCTTTCTCCCCCTAACCAATCAAGAACCTATTATCTCTGTCTTAAATCAATGACATGGTCATGGTCTCCATAGCATTGTGTGAAATACGTTCACCCTCTAGTTGAAGAAATTCCTCCTCCTCCTCCTCCATTCTAAAGGGTCATCCCTTCACCTGAGTCCTAGTCTCTCCTACAATAATTAGATTCTATTACCTACAGTGTGGAAACAGGCCCTTTGCCCCAACCAGTCCACAATGACCCTCTGAAGAGCAACCCACCCAGACCCATCTCCCTCTGACTAATACACCTAACACTACGGGCAATTTAGCATGGCCAATTCACCTGACCTGCACATCTTTGGAGTATGGGAGGAAACTGGAGCACCCGGAGGAAACCCACGCAAACACAGGGAGAATGTACAAATTTCACACAGACAGTCACCCGAGGCTGGAATCGAACCTGGGACCCTGGTGTTGTGAGGCAGCAGTGCTAACCACTGAGCCACCGTTACCTCCACATTTACTGTGTTCAGACCTCTCAGTATTCTGTAAATTTGAATGAGATCCCCATATCTTTCTAAACTCCACTAAGTTCATACCTAGGGTCCTTGAATGACAAGCTCTTCATCCCCTGGATCATTCTTTAAACTTCCTCTGAAATCTCTAAGGCCAGTACGTCCTTCCTTAGGGACAGGGCCCAAAAACTGCTCATAATAGTCCCAATGCAGTCTGACCAGAGCCTTCTACAGCTTCAGCAGTACATGCCTGCTCTACTGTTCTAGCCCTCTCAAAACTAGTTTTTAGTATACAACCAGCATTTAGAATAAGTTTCTTGAGAATAATACAGAACCCCACAAAATCCCAAAAAAATGACTTGCTAACACAAGTTGGAGAAGAACTTCTAGATTTATCAACAAGTACACTGTTGTCCAGCTGTAGCACGATGATAAGGATGGGGATGAAGACAAGTGAGATTCTCCTCCCTCCATGCTAGCTCCCCAAAGGACGCTATTAAAAATCAGATGATTTTTATAAAAAATTTATTTTCACATACATTATATCCTTTCCACATTACATACAATGGATCTAGAACACAATTCCTATCGCAAGATTTCAACAGTCACGCATGGAAACAAACCCAATGTTAGATAATACCATATGATCACGGGTCTATCAGGACTCAGTGACAGTGCTTACAGAATGCAATTCTTTCATTTCACTGAGACAGAGGTGAAGAATATGTATGCTGTCAGGCCAGAGCTGGAGCAATCTCAATTGTGTTGATCCTGAGAACAGTCTGAGGTTGCACAATAACTGTAAAAGAATAATAAGGTATGGTTCCACTCAAATGAAGCCTGGTGATAGTAGATTAGATTAGATTACATTACAGTGAGGAAACAGGCCCTTCTGCCCACAAGTCCACACCGACCCGCCGAAGCGCAACCCACCCATACCCCTACATTTACCCCTTACCTAACACTACGGGCAATTTAGCATGGTCAATTCACCTGACCTGCACATCTTTGGACTGTGGGAGGAAACCGGAGCACCCGGAGGAAACCCACGCAGACACGGGGAGAACGTGCAAACTCCACACAGACAGTCGCCTGAGGCAGGAGTTGAACCCGGGTCTCTGGCGCTGTGAGGCAGCAGTGCTAACCACTGTGCCACCGTGCCGCCCACAAAGTAGTGGAAAACTTAAAATCTCTGGAAAGACTTGTATACATACACAACACACATTTTGTACACAGATACAAGTTAACATTCTGCATCAAGAATTAGGATTGTAGTGTCAAGACCAAGAAGAGCAAAGAAAACTTGAAAGTTAGAGAATGTGACGATGCTTCCCCTTTAACAAGGTCACTTGGTCCTTTTGAGAGGTGTTGTAAAGGCTGAGGTGCTACAAATTCTGAACTGGCTACTTTAATAATGGCTAACAGATGCTAAGAGAAAGGGGAGTGGATAGTTCTCCCAGTTCAGGATTTTTTTTTAGTTTTGGGTTAGTTTTTGGCTGGGTTTTCAAAGAAACAGCTCCATACTGATCCCCTCTCTCTTCTTGAAGTACCTGTGTTTGAATTTATCTTTTTGCCAAGGGGTGTGTTTATGGGATGTTGCAGGAAATCTGAACGGCTCTTTATTAAGTTGCATTCTCGTGTCAGTTGGGTTTTCGAATAGTGATGTTAGTCTAAATTTGGTTTTGTTTAAAACTGAGGCATTTGTTCAGCTGCATCGATCCTGGAATATTCACCTTACATCTGCTTAAAACAACTGGAAAAGTTAGGTTATGAGCCACCAGCCTAGTCCATAAAGAAAAATACATCAAACAAGGGAATACAGTGAGTGAGGAAATCTTGACTTACTCTTTGTTCTGCGGTAACGCTTTCTCCGTTTGAATCTGAAGTTTATTTTAGG
The DNA here is from genome assembly GCF_047496795.1 of Chiloscyllium punctatum. Classification (NCBI taxonomy): domain Eukaryota; kingdom Metazoa; phylum Chordata; class Chondrichthyes; order Orectolobiformes; family Hemiscylliidae; genus Chiloscyllium; species Chiloscyllium punctatum. Next base: position 34,508,247 of record NC_092760.1, on the reverse strand, counting down.
CCAAGATTCTGTCTTCTCAATGACAGTTGCTTCCACTCGTACAAGGTCTCGCCTAAGAAGATCAAATTGTATTAAACAGCATCTTGTGTAATGTGATATGTCCCCTGCACTTAAGAAGTGAAATACATCAGATTTTGGACCACGATATGACTCATGAAATCTGAATATTGTGATTAGTTCTTTGAACTAACCAGCAGCCCTAAGCATTTTGAGCCACAGAGAACTTTGTCTATATTTACAGGGTTGAAGGAGGAAGTAACCATGTATGTAAAGTCTTCAGTACTATTACTTGATGAGCAAAAGTCACATTCAAGTCTGATTGTTGTAGAAATTTCATAGGTATTGCTATCACTTTTTATGGCAAATATGTCCAATAGTAAAGCCTTGAGGTGAATCAAAATATGGAATAACATTACAATTCAGAATATTTTTCTGCTACTGATGCAGTCATAAAATGTAAACTTTTTGCCTCTAATGGGCAGAATATTGCCAGTCCCACTGGTATGGGTTTCAAGGCAGCACTGACAGGAATTTGAGAAATATGCATCAGTTCACTGACCTGACACATTCCTGCCACTGGCAAACTTGCCAGAGGTGGGTTATCACCTGCAGAGGCTCTCCAGCTCTCAGCAGCAGCTAGCCTATCTGGATAGATTATTACCCATGTCTAGGCTGACTGGGCATGCCTGTGGAACCTTCTCAGTGGCAGAAGGGCCACCTCACTGAGGATCAAATCTGGCAAATGCCTACAGGTGGTGGGCCCCAACTTCTTCAGCCAGCCATCTTGTGAAAGTGTTTCTCCTTTTCATGAGTGGCCTCACAGTTGCAGTCACAATTTTGTTTAATTGAATTTACCTTGCCTTAAAGGGGACCTCAAGGTGGAGCTGCTCTTCTCTTCTCCCAGAGGCACTGGCTATCATCTCTGGCAGTGGGTCTACAGACTCAGACAGCTGCTAAGCATTTTAATTGGAGAGTGGACCCTCCCTGAACAAGTTTGCAGATGAGTACTCTTAACTCAGTGGGATTAGGGCCTGGAAATGGTTCATCATCCAAGGATTCAAACACATCCACTGGACAGAGTTTTATTCTCTGCTTGTAAGTGAATTACTTATCAGAGAAACAGATCTCAACTACAAGGCAAAGATTAGCTGTGAGTTGAGTTTCCCAAATAAGCCAACAATAGCATCAGCATGAGTACAGAGTTGCGAGAAAATATTTGATCTGCTCTTTTACATGCAGAAGAGGAAAATGCCTTTTGGGGACTTAGGGAGAAAACAATTGCAATGTTGAATAAAGTTATTTTACAACAATTTCTACATAATCAAACTATTTAATTTACTTAGCTCTTGCAGACAGTCAAAAGCCAAAAGATACTTTCTGCATGGTAGTTGCATAAGTAGTTGTAATTTAGCGTATTAGTGAATCTTGTTAATTTTTATAAGCGAAATCTTACCCAAGAAGTGGTCGACCGATTAGCGTGAAGTCATTCCCACCAACCAGCAGAACCTACAAAAATATACACACACATATTTTTTTTAAAAAACTGAATAATCTCAACAACACCCTGATAATGCATCTGGTCTTATGGTAATAAGATTAAGATCAGATTTCCAAGGTAAAGATGAAGATACATATCTGATTGGATGAATGTATCCTGTTCCATAAGGTCACTTTCATTCCATACCTTCTCTAATCTGATCCTATCCCCGCAGTCTGCTTCAATGTGATTTTCTATCAAGATCAAGTCCTCATTGGTTACTTTCCATTGCCGACTAGCAAAGTGGACAACTGCAAACAATCTGCCATATGCTCCCATGGAAATCAGAGTTTTTACATTTTGTACAACTTCTGCAAAAAGAGAAAGTTAACTGATAAAACTAACTTATTGGCACCATAGTTTGTAGGTATTGCTTCAGAAATCTTCTCAATATTTGTCAAACGATAGCAATCTCATGCTAACTTTGGAAACTCTTCATATCAAATTATATCTAATGCTGCTACGGCAGAGTTGTTAATAAGAAATGTCAAGTGTTTTATATGTATCATAAATGCTACAGAGGGAGAATATTTCAGATTATACCTTAGTTGAAGTGCATACATTATGTGATACATATTCCACTAAGTTGCATAATTACAATTGTTACCTATGTGATGGTTTGCCTCTTCTGCAGGATCTGGCAATTTGACTTCAGGCCAGGGTGGCTTTGACAATGATGTTACTGCTTCTTTTCTGTTAGATTTAATTTAAAATAAAAAACACTAGTAAATTTAATTAACACATTCTCTCTTATAAATACCACAAATATGAAATTCATGTACTAAGCTACAATACTAGAGCTTTCAAAATGATTTTTCAGTTAAGACAAATGCCATTCAAAGCCATTTTGTGAGGTACAAATCAATCTTGCAATTAAATCAAGACACACCTTCCTTCTGGAGGAAGGTAAATGCTCTACGCACTAGCATTAAACTTACATGGTTCAGTCCTGTCGTCTCAATAATTTGAAGAGATTGCAATCACTGTGTTACTATGTATGGTTAAAAGAAATTTTTTATAACCTGAAGATGAGAGAGACCATATTTACTACTGTTAAAGTCAATTTTGCTTAAAACTTGATCCTAGTTTTCAGAGTTCACACCATGTTAATTATTTATTATTTACTGATGATGACTACAGTTCATTCATTTAAAAGAGTGCATGAGAAGCTTTTGCTATTTCCATCAAGTCTAGAGATGATCTCCCTGCCAACTGACAAGACTAATGATATGAACTGTCTTTGGAAAAGGAGAAAGTGAGGACTGCAGATGCTGGAGATCAGAGCTGAAAATGTGTTGCTGGAAAAGCGCAGCAGGTCAGGCAGCAGCCAAGGAGCAGGAAATCGACGTTTCGGGCATGAGCCCTTCTTCAGGAAACTGTCTTTGGAAAAGACTAACAAGTATGCAGCTCAGTTTAAAATTAAAGTTGTAGCACGCATTGAGAATATTAATTGTTGTGTAACAGCAATAGAGTTTAATATTTGTGGGGAAAATAGTTAGAGACTAAACAAAATTATCAATGAATTTAAAGATGCCAAGAACAAAAGCACCAGTAAAGGACAATCGAGCAAGTGGCTACAACTGGAGATAAAAGTGGCAAAGTGCTTCAGCAAAACCATTATCATCAGCTATAGAATCAACAGAATCAAAATCTTCAAAAATTAGACAGTAATCCAGACCTCAAGGAGATGTAGCACAAGATTCATTAAAAGGCAGGATTTAGTTCTTTATCAGAAAACAAAAAAAGTCACAAGTGTGCCAACAAAATGGTAAAATTCCATCATCTTGTCAACTGACATCAAGAATGCTTAACCATTGTAGAAATGGATGAAATACCAATGAACTTTGATATGCCAGCATACGTGACTGTTATCGAGATTGGTGACAAAGAACAATGTTGTAAAGGCAACTGGCCCCAAGATGTTCTAGTTCACAACTGTCCTATCCTGTATGGCAGATAACACAAAATTAAAGTTGATGATGACATGGTTTATTGGGAATATCAGTGGACTAAGGAACCCAAAGACCTAAGATAAGATAATGTGGGCTGAGTTCAAATTACACCATAGCAGCGCATTGAACTCAAATCCCACTAATTAAAATTATATCTGGAATGGAAAGCTTGTCTCAGTTATGGTGACTATGAAACAACTGTCAAAACAACCCAAATGATTTAGTAATGTCCTTCGGGGTAGTAAGTCTGCTATCTGTACCCAGACTGGTCTACACACAACTCCAGACCTACAGTTATGTGGTTAATCCTTAACTAAACTATGAAATAGCCGAGTAAGTCACTCAGTTCCTTAGCAATTAGGGAGGAACAACAAATACAAGGTTTGCCAGCTAAGTTCATATCTCATGAATGAATGAAGAAACATAAAATGCAAAACTCTCCCCAAAGAGAAATGTTAGAAAAGTGCTTTGTCATTATTTATGAGAAAGATGATGGCAAAGAAATGTTGAATTTGAGACCAGGAAAACCATATAAATGTTTGCTCTGCTGAGACATGCTCAGATCCCACCTTGTCAATGATTGTGATGTGAGATGTGGCATTTTTCCTGATGGGCTTACCATTGCTGTTTAGAATGTGTGCATACATAAAACTCTCAAAGACAGTATTTCAAAAATGTAGAGCAATTGGACAATGGAAATATTCACTCAGAGCAGAAATATGCAAGCACCCTCACCAGCAATGCTGTCTCAACAGGTGATGGATGTGTTGAATGAACTTAATCCCAATATTGCCAAAAGAAATATTTCTAAAATGTGGAACATGAAAACCCTTGACAGTATCGGTACTTGTAGATTATTTGTAGAATCATGATGACAAAGTTATTGATATTACTGATAATGAAGAGGAAGAGAAAAGATTCATGTGATGATCTTATACAGGTAGGCTGTTGGGATGAACTGCTGATAAATTCAAATGGTGATCAATGTGAAATACTGAAGTCATTTTATTTTGTTGTAAAGTGTTGAATTAAATGTACTTAGCTCAATGTTATAAAGTAAATAAATAATACAAGAATGAGTTCTTTAGTGTTGTTGCTTTTTTCTTTATACAATTATGGTGGTCTTTCTGGATCTTTTCACCCATGCAAAAGCCAACCTTTTGGCCTGCAAACTTCTCAAGTAGTAAAGTGCAACTGCTTGTGTTACCAGACACTATTGGGAACTTTATTTTTGCACTGTTCTCCTTTGAAGAACTGATATTGACTAGGAATTTGTTAAACAACAAATCACATCATAACTCTTGCTGTTTTGTGTGGCAGTTAGATGAGATCTCCTTAACGGCATGACTGAAGGATTAATAAGATGACTGCTCAACGTGAATGGCAAATACGCATTATGTCTGTGGCCTAGTGATGATGATATGCAGTATTTTCCAGTTGTGACCACTGACTCCACTGCTGTCATGGTGATCTTCGATGTTGACTTACTGATTCACTGACCGTGATCATTTTGTCTGTGACCCCACCTCTGTTAAGGTTCATGCATTAATAATATTATAAGTGTTCTCCAAACACTTCACAGACTGGAGGTGTCAGTAAACGTGTTTCCCAAACAAAACAAAGGAAAAATCAATTCCAAACCAGAGATGAAATCACAAAGCTTGAATAGTTCTCCCAAGCACAGAAATAAGTGACAGCCATAAATTACATTGTCAGTAGGTGGCTTTGGACCCACATGTGCCAGGCCTCTTTGCCATAACTAGATGTTGCAAATAAATTGATGCTTCATTTTATAGTGCTATGTGGAGGTGCCTTGGAATGGTCATTACAATAAATATGCTATATTAAAACAATTGATGTTTTTGTCATAGCCAATTTTGTAATGCACAAGAGGAGAAATTGGTTTTACAATGGGATGAGTTGGTAATCAGATGATCCAGAGTGGAATGATGATTTTTATTATGCATCAAGCTATGGTCTAAAGTGGATTTCCTGGAATGGTGGTGGAAGAAGATTGTTTTATAAATGGCAGCTGAAGTAACAATTACCTTGGTTGAAGTACACCGCTTTGAGAATGCTGATGTCTTGCCACAGACGACAACAAAGACACTGCAAACAGAGAATACTATTTGTTCGACATTGTACAAATTGGTTTTGCTATCATATGCTTTCCTTCTAATGTGAATTGACTATAACCCGAAGAATTTAAATCATTATTTGTAGAATGCGAACTTTCTTTACCTGTGCTGGCTATAATGTGATTCTGGTTCCATTGGTTTAAATGGCGATGCTATTATGTGATTTTTAGATTAGATCAGATTAGATTCCCTACAGTGTGGAAACAGGCCCTTTGGTCCAATAAGTCCACACCGACCCGCCAAAGAGTAAACCACCCAGACTCATTTCCCTACATTTACCCCTGACTAATGCAACTAAGAATATGAGCAATTTAGCATGGCCAATTCACCTGATTTGCACATCTTTTGAAATGTGGGAGGAAACTGGAGCACCCAGAGGAAACTCACGCAGACACAGGGAGACTCTGTCTGTGTGGAGTTTGCACAGTCGCCTGAGGCTGAAATCAAAATCTGGTCCCTGGCGCTGTGAGGCAGTAGTGCTAACCACTGAGCCACTGTGTCGCCCTTCTTATAACATAGTTGCATTTCCATGCAATCTTATCGCATTATATCAGATCATGCTGTATGCTCATAACATATCCATAAATATAAATCAAACTGCTAATTTTGCAAATAATTTAAAACCACACTTTTTTTTAAATGTAACATGTTCTGTTCTCATTGCCTTTTGGAAGCATTTACACAAAAAAATTATTAATATTTTTAGGCCCTTCTTTGTTCAAATCCAAATATATACGGTGCCTCATTCAGTCGAATTAAATGTTCAAAGTTTTTTGTTCCTCAAATAAAACAATTTTATTCAGCTGTTTCACTGTTTCTCACTGCCCCCTCATCTAAGGACAAAGCATGGAGGGAATATCTCCCCCTACTTACACTACTGAGTTATTATTTAATGTACATAGTTACATACAGAACACAACCTCAGTTATCTGAACTGAAAATGTGTTGCTGGAAAAGTGCAGCACGTCAGGCAGCATCCAAGGAACAGGAGAATCGATGTTTCGAGCATGAGCCCTTCTTCAGGAATGAGGAAAGTGTGTCCAGCAGGTTAAGATAAAAAGTAGGGAGGAGGGACTTGGGGGGAGGGGCCTTGGAAATGCGATAGGTGGAAGGAGGTCAAGGTGAGGGCGGAGATGTCAGGAAGGCGGTGCTGAGTTCGAGGGATTTGACTGAGACAAGTTGGGGGAGGGGAAATGAGGAAACTGGAGAAATCGGAGTTCATCCCTTGTGGTTGGAGGGTTCCTAGGCAGAAGATGAGGCGCTCTTCCTCCAAATGTCGTGTTGCTATGGTCTGGCGATGGAGGAGTCCAAGGACTTGCATGTCCTTGGTGGAGTGGGAGGGGGAGTTGAAGTGTTGAGCCATGGGGTGGTTCGGTTGGTTGGTCCGGGTGTCCCAGAGGTGTTCTCTGAAATGTTCTGCAAGTAGGCGGCCTGTCTCCCCAATATAGAGGAGGCCATATCGGGTGCAGTGGATGCAATAAATGATGTGTGTGGAGCAGGTGAATTTGTGGCGGATATGGAAGGATCCCTTGGGGCCTTGGAGGGAAGTAAGGGGGGAGGTGTGGGCGCAAGTTTTGCATTTCTTGCGGTTGCAGGGGAAGGTGCCGGGAGTGGAGTTGGGTTGGTGGGGGGTGTGGACCTGACGAGGGAGTCACGGAGGGAGTGGTCTTTTCGGAACGCTGATAGGGGAGGGGAGGGAAATATATCCCTGGTGGTGGCGTCCGTTTGGAGGTGGCGGAAATGACGACGGATGATACGATGTATGTGGAGGTTGGTGGGGTGGTAGTTAAGGACCAGTGGGGCTTTGTCCTGGTGGCAATTGGAGGGGCGGGGTTCAAGGGCAGAGGAGCAGGAAGTGGAGGAGATGCGGTGGAGGGCATTGTTGATCACGTCTGGGGGGAATCTGCGGTCTTTGAAGGAGGCCATCTGGGTTGTACGGCATCCTAGGCAGAAGATGAGGCGCTCTTCCTCCAACCATCATGTTGCTATGGTCTGGCGATTGAGGAGTCCAAGGACCTGCATGTCATTGGTGGAGTGGGAGGGGGAGTTGAAGTGTTGAGCCATGGGGTGGTTGGATTGGTTGGTCCGGGTGTCCCAGAGGTGTTCTCTGAAACGTTCATATCCGCCACAAATTCACCTGCACCTCCACACACACCATTTATTGCATCCGCTGCACCCGATCTGACCTCCTCTATATTGGGGAGACAGGCCGCCTCCTTGCCTGACCTGCTGCGCTTTTCCAGCAACACATTTTCAGCTCTGATCTCCAGCATCTGCAGTCCTCACTTTCTCCTCAGTTATCTGAACATCAATTATCTGAATTTCGGATTATCTGACTAAGATCTCAAGGTCCCATAAATACTTCCTTTGTTTAAGATCAGATCAGTTATCTGATCAAAATACTTCCTGCCCGTCTTGTTCGGATAATCGAGGTGGTTTTGTATTTCACTAACCATTAAGTACTAAAATTCTGCATTTTGTGTAACACTGGCTATTTTACAAAAAACATTTGAACTCAGTTATGAAATTGAAGGTGTGTACTGTACCTTTAAGAGCATGTGAAAGCTGGCAAGCACCTGCCATGTCACAGAGTGTGCTTGAAAATTTAAAGCTGTAACATTTTGGCTGTAACCTAGATACCAGTTGCTTTCACAGCAGTTTGAAATTAACCAGTTTAAATTATGATCCAAAATACTGAAATCCAATCAAATTTGAATTTTACTGTTTTGACAACATCAAACCAATGAGATGATCCGATGTTTGGGGTATAAAAAAGCAGGCATTTTGGACAGTCAGCCAGAAAGAGCACCACCTACCAGGGTCAGACAGACTGCTTGCAAACACATTCTATCAATGGTACTGTTTTCATATGAAAGGTCTGTACAGCAGAAGACCGAAGACGACCCAGGGAGATCTACAAAGAGTAAAGATTGATACCGGAGATGACAGCCAGTGTCAGGTTTAGAAAATTGAGCTGCTGTAAATTTAATAGGGACTTTATAGGATCAGTATATCGTTATAGAATGGGAGGTAACAAATCTTTGAGAAAAGAGGCTGAGAGTTGTAAATAGTTGTTGTTTAATGTTCGTTTTAGAGTTAAAGAATAAAATTGTTACTACTTCTTTAAATAGTGGAATTTAGGTTGTTCTCTGTCACCCGTACTTTAACAAATTACGAGACCAGGTGGGCTTTTCTGTGTGTTTGGTTTAATTAGCAGAAGGGTTTAACCACCGTGTCATAACAAATCCTCTGTTTTGGTCATAAAGAAATAGTGTGCAAAAAGGGAAGTTATGTCATGATTATAATATACTGATGAAGGACTCAGCTGGAGTATCATGTTCAACTCTGTGCTCCAAACTTTTGAATCTTACTGTTTTAACAACATCAAGCCAATGAGATGATCCAATGTTTGGGGTATAAAAAAGCAGGCATTTTGGACAGTTAGCCAGAAAGAGCACCACCTGCCTTGATCAGACAAGGAAAGGTTTTAAGGCTGAGGGGAGAGTGTGCAAGGCATTTACTAGAACAATACCAGGGAAGAGGAATTTCAGTTATTTGGATAGTCTGGAATTGGATTCTGGAATTGTTCTGCTTAAAACAGGGAAAGTTAAGATGAGATTTGATAGAGATGTTCAAAACCATGATTGGATATGGTGAAGTAAATAATGAGAAACTTCACAACGGCAGAATAGTGTGCATCTAAAGGGCACAAAATTAAAATGATTGACAGAAGAGTTCTAGGCAATGTATTTTTTAAAAAATGAGTTGAACTGTGGAACATTGCCTGAAAGGACAGTAGAAATATATCCAATAATATTCTAATCAGAACCAGATAAATACTTAAAATAAAATGCACAAGGCTATGGGAATAAAGCAGGTGAGTAAGATTAAATTGGATAATCTTATCAAAATACTGGCACGGGCACAACAGGCAAATGACTATCATTCTTTTTGATTATTAATATATTTCCACTCTATTACTGACCATTATGCTAAGTATAAACCCACAATTCAAGTTCAGGACATCAAACAAAGTGAACAATCACCACTGAATAGACTTGCCATTATAATTAGGAAAATAGCCATGCTTTGTGGAAAATATAATTGGTTTAAACATACTGTGTTCTCTCAACTAAGTAGTCACATCCAGAACTCTCCAGGGGAATGTTCTAAAGTAAAGAATATTAACCCAGTGTGGACATTATTAAACTGGAGAAGATTCAGGAGAGATTTACCAGAATGTTGCTGGGAATGGAGACTTTGAGTTATAAAGAGAACCGTGATAAGCTAGGACTTTTACCAAGGAGTTGGGAGGTCATGTTGCGGCTGTACAGGATATTAGTTAGGCCACTGTTGGAATATTGCATGCAATTCTGGTTTCCTTCCTATCAGAAAGATGTTGTGAAACTTGAAAGGGTTCAGAAAAGATTTACAAGGATGTTGCCAGGGTTGGAGGATTTGAGCTAACGGGAGAGGCTGAACAGGCTGGGGCTGTTTTCCCTGGAGTGTCAGAGGCTGAGGGATGACCTTATGGAGGTTTACAAAATTATGAGGGGCATGGATAGGATAAATAGACAAAATCTTTTCCCTGGGGTCTGGGAGTCCAGAACTAGAGGGCATAGGTTTAGGGTGAGAGGGGAAAGATATAAAAGAGACCTAAGGGGCAACTTTTTCACGCAGAGAGTGGTACGTGTATGGAATGAGCTGCCAGAGGATGTGGTGGAGACTGGTACAATTGCAACATTTAAGAGGCATTTGGATGGGTATATGAATAGGAAAGGTTTGGAGGGATATGGGCTGGGTGCTGGCAGGTGGGACTAGATTGAGTTGGGATATCTGGTCGACATGGACAAGTTGGACCGAAGGATCTGTTTCCATGCTGTACATCTCTATGACTCTATGACTGCTGCTTAAGAGGTTGACAGGTAACCATATAGCGGTGGATAAAATGAGGGTCATAGATAAGGTGAATAGCAGGTGTCTTTTCCCTCGAGTGGGGGATTTCAAGACTGGAGGCATTTGTTTTAAGGTGAGAGAAGAAATATTTTAAAAACACAAAGGGCATTTTCTTTTACAGTGGTTTATGTGTGGAATGAACTTCCAGAGGAAGTAGTGGATGCAGATAGAGTTACAATGTTTAAAATACATTTGGATAAGTGCAGAAATAAGGAATGTTTGGAGGGATATGGGCGAAGTGTAGGCATGTGAAACCAGCTTAGTTTGGAATTTTGGTCAGCATGGACTGGCTGGATCCGTGCTGTGTGACTGTGTGATGAAATCTCAAAAAAATGTTGATGGCAACTTCCTCTAATACAGAATTACTGTCATTTATGTTCTAGCAGGTGGTGAGCACGAATTTGGGGATTCTGTGTAGTGACTCTATAGCCCAGTAGTAATGTCCCAATTTCTGGCCTGAGTTCAAGTCCCACTTATGTTGGAGGTGTGTAATAACATCCCTGTCTGTAAGTACTGCTCACAGGCCTTTGGCACTGTGGTAGTGTCCCCACCTCTGAACCAGATCAATCTGTTTTCACATGTTTGAAAAGGTTGATTAAAATAACTAAGAACAGACGAACAATGGTGCTCAGGTTTGGAGATGCATGTTTTGACATGTCAGCTGTTGGTACAATTAAAAAGGTCAGATCCCAGAATAAAACTTAGTTTGGAGAATCACAGCATCTGCACCAGCTCTTCAAATAGGCATCATAAGCTAGAGCCAATCTCCTGACTTTTTTCCCCCATATGGGTTGCGCAATATTTCTATCCAAATAATCACCCAGCCAACTACTGTGTCCCCATAACCCAAAATTTATCATTGCTAATTCACCTTGCTTACACTACCCTGACAATTTACAGGTCAAGTTAGTATGGCCAATCGACCTAACCTGCACATTCTTGGGACTCTGGTAGGAAACTGAAGCACTTGATGAAAATCAATGCAGATTCTGGGAGAACGTTTAAACTCCACACAGTCACCCGAGGGTGGAATCAAACCTGGGTCCCTAGTGCTGTGAGGCAGCAGTGCTAACCGCTGAGCCATCATGCCACCCTCAGCCTCACAGAAGACACCCAGGGCCCAGCCAGCAGCCCTTGGTCCTGGAGTGTGATTGTAGATACTACAATACATCAAAGGAGGGGGATCGTCAGCTGGATGCTTTACTCCTGGAGGCTCTGCACCTAAATGCAGATAGCATTCAAAACAAACCGATGTAATGACAGCACAAATAGAAATAATTAAGCACGATCATATAGCCTCACAGAAACATGGATGTTGGATGACATCAAGTGGGACCTGAATATCAAAGGATACATAACATTTAGGAAGGACGGGAGCAAGGAAAATGTAGAAATAAGGCTCTGTTAATTAATTAGCACAATTGATAGGGATAACCCAAGATGAAGAAACCATGATGTAGAAGTGGTTTGGGTAGAGATGAGAAATGATAAGGCAAGAAGTCATTTGTTGGAGTTGTGCATAGGCCCCACCACAGAACCACATTGTAAGATTGAGTGAAAACAAAGAAATCGTGGGAACTTGTCAGAAAGGCAAGTTGGTAATCAGGATAAAATTAAATGTGCAAAGGCAGTGCAGATGCAGAGTTTGTGGAATATTTTCAGAATAGTTTTTTAAAACTGCAAATTCTGGAGCCATCCAGAGAACAGACTATAGTGAACCTGGGATTGTGAAGTTAGTTGGGATTAATTAATTACTTCATGGGAAGCCATACCCCTCCATCCAGACAGCAATGACCATAGTATGACTGCATTCTACACTCAGGGTGAGGGAGAGAAGAGGGGGATGCATGACTATAATTTTAAACTTAAAGAAGGGTAATTATGAGGTCACAAAAGTAGTGATAGCTAAAGTGTATTGGTAAATTAGGTTAAGAGATAGAGATGTTGGGGCAAACACATTAAGGGGATAGAATCAAAGAATCCCTACATAAAAGAGGCCATTCAGCCCAATGAGTCTACACCTACCCTCCCAATTAAAGCATACTTGAGAATACACACATATCAATCCTTGAGTGGGTGGGAAGCTGACTGCCATGTCATTCATTCAAAAAAATAAAATATTGCAGTACTTCCCAGACAATTGGACAATCGGTGAATAACTGGGAGATTGGATTATTCTAATGCTTCTGCTCTCATGAGCAAAATCTCACCTTCTAATTATACTCAGAGGCCTATCTCCTGCCAGCTCCAAAGGAGCAGATACCAATGACAAAACACTTCAACATGGCATTTACACCTTTTTTTGTATGTCCTCCAGCCATTCCCCTTCCTCTTAGAGTCATAGAGATGTTCATCATGGAAACAGACCCTTTGGTCCAACTCATCCATGCTCACCAGATACCCTAACTTAATCTAGTCCCATTTACTAGCACTTGGTCCATATCCGTCTAAACCCTTCCTATTCATATACCCGTCCAGATGCCTTTTAGATGTTGTAATTGTACCAGCCTCCACCACTTTCTCTGGCAGCTTATTCCATGCATGTACCACCCTCTTTGTGACAAGTTACCCCTTTGATCTCTTTTATATCTTTCCCTCCCACTCTAAACATATGCCCTCTAGTTCAGGACTCCCCCACCCCAGGGAAAGGACCTTGTCTGTTTAAAATGTATTTTTTAAGAAAACTTTTTACCAGCTCTACCTTGACCCGGCTGCACATTTGCAGTTTTAGCTTTTCCATGTTCTCAGACAGGCAGCTCACGCTCCACAGAAGACCCTCCAGCACCTTGGAAAAGCGAATTTTGAGAAGATTTGTAGCTCAGGTTGAGGTTCTGGATGTAGGTTCGCTCGCTGAGCTGGAAGGTTCATTTAATCACCATACATGATGTTACTTAGTATGGTGACAAAACATCCGAAAATGAACCTTCTGCTCAGCGAGCGAACCTACATCCAGAACCTCAACCTGAGCTACAGATCTCCTCAAAACTCGCTTTTCCAAGGTGCTGGAGGGTCTTCTGTGGAGCGTGAGCTGTCTGGCTGAGAACATGGAGGAATACCCTTTTGGCCTGGGTGTTTCCTCATATTCTTCAGCACAGCACCATCCATCAGAGAGAGAGAGTGTACAGTCACCTCCACAAACACTCAGCCAAGCCCTCGTCCAGGTTTTGCAACTTGGATGGATCTAAATGGCTCCTTGGGACATCCCAACTGCTTCCCACCCACTCCCGGTGTTTATTTAGGACAGGAGCACCCCCCACCCCAATACATAAGGCCTGGCTCTGACTCCCAGCACCCCACCTTCTGGGGTTGACCTGTCCTTCCCCCCCCTACCCACAGCCCCATGACACGCCCACCTGGTGTGTGTGTGTGTGTGAGAGAGAGAGAGAGAGAGAGAGACGGCTCTTACCGGCGGCTCGGACTCGGCTCCAACTGCCGAGGAACCGCGCGCAGCTCGACGCCATCTCCCCGGCTCCGGGCGGAAGGGGAAAGTGGACGGACCGGAAGGTGGACGCGGGGGAGGAGAGAGAGCGGCGGACCGGATGTTGGAGGGTGGGGGCCTGGTAAGTGAGGCTGGGCTTTTAGGGGCAGGGGCAGGGGCGTGGGTACATGGGAATGTGTGGTACAGACTGTGTCTTATTGATGTGCTCCTCCTGAATGTACTGTCACATCCTGTACTTCCATGGCACTCAGTTTTGTTCTGGGCACAGAAGGAGCCCATTCTCCTTGTCACCTCTTCCCCCATCCTAACTTCCCTCAAAGTGTAGCCCCTATTCTTTAAGTGCCCCTCACTTCCCTTCCCTTCTGGAAATATGGTTCCCAGCCTGTGTCACTCCGCCCCCCCCCCAAAAGGCAATAATTCGTTATTTTTCCTTTGCACCCCTTGTCCCAAACTCTTAAATCCGAGTTCTCAAGTCCTTGCTTTGGGAATAACTTTACTTGTTTACTTGGTTCTGTGGTCTGCCAGTTGTGCAGACTGTAACAACGCAGAGGCACCAGGTTTTTGAGTCCCAATATCTTAATGACCAACATGCCTACTGAAGAACCTGGATGGTCCCGGCCAGAACTAGAAGTCCAGTGACCCTCGCTGAAGGAAAGGAATCAAATCTAGCAGCATCTCTTGCAGAGAAATCTTCTCAGCGGGCAAACCTACATCCAAAACCTCAACCTAAGCTACAAACCTTCTCAAAACTCGCTAAGAGAAATCAGAGTTAATGTTTCTGGTCGAGTGACCCTTCCTCGGAAGCAAATCTGGCATTCTGTATCTTGTGACCAAGAAGGTCATCCTGCCCCACAACCAGAATGGTTTCTAAGTCTGTTAATCATATAAAGGCCCACAGTGGAAACTTAGGCCGATGAATAAAACATGATCCTTCAATTGCTGACAATGTCTCTTCCAAATTTTCCCTCAATTTCTTCTACTCCAGGAGCAATCCCAACTTCTCCAATCTAGCCTTGTATCGAATGTCCCCAATTCATGGAATCATGTTGGTAAATAAGTCCATATGATGTAGGAACAGAAGCAGGCCATTTGCCCCATCGCTTCTGCTTTAATGAGATCGTGGTCGATCTGATAATGCTCCATTCCTGCCTTTTTTTTGTAAGCCTTGATTCCTGCTTAAAAATATATTTCAGGTAAGACCATAAGACATAGGAGCAATTTCCCCTGCACCCTTTGGAGCACCCTCAAATCTCTCCCAAAGTATGGTGACCAGAATTAAATACAATGTTGTGGTGTGGCCGAATCAAGAGTTTACAAAGGTTCAGCACAGCTGTCCTGCTTTGTACTCCATTTTTTTTAGATTAGATTACTTACAGTGTGGAAACAGGCCCTTCGGCCCAACAAGTCCACACCGCCCCGCCGAAGTGCAGCCCACCCATACCCCTACATCTACCCCTTACCAAACACTACGGGCAATTTAGCATGGCCAATTCACCTGACCTGCACATCTTTGGAGTGTGGGAGGAAACCGGAGCACCTGGAGGAAACCCACGCAGACACGGGGAGAACGTGCAAACTCCACACAGTCAGACGCCTGAGGTGGGAATTGAACCCGGGTCTCTGGCACTGTGAGGCAGCAATGCTAACCACTGTGCCACCGTGCCGCCCATTTTTCTATTTATGAAGCCCAAGATCCCATATTGTTTGCTAACCATGTTTGGAATATTTAAAGTTCTTCATGAGACACAGATACAATAACTAACAATCTACGTTAAATGAGTCTGTTTAAAAATTTGAAAATGTTATTTTTAGTCTCTGAATTATATGAAATGAGCATTGATCTAAAATATAACTGGACTAAATATAGTGATTGTGGGAGTGGGTCAACAACTAGAAATTCTGTGGAGAGAAAGTCAGCTCCTGACTTCCTAAAACCTAGCTACCATTCACACAGCACAAGTTATAGGAGTATTTTTCACATGTCTGAATGAATGCAGCTCAAACAATTTTCAAGATTTTTTCTGCATCCTATCCAACATTCACATCCTCCACCACTGACTCACAGTGGCAGCAATGTTGTTCAAATATCCAGTTTATAAGATTATTTTTTAGGACAGTGTTTCTAATTTTAAGGTAAAATAAAGGAGTGAGATGAATTAATTTGATGTCGGCTTGACAGGAAATCTGGATTATTTGATTGTAAGAGATTACAGGAGGCCCAGATTATTTCACTTGGAAGAAGGGATTTACATTTAGATGTGAAGGCAGCAGCTTTTGTGCTAAAAACTGCTTCAATTTGTGCCTCCATAGTCTGAGAAAAGTGTTGAAAATGTTCGGTCAATCTGACAACAGAGTAGACATTCTTCAATTTGAATGATAGTGGACATTTAGAAAATGATGCATTTAGGTTAGGGTCTCCATTCATGCACTTCTGTTAATGACTGTGTTGGTCAATCCTTGAGAGTGAGCTTCTACCAAAGAGCAGTTTATGAAACTGACACCTCAGATTGTTTTTGCTGTTGCCAAATCGCTGTAACACTGGCCATCGTGGACTTGAATGCTAGCCTGCAAGAGGAGTCGTCATTTCCCTCTTTTGCTCGCTAGTCACTCCCAAATATAGCAGTTAACATTTAGGCCTTCATGTTGCTTTTGCAAGCATCCTTGAAGTGGAGCATTGAGCACTGCACTTACCTAAAGAAGAGTCAATCAGCATTTCTATGTTAATACAAGGCCAAATGATTCACCTTGCCATGGTGATGAGCTTTTAGATGGGAAAGTTAAGAGCAAGCCATTATGATTTTGGATTACCAGATTTCCAAAAACATCACTGAATGTCACAGCCAGTCTGCCTGGATCTGGGTGAGAGAATGAAGTTAGAGACTGTAATTCTGTATGGTTCACCACTGCAGAATACAAGTGGAAACTCGCAGATTGAAAAGGCCAAATTCATGAGTTGAAATGAGGGTGGAGGATTCCTTTATTTTGCATTTGAGAGGGTATCTCAAGTAGCACTCTTGCCATGAAGTATAATTCTGGTGTTAAATGTTGCTAGGCTGAGAAAGAGAAAGAGCAGAAGTAATTCTTCTTGAACAAAGAGACACTTTGAACCAATTTTGGGACAATTGAATGTGTACATAAAAGTCTGTTTAATGTCTTCCTGTGAAGTTTGTTTTATCAGTTAATACCCCTAATAAATACCCTTATTTAGTTCTGTGGTTTATAATACAAGTTGCTTACAAAGGTAGTATTTTATTCATAGATCTTTTCATCTTTTGCTACAACAAACATCTTAACAGTTGAAAGCTCATAGTTTCCATAGGAATCGTTAACAGTATACTGTCCACGAGTTGCATGACAAGAATTCCAAGGCTCCTTCAAGAGCAAAAACAAACCCATATTCATCACAGCTTAGAAGGGCATAAGAATAAGACACATTGGCATGCCAGTACAAGTTCCCTTCCAATTTCTACAGCATCTTCACTTGGAACTAATATCACCATTCCTTGACTATCACATGTTCAGAGTACTGGAATTTCCTTTCTACAGCTCGTGGGTGTACCTGCACCCCATAGGCTATTGTTGTTCGAGAAGCATGCTTATCATTCCCTTCTTAAGGACAGTCATAGTCATAGAGATGTATATCATGGCAACAGACCCTTCGTTCCAACCTGTCCATGCCGACCAGATATCCAACTCAATCTCGTCCCACCTGCCAGCACCCGGCCCATATCCCTTCAAACCCTCCTATTCATATACCCATCCAATTGCCTCTTAAATGTTGCAATTGTACCAGCCTCCTCCACATCCTCTGGCAGCTCATTCTATACATGTACCCACCCTCTGCATGAAAAAGTTGCCCCTTAGGTCTCTTTTATATCTTTCCCCTCTCATCCTAAACCTATGCTCTCTAATTCTGGACTCCCAGACCCCAGGGAAAAGATTTTGTCTGTTTATCCTATCCATGGCCCTCATAATTTTGTAAACCTCTATAAGGTCACTCCTCAGCCTCTGACGCTCCAGTGAAAACAACACCAGCCTGTTCAGCCTCTCCCTGTAGCTCAGATCTCCAACCCTGACAACACCCTTGTAAATCTTTTCTGAGCCCTTTCAAGCTTCACAACATCTTTCTGATAAGAAGGAGACCAGAATTGCACGCAGTATTCCAACAGTGGCCTAACCAATGTCCTGTACAGCTGCAATGTGACCTCCCAACTCCTGTACTCAATATTCTGACCAATAAAGGAAAGCAGACCAAACGTCTTCTTCACTATCCTATCTACCTGCGACTCCACTTTCAAGGAGCCATGAACCTGCACTCCAAGATCTGTTTGTTTAGCAACACTCCCTAGGACCTTACCATTAAGTGTATAAGTCCTGCTAAGATTTGCTTTCCCAAAATGCAGCACCTCACATTTATCTGAATTAAATTCCATTTGCCACTTCTCAGCCCATTGGCCCATCTGATCCAGATCCTGTTGTAATCTGAGGTAACCCACTTTTCTGTCCACTACACCTCCAAGTTTGGTGTCATCTGCAAACTTACTAACTGTACCTCTTATGCTCGCATCCAAATCATTTATGTAAATGACAAAAAGTAGAGGGCCCAGTTGTAAATGGACAATAAATGTTGTCTTAGCTAGTGACACCCAGCTCTGTGAATGAATAGTAAAAGTAAGTATTCCTCCAAGTCTCTCATTATGTTGACTTGGCACTGTATCATTGTCCCTTCACTGCTGGCTGAAGTACTTGGAACACCCAATCTAATGGTTCTGTTGGCGTGGAGACTTAAACAGTTCAAAAGGGCAACTCTTACATACTTCCTTAAGGCCAATTAGGGATAGGCAGTAAATGCTGGTTTTACCAACAGCATTTGGATCTTATGAATAACATCCTGAAAACTATTCTACCACCTTTCCCCCCCCCCCCCCCCCACCCCCCACCCCACCCCACCCCACCCAATTTAGCTATTCGGCCTCTTCACAATAATAATACAAGAAAGGTAAAGTCGCTGTAGTACCAGAGCATAGGGCTGCTCTCTCATTAGAGAGTGACAACTGGTGGTAGTTTAACCTGATGGTCAACATGCCTCAGGTGAGGGGCCGTGTTGAGAAGCCAAGTCCTTCATGGTAACCTCAGCCAGTGTGGGAATTGAACTCTCAGAGTCATAGGGATGTACAGCATGGACACACACCCTTCAGTCCAACTCATCCATGCTGACCAGATATCTCAACCTAATCTAGTTCCATTTGTTAGCACTTGGACCATATCCCTCTAAACTCTTCCTATTCATATACCCATCCAGATGCCTTTTAAATGTTGCAATTGTACTAGCCTCCACCACATCGTCTGGCAGCTCATTCCAAACACGCACCACCTTTTGTGTGAAAAAGTTACCCTTTAGGTCTCTTTAAAATTGTTCCCCTCTCACCCTAAACTTATGCCCTCTAGTTCTGGGCTCCCCTACCCCAGGGAAAAGACCTTGTCTATTTATCCTGTCTATGCCTCTTTTGATTTTATAAACCTCTGTAAGGTCACCTCTCAGCCTCTGACGCTTCAAGGAAAACAGCTCCAACCTATTCAGCCTCTCCTCATAACTCAAACCCTCCAAGCCTGACCATGACCTTGTTAATCTTTTCTGAACCCTTTTGAGTTTCACGACCAAAATTGCACACAGTATTCCACAAGTGGCCTAACTAATGACCTGTACAGCTGCAACATGACCTCCAAACCCATGTATTCGATGTACTGACCAATGAAGAAAAGCATACCAAATGCAGTCTCTACTGTCCTATCTCCCTGCAACTCCACTTTCAAGGAACTATGAACCTGTACTCCCCAAGACCTTACCATTAAATGTATAAATCCTGCCCTAATTTGCCTTTCCAAAATGCAGCACCTCACATTTATCTAAATTAAATTCCATCTGCCTCTCCTCAGCCTACCTGATCACGATCCCATTGTACTCTGCTATCCACTACACCTCCAATTTTGGTGTTACCCACAAACTTAATAACTATACCTCCCATATTCACATCCAAATCATTTATATAAATGATGGAAAGCAGTGGACCCAGCACTGATCGTTGTGGCACATCACTGGTCACAGGCCTCCAGTCTGAAAAGCAACCTTCCGCCACTACCCTGTCTTCTACCTTCGAGCCAGTTCAAATAGCTAGTTCTCCCTGTATTTCCATTTGATCTAACCTTGCTAACCAGTCTACCCTGAGGAACCTTGCTGAAGGCCTTTTAAAGTCCATGTAGATGACGTCCACTGCTCTGCCCTCATCAATCCTCTTCATTACTACTTCAAAAAACTCAATGAAGTACATCGCTAAAAGGATGTGGGCGCTTTGGAGAAGGTGCAGAGAAGGTTTACGAGAATGTTGCCCGGTATGGAAGGTGCTAGCTTTGAAGAAAGGTTGAATAGGTTAGGATTGTATTCATTACAAAAAAGGAGTTGAGGGGGACCTGATTGAGGTCTACAAAATCATGAAGGATATAGACAGGGTAGGTAGAGATAAGCTTTTTCCCAGGATGAAGGATTCAGTAACGAGAGGTCACGCTTTCAAGGTGAGAGGTGAAAAGTTTAAAGGGGTTACATGCGGCAAGTACTTCACACAGAGGGGGTAGGTGCCTGGACCGCATTGCTAGCAGAGGTAATAGAGGCAGGCATGGTAGAATCATTTAAGATGCGTCTGGACAGATGCATGAATAGGTGGGGAGCAGAGGGATAAAGATGCTTGGGAATTGGGTGAGAGGTTTAGACAGTAGGTTTGGATCGGTTCAAGCTTGGAAGGCAGAAGGGCCTGTTCCTGGGCTGTAAATGTTCTTTGTTCGAAGTTAGCAAGATACGATTTCCCATGCACAAAGCCATGTTGACTATCCCTAATCAGTCCTTGCCTTTCCAAGTACATGTAAATCCTAGTGGGTTTTCAGAAGATTTGTAGCTCCGGTTCAGCTTCTGGATGTAGGTTTGCTCTCTGAGCTGGAAGGTTCATTTCCAGATGTTTCATCACCCTACTAGGTAACATCTTCAGTGGGCCTCTAGGTGAAGCACTGTTGATGATTCCTGCTTTCTATTTGGGTTTCTTTGGGTCAGTGATGACAGGATCTATATTTTCCTTGTGCTTCTCCACAGTAAACACTGATGCAGTTCCACACATTGGTGGCTTTCTTGATCTTTAAGGGGCCCTATTCTCTCCCTTGTTACCTTTTTGTCCTTAATGTATTTATAATATCGCTTTGGATTCTCCTTCACCCTATATGCCAAAGCTATCTCATGTCCCCTTTTTGTTCTCCTGATTTCCCTCTTAAGTATACTCCTCCTGCCTTTTTCTCTTCTAAGGATTCACTCGATCTCTGCTGTCTATACCTAACATATGCTTCCTTTTTCTCAACCAAAACCTCAATTTCTCTAGTCAACCAGTTCACTACACTTACCAACCTTGCTTTCATCCTAACAGGAACAGACTGTCTTTAGACTCTCATTATCTCATTTTTGAAGGCTTCCTATTTTCCAGCCGCCCCTTTACCTGCGAACATCTGCCCCCATTTAACATTGCAAGGTCTTGCCTAATACCATCATAATTGGTCTTTCTCTAATTTAGAACTTCAAGTTTTAGATCTGGTCTATCCTTTTCCCTCACTATTTTAAAACTAATAGAATAATGGTTGCTGGGCCCAAAGTGGTCTCCCAGTGACATCTCAGCCACTTACCCTCCCTTATTTCCCAAGAGTAGGTCAAGTTACATCCACATTTTAAATGAGAAATTTTTTTTATACACACCTAACAAATTCCTCTCCATCTAAACCCTTAACATTTTGGCAGTCTCAGTCTATGTTTGGAAAGTTAAAATCCCCGACCATTACCACCCCATTATTCTTACAGATAACTGAGATCTCGATTTCACGCTGACTATTGGGGTCTATAATACAATCCCAATTAAGTGATTATCTCTCATTTCTCAGTTCCACTCAAATAACTTCCCTGGATGTATTCCCAGGAATATCCTCCCTAAGTACAGCTATAATGTTACCCCTAATGAAAAACACCACTCCCATTCATCTCTTGCCCCCCTTTCTATCCTTCCTATGGCATATATACCCTGGAACATTAAGCTGCCAGTTCTGTCCATCCCTGAGCCATGTCTCTGTAATCGCTATGATATCTCATTCCCATGTTCATTACCATGCCCTGAGTTCATCTGCATTCCTTGTTCGGCCTCTTGTATTGAAATAAATGCAGATAATTTATCAGGGCTACCTCATTCACTGCTTTGTACCTGCCTGCCCTGACTGTTTGACTTATTCCTGTTCCTGACTGTACCAGTCTCAGGTTGATCTCTTTCTTCACTATTTCTCTGCTCGCTCCCCCCCCCACCCAACCATCCTCAGTACTAGTTTAAATCTTCCTGAGCAGCTCCAGCAAATCTTTCTGCCAATGTATTAGTCCCCTTCCAATTCAGCTGTAATCTGTTCTCCTTATGCAGGTCACTTCTACCCCAGAGGAGTTCCAGTGCTAAAAATGTGAATCCTTCTCCCCTTCACCAGCTCCTCAGCCACACATTAATCTGCTCTATCTTATTCCTACCCTCATTAGCTCTTAGCACCAGGAGTAATCCAGATATTTCTACCCTCGAGGACCTTTTTTAAATTAGGCTTTCTAGTCCTGTCTGTTGTTTTAAATAAGGGTATAGAATTGGTATCATTGCCATACTGTTCAACTAACTATGTCTCCAGGAGACCCATACCATTCCTGGGCTAACCTCATTTATTTCCTCCCTTGCTGTAGCCCACCAGTTGTGGGAAATTTTCTGGCTCCCACTATGGGGCCAATACCTTGGACAGGTAAACATGCAGCCCTATTAAGGATTACCACTTCGACCTTTTAAATGTTTGTTGCAAATGGGTATCTCCTGTGATATCCCAGAAAACTACGCATGTGAAAACCTGATATTATGTTCAAACCGGCTTTCACTAAAAACAAGTGGGTCTTGGGCATCTGCAAAGTTGGTAAGATGCCCCTTCTCCACTCTGTTCTCAACCACTGACTTCGTGTTCTCTGCAGGTGAAAAATGGGTGGCCAATGATTAACCATTGCCCAAGATCTAAACATTTTTTGACTGCCATCATGTTGCCTTTGTCTTGCCCATTAGAGAAACTAATTTTGAAAACATGGTGATGGTCTCTCAGTGGAACAGGCCATTCAGCTTGTCAAGCCTGTCCTGCCATACATTGAGATCGTGGCTGGTCTGTCGCCTAAATCTATATACCTGCCTCTGGCTTGTATCCCTTAATACAGTTGTTTTAAAAAAAAGTCCATCTCAGATTTTAAATCTAACAACTGATCTGCCATTTATAGAAGGAAGTTCCAAACCTCTATCACCTTTTGTGTGCAGAAGTGCTCCTAACATCCCACCTGAACAGTCTGACAGAGACTTCAGTTGTCTTGGATCCATCTTCCATAATCTCCTAATCTTTAGAATATAACTGGAATCTCTAACCAGTGGAAATAGTTTATCTACCCTATCTTTTCCTATTAATATTTGACCCCTTAATCTTCTAAATTCTCAAGAAAACAGTCTTAATTTGTATAATCCCTCAGAACTTAACCCCTGAAGTCCATGCATCATTTTTACGAATGTTGTGATCCCTGTTCAGATCTGTTCACTTTCCTTCAAGTGGGTTCTAACCAAGGCAAGCTTTGCAATGAATCTCCAGGCTGCTACTTTTCTTATAAGAGCTGTTATTTAACGGAAGCAGCTCCCCTCACTGAGCTAGGTGCTGTTATTAGCTTAAGCACTGCCGTGTTAGCAACGTGAAAGTCATTAATAAAATTGTGAAGTGTTCTTGCAATAACAAGAAACTGTAATGTTGGACTTTCCACTTGCCAACATGATCTCTCATGTAGAGTTGCTGAACTCCTATTAGTCTCTTTTCATGCACAGTTATCAGAGCAGTCATATTCTGGGTGATCGGATGACCCGCCATTTGTCTCTTTCTCTGTGACCATTATTACAGACTCTGGTAGCACCGTGTTCCCCTCTCTTCACCTTACCCTTGATGACAGAGACTTCAGTTGTCTTGGGCCCATCTTCCATAATCCCCTCTAAACTCTTGCACCTCTCTCCCATTCAAAGCCTTTCTGAAAGCCCATATGTTGATCCAGGCTTTTGTTCATACCTCCTAATCTCACCCTTCCTTACATAGCATTGACGTTCCAATCTTGATTCTGTTCATGAAGCACTTTTGGAAGTTATTTTACCATTTAAATTTCTAATGAAAGATGTTGCAAGTTTATTACAGGAGGTGCCTGGGTTACAAACGCCTGACTTACGAATGTCCCGTACTTATGAACCAACCTCCACTTCTCTTATTTAAAAATTATTTTTAAGAATCTGTGTAGCTTATAATGTTTCATACTAACAAACGGGCAGACTAATTTGCGCGTATCTGTTCCAACTTACATACTAATTCGACTTAGGAGCAGCAGAAAAATGGAGCTCGTTCGTAACCTGGGGACTTCCTGTACTTTCCTCTCACAGAACTAAACTGAATTCGTATTTGCAATTTTAATTGTGTTGCTTCTTTTATTTATTTCTTGAACAGTTGTAGCAATGGAAAACTTTGTGTCTCAAAGTTTGGAGCTATTACAAGAAGAAAGAGCTGCTGAAATTGAAGAGACGAGGTAGGCTTTCTCAGTACTGTCCTTTCATCTAATGCTCATAATGTGTTTTAAGCACGTGATACTCAACCCCACAATTCCAGTCTATCTACTTAACCAATAATTGAGTAATTTACGGTCAACAGTTTAGTTTCGCCCACAGAATTGTTACAGGAAATAAAACCCTTTGTCCAAGGCTTGCCCGATTTAAGTCAAAACGGCTTTGTTGAATATTCATGAGTTTATTATTTGTTAAAAAAGACTTTTTAATATTGATTCTGGCCCCATTATACAGAATATGCAGAAGATCTTTTATATGATGGAAGTACACATATACACAGTTTGATGGATGTGCTAAATATTGATCTGACTCTGTAATGGGACTGCTTCCAATCAGCCTACTAGCAGGTTTATGGTATTAAACGTTTGGGGAGCAGGGGTTATTGTTCATGGAAATTCATGAAAACCTGAAGTAATGAACAGTTTGCAGTGTGTTCCCCTGGGTTATACTATTTGATAGAATGCTTTCCATAAAATGAAACAGAATACTGCAATCTGTCGAGGTCTTAAAATATGCGTGGCTATGAAATGGAAAACGGATAACCCATAAGGGTTTGCACCAACAAAAATCTATACATTTTCATTTGAAAATTAGACTGACTGTTTATGTTGCAACAAGGGATTCCAGTTCTTAAACAACTGAGATCCAGTTTAGATTTGAAACCATTCTTTAGAGCAGAGATTCTCTCGTCAGACTAAAGTCATATAAATTGTTCAGCAGAATATAGTGTGACTTTAGTTCTTCCAATGTTCTGTGACTGATATCCTAACGCAATGAATGTTCTGTTCACCCCATGTTTGCTCTTTGATCTTGGTAACACATGTCCAGCACCACTGTAACTATGTAATATTCAAAAGAGATGCTGCCAGACTGGCTGAGTTTCTCTAGCACTTTCTATTTTTAATCTCAGATTTCCAGTATCTGTGGTATTCTGCTTTCTAAAATAGTCCACTTTGTTTTCAAATTGCTCTACTTTACCCTGCAACCTTCGGAGATCTCTGAGCCCCTCAAACTCTGGAATCCTACACATTTCTGATGTTAACCATTCTAGCCTTCACCTGCCTAAGACTTAGGATCTGGAATTTTCTTCCTTGACTGTGTTGGAACAGAAATATGAAATTAGTCCCTTAATTTGATAGACATCTCAGTGAGACCTGCAACCAGACTCTATATAAAAACACTGAAATAACAAACATTATTTATTTTATCTTTTACTGTGTCATACATTAAAAGAGGTAATCATTTTAACATATGTTTCTTATGAAGATAAGTTAAAGATATCTGTTAAACGCATGAGCAATATGTATACTGGACTCATTTATACTGGAGATAAACAGCCCACTTTGTCCTCATTACATATAGTTGGTACTTGTACTGCATACAGAGTTGGCAGAATGAAACTGAATTGCTGCTTCTGTGGTGATGGATTTAGGCAAGCATGTTAAGATTGCAGTCGGTACCTGCGCTATTACACCAATATTGATTTAATCTATCAGCAGTAAAATCAGATCTATATTCTGTTTTCATAAAGTCATCATAACAGAAGAAGGCCACTTAGACTTCAATCCTACTCCACCATCTAATAAAATTGGAGCTGATCATTGACCAAGCTCCATATACCTACCTCAAGCTCATATCTCTTCATACCACTAGTTAATAGAAATCTATCATCTTTGTTGTAAAATGATTTTTTTTGTATTTTCTTGAAAGTTATAATTAGATCACTGCTTAATCTTAAATTCCAGAAACTACGATTCTAGTTTGTATAATCTTCCCTTGTTATTTTTCTTTTGGAGTCCCAATTGTTATGCTGCTAAGCATATGCTACGCAGTCTGGGATCACTTATGGCACAGTGGTAAGATCCCTACCTCTGGGCCAGAAGGCTTGGGTTCATGTTCCACCTGCTCCAGTGGTGTGTGCCGTAATACGTCTGACCAAAAATATCTATGTTTTGCATACTCCAAGGCCAATAGATCTTAAAACATGGTGCTCAGACCTGCTTGCAGTGCTGCAAGTGAGGTGTAACCAGAACTTTCTAAAACGCTTTATGTACTGTACTATGACAAATCCTTGAACAGATGGCAGAGGAGAAACTATAATGATATTTAAATAGTGCTCGGATATGTATTTAAAATATTATAAACTAAATAGGCATAAAGAATACAGTTAGGTTGAGTAGTTGTTTGCCGACCTGCAATTTGCCAAAGTTCCTCAGACAGCACCTTCCAAACCCATGACCACTTTTATCTGGAAGGACAAGGGTAGCAGATACATGAGAACACCACCACCTGCAAGTTCCCCATCAAGCCACTTGCCATCCTGAATGAAAATGTATGGCTGTTCCTCCACTGCTGCTGGATCAAAATCATGGAATTCCCGCCCCCCCCCCCCCAACAACATTGTGGATTTTATCCAAAACACATGGACTGCGTAATTCAAGAAGACTGCTCACTCGCTCATTCTCCTGGGGTCTGCAGGAGTTTCCTCTTTATGCTCAGATTTCATCCCACAGTCCAAATATGTGCAGGTTAGGTGGATTGGCCATTGTGTCTAAGGATGTGCAGGCTGGGTGAAGTAGCCATGGGAAATGCAGGGTTACAAGGAAAGGTTAGGAGGCTGGGCCTGGATGGATGCTCTTTGTAGGGTAGGTGTGGATCAATGGGCCAAATGATCTGGTTTCATACTGTAGGGATTCTATGATTCTCAAGGGCAACTAGGGAAGGCCAATAAATGCTGATCCAGCTAATGATGCCCATGCTCCATGAATGAATAAAAAAAGCTCACTCAATCGACTGAATGACCTCCTGTGTTGTAGATTTCTATGCTATTCTAGTCCTCTAGAATTCAAGCATTCCATTGATTTTTTTTTCATTACTTTGTATATTGTCCATTAATGATTTATATACCTGGATGTCCAAATATCTTTGAATCTCTGCTGTTTTGAGCATGAAAATACTTTTTTATGGGCATAAGCTGGATCATCTCACATTACTACCATTGAAATTTGACAATTTGCTAAATCTGTCATATCTTTTTGTCACTTTGCACTTCCACCTACACTGGTTTCAATGTTATTTCGTTGTGTCTTCAGAACCATTTGACATGTAATTTTCTAACCTTTTATTAAGTCATTAATGTATGCAATAATTGGTTGAGGCTCAAACACAGATCCTTGCTGTGTTTCAGTAGGTGCATATTGGAGCACCTGCCCATTATCCCAATTCTCCGTTACCTGGCACACAGCTCATCTCCTGATCAGACCAGTCATGTAACTACAGTTCCATCAACTTTAGCTTTGGCTAGCTCCAGTGACATTGTGAAGGTGGTAAGTCACACTATCCTTAAATGTACAGTCAGTAATTTCCTGGAAACAGAAATTAGGTTAACTGGTCTTTAATTCCCTGGTTTCCCCTGTCACCTTTCCTAAATGGCAGAATAATGTGTACAATTTTTCAATGAAAAGGGACAGTTTCCAGATTGAGAGAACCTTGGAAGATTGTAGTTATGGCTTCTATAAAGTTCTCATCTATTTCCATTAAAACCTTGAATTAGAATCCCCATCAGACCATCCACTGCTTTCCAAATATAATTGTAAAAATGTTTTATGTTGATTTTGATACCCATATGTTTCTGTGCTTCTGTACTTTATGGGAAGCACTCTGGAACATTTTACTATTTTAAGAGTGTATTACAAATTCAAGGTGACTGAAAAATAGCATTGTCTTTATCTGGTTGTTTTAAGGGCTTGGCAGGAAAACGTCTCTGTTAAAGAACTCCAGCAACGAGGGGTCTGCCTGATAAAGCTGCAAGTATCAAGCCAGAGAACCGGACTGTATGGACGCTTTCTTGTTAGCTTTGAACCAAGAAAGTTTGAGGCCAGTGCAGCGCTACCCAGCAATAACTTCAGCTCTGGTCTGTGTGATTTGTTTTTTAATGCTGTTCCATTCATTGCAATGCCAGTGTATCATGTAGAATGTTCCAATAGTTGACTTCTCCTCTTATTGATCTTTCCTCCGAGATTTCAAGACTGGCAGCTTTAGGCACACAGATTTTCAGTGTGTTTTTCAGGTTTCACACTGAGGCAAATGGTTAAACCTACCACTGATTTCTAGTTCTTGCAGCCCCCAGTCATTTCTTTCAAGGCACATTTAATGTATGCTTTTATTGAGAAAGCTTTTATTTATTTCAGTCACATGATTTTCAATAAACCCAGTGAGTCATCACTGTTCTCCATGACAATAAAATTGACATAATGACATATTTTTCCCCTTTTCCCATGGAGAAACAGATACCAGGGCACTACTTAATTTCCCTCCTGTAACATTGTGATCAGAGACTTAGCAGAATGGAGATTGAACCTATGTGTTTACTACTGTGCCAGAAAGATGAGTAGAAACTGCAGTTCAAAATATTGTAAATTGATTGGCAGTTTCTTATAGAGTCATACAGCAGGGAAACAAACCCTTTGGTCCAACTAGTCCATGCCAAACATAATCCCAAACTAAACTAGTCCCACCTACCTGCTCCTGACCCATGTCCCTCCAAACCTTTTCTATTCATGTAACTATTAAAACGTTTTAAACATTGTAATTGTACCCACATCTACCACTTCCTTAGGAAGTTCATTCCACATGCAAACCACCCTGTATATAAAAAAAAATTGCCCCTCATGTCTTTTTTAAATCTCTCTCCTCTCGCCTTAAAAATGTGCCCTGTAGTTTTGAAATTCCCCATACTAGGGAAAAGAGCTACCATTAACTCTATCTATACCTCTCATTATTTTATAAACTTGTATCAGGTTGCCTCTCAACCTCCTATGCTTCATTGAAAAAAGTCCCAGCTTATCCAATCTTTCTTTATAACTCCGGACCTTACATACTAGGCAATATCCTGGTAAATCTCTTCTGAACCCTCTACAGCTTAATAATATCCTCCCTATAACGTAAAGCTTGTGCAGCATATTGAAATGCTGTACTTTATTTGCCACAATGAATGTTTTCGATTGTAATAATGTTTATTTTAGCTACAGTGGATCATGGTGCATGAGTTGACCTGGTGTGTAAAAGGACTCCACCATTATGGCCCCTAAAACTGTACTTTTGCCTATTAATGGTGTTGATCCCTGCTTTTCAGTTACAACAAAATATATCCAAATTCGTAGCTAGCCTCAATGTCTTTGCCTCGTAATTGCAGGTTTAACTTCCAACTGGATGCTAGGCACTGAGCAGGTGATGGATGTTCTGGAATTTAAGACAAGCCAATGCAGAACATATGCCTGAACAATGGGGATAAATGAATTTTCCAAGAAAATAAATTGAATATGATTCAAGCTATTATTCTTAACATTTGCTAACTCATCATTTAACAGTGCCATAGTGAGGAAAGTCAGTGTTAGTGAAATGCTTTGTGAAAATGGAAGCAGGAGTTGTACATCCCTGGAAGAGGATCAGTACTCCAGTCCAAATACACTGAGAACAGCAACCGGCCATTGGCTAGATCTTATAAAGTTTGTATTGGAATTGTTCCTCCAAGATCATTTAGGTTTTATTATCACCAGAAGTGCAGTGTATGTATACATACTTAAATGAGCCAAATCAAGCACTGAGTCCGGCCAAGATAGCGAACTGCTAGTTAGTAGGTGTAACTGATTTATGGACTAAAGTATCTTGTGGTGTGATAAAAGACCAAGATCGTTCAGAGACTATTAAAGTAAGTCTGCCAAAACTTTGCAAAGGTTCCTGTGAGACACCAACAAAACTATGAGTGCACTTGAGTTACCAGCAATGGATTGCCTATGATTTTGATATGGAAATATTTGGAAAAGCTCTCCGAAAGTCAAGGGTGTGAGAGGACAAGATTAACTATGGTGATGGAAGCCTATTATGGCAGATGGAATGAAATTAAAATCTGTGGTAATTTGAAACTGTTGAATCATGCTGAAAATCATTTTGTGCATCTTGCAAAGATTGTCTTTTTATTTTTATGTAGTTTTGAACTGTGGACTGAAGTGGGAAAAGTGCAGTTTTATAAAGCAAGGATTGGTGAGGGATTGTTGCAGTTTTTGAAAGCAAAAACCTGACTCTTATTGCAAGTACTGTTAACACAACTGCTAATGCATGCTGTAGTACAGTCAGTTCTGCTATAACGTGGCAGTTCCGTTCTAGCGCAATCCTGATTATAAGAAAATCATGTAATAGTAGCACCATATAAACTAATGGGGCCAGAATTACGTTATAATCAATATACAGTTTAAATGTTTGCGCCTTAGAAACAGTGACCCCAATTCATAAATTGTGTTATAGCAAATTCATGTTAATGAAATGCGCATTATAGCAGAATGACCTGTCGATGGTGTGCAGAAGGCAGGTGTACAAATGGAAATTCAGTTGGCAGCAAGTAGCTAATTGGTTTATGGTGTTAGTGACCAGTTATTGATGGCTTCATACCAACAACTATGTGATTAGTTCCCAGCTAGCTGAACAGTTTGAATTGTGGAAAAGATAGTAAGAAGCTATCAGTTCTTCACAAGCTCATGAGCTGTATCTGTTCTCTGCAGTAAAAGCCAATTAAATTAGTTTTCTTCAGGCTTAATCATTCCTTCTGTACAGTTTCTGTAAGCTGTAACTTTTTAAATTAATATGTCATCTTAATAAATGTGTCAAGCAGTCATCCTGTGCCTCCTACAAACTAGTGAAAGCATCTTGAAAAACAAGGTTGAGAAGTAGTCTTCTGATCAGACACGACTCTTCGAATAGCAGGACCTGACATCCAGTCCATTAACCCAATGAGGAGAATTAATCTCTATGACAACATTTGGGTGGATGAAACTAGAATAGACTTATGGTTCAACAAACTATGGAATAGGCATCTGAGTTGACTACATAAAGAATGAAGCTTATTGATCTGTGACATGTTTGGATTCCATACAGTTCATGAGATTAAGAAATTCCTGCGAAGAAACAGGACCTGCTTTGCAGTTACATCAAGAGTACTTCAGCCTTTGAATGAGTACTTTGATATGCCACTTAAGGATCAGGTTCACATCACATTGGATAGTTGATGAAGGAAAAAAACCTTCACAAGATTGGAAATGCCATCCACTTGGTGTTTTGTTTTTTGATGCTGTTATCATACAAGCTGTCAATGGATTGTTCAAAAATGCAAAATATCCAGTTCGGTAGATGGAGAAGGTGATGATTTCTTGTGGAGGCTAATTCTGAAATTGAAAATGCTAACTCTGATCTAGAGTGGCATTCTCAAAATAATGTCCTCTCTACAATCAGTAAAGGAATTTGATAAACTCTTCAGGTACAGAAGACACTGAACTTTTGATGCGTCTCAAAGTTATTTCATTGTGATTTAAAGGTATGATTACACAATCAATTTATTTAATAAATTATGTGACGTTAATGCAAATCACCAATTTCCCACATTTCAAAATTGTGACCATCCACACCAGAGATATGTAATTTGTACTCTGCATGTAGGTTGACTCTATTTATTTTTGGAACAACGTTTGAGGGCTTCAAAGATTGACTTTTACACTTACATCTATGGTGCACTCAGTGTGCTCTTGCCTTTGTTAGTTCTTCATTGTAATACTTTAACCAACATTTGATGATATTTCTAATTATTCTTGAGAAGGTATTACTGTTGAGCCACTTTCTTGAGCAGTTGCAGTCCACGTGATGTATATCTGTTAAAGTACAGATTTGAGACAGCCCAGGGAATCCCTTGTGGACTCAGGCCTGTAAAGTCTCTCTCTTGGTTCATCCCGGAGATCGTACTCTTTGGAAGTCTGGAATAAAAACCTCTTACAGTTTAGTTTAATTTTAGTCATTCCCTTTATTTACCAATAGCATCACTGTTACAACATAACACTGATACCTATAAGCTAAACTAACTAGGGTGTAATAACCTAGGAGAGTAGGGTACCAGCTCTTCAAGTGCCTCAGCAGGCTACTCTGATGTACTCATACAAAAGTTCACAAAACATTGCATGTTCTTAATTAGATAGATTATGGTGAAAGACAATAATTTGTAAAGGAGAAAAGTTAATTGACAGATCCGTGTGCGCTTGACTGATCACTCCTACAGGCCTTGAGCTATCCATCAGGTGGGAAAAACAAATCCAGCTGAGTTAGGCATCTGCTGGCGAGACAAGTTCCTATAAAGAACTACCAGCCTAAATTAAGTGGGAGATGTCATAAGGTAACCTCGCACAGCTCGCATGTCTGATCTCATTATTTTCAAAATAGCTTCCTGACAGATTGTGTCAGAATCTCTTCAATGTTAAGTTTAGAATAATTTTAAGCTGGGAGCAGATTCCTGCTTTTTATCTTAAGCACAGAATCATTCTGTACCTATGGTTGAAATGTTACTGCAAGGTTTTATTTAAAATGATTAATTAGTCACGAATTAAACATGCCTTCTTTTCAAGTTTGTCATTCAAATTCAAATAAGACATAAGATCTGATTAGTTAGTATTGTCAGTGGAGCAGTCTGTAAAGTCTGTAGAGTGGTCTGCAAGAACAGCAATTAAGTTAAGGCTTTATCAATATTAACTTTTACAGAGTTTATATTCAATAACTGGTAATGGCTACTCAATATCATCAGAAAGTCCCAAAATGCAATTAAGTTCAATCCATAGCAGATAAGCACTAAAAGTTAATTTTCTACTGGCTTCAACAACCTCAGCACTAAAATTCTCTCTCTCTCGCACTCTCTCTCTCTCTCTCTCTCTCTCTCGCACTCTCTCTCGTCCTTTTGAACTCTCAAGTCAGCAAACATTCTTTTTCCTCTGTGTCTGCCCCATTTGCAAGTGGTAATAAGAATCCATTATAACTAACAGCATCTGACCGTTAATTACAAAGCTTTTGATAGTACCGAGTTTTGTTTCAGGGTCAGAATAAACAGTCATTAACTTCACAAGGGAATGGCTGTGAATGTTATCACTTGATGTCCTGTTCACACAGATTCACTGATGCTAAGGCACATGTTCTTAATTGCCTTACAGCATCCTGTTATCACTTGGTGAGCCCAGATGTCCCTATCTTGTGCATTCTTTGAGATTCCCCCCTTTTTTTTGAGCCTTCCTGCCTGTCTGTTTTCTAGTGCAGTAAATGTGTTCTATAATTCAGCATTACGTTTTAGTCTAAATGTTTAAAGACAAGTTTTAAGGCTATAGACTTTCTCACATCTGCTCGCATAACATTTCTTTAGTGTTGAAATCATAACGTCTATATAAGGGGGATGAAAATCCATTAACTTTCTCTCTTGCTATTGTTCAGGGGATATTGTGGGTCTGTATGACAGCCAAGGCTCCACTCCATTGGACCAACTTGCATCTGGCATTGTGACGCGCATCACACAAAACTCTATCACTGTAGCTTTTGATGAACCCAGTGATCAGTTAAACTTCGACATTAGCTCTTCCTTTAAACTTCTGAAACTGGCTAATGATGTAACATACAAAAGATTGACACGGTAAGCATGAATCATTTTGACTTAAGAGGCGAATGCATTGATGTGTTTTTAAGTTTAAAAAAATTGAAGTTAGATATCTAATAAATAAATCAAAGATATGTGCAATGCTGAGACCATTTGCACTATATTATATTTTTCTCATTGGATTCAGTTAGCTCCTAACCTAGTTCATACTCCATACATTCTTGGAGAAATGGAAATCAATGACCACTTTTATGGCAATTTATTTGGACATGCATGTGCAGATTGCAGAACAACCCTGTATTAGTACAATGAGATTTAATCTGCCTGCAGAAAATTCTGATTTCATAGAAAAACATGGATTAGGCACTAGACCATTCAGCCTTCACGCTTGTTCCACCAAACAAGTGGATCACAATTGATCTTTGAGTTCCATGTGGCCCCTAATGTCTTGTAATTTGGATCTAGAAATTACCTAACCAGGTGCATAATTTAACCTCCATTCTTTTAGTTTCTATTTTAGCAAATTTTTACTTGAGGTATATTATTGAATTAATTCAGGAACTTCATTTTAAAAGGTCCATAGACATTCCACTGATTTAGCCACCTCTTGAAAGCATTCAGTCAGGTTAATCAGTTACAACCTTTAAATCCATGCCTGTCTTTAATCATCTACAAATTTTCAAGTTGTTCAGTCGCTCTGTACATAATTACAGGCTTCATTAATTTCTTGATGATTGATGTTAGGCTGACATTAGTGGCACTTGTATGATATGAATGATTATCTGTAACTAGACAGCATCTAACCAATTCCACTTGACAATCAGTGGCATTGCTATCAATATCCTTGGGGTAACTAATGAACAAAAACTGAATTTGGACTAGCTGCGGTTTTAAGAGCAGGTCGGAAGCTGGAGATTTTGTTATGTGTAGGTCCTGACTCCCCAAATTCTGTCCATCATCTACAGGTTATGAGTCAGGATTGTCATGGAATACTATATTTGTCTAATTGTGTGTAGGTCCAACAACAGTCACGTAACAGGGCTAAACAGCCTCAATCGTTGGCACCTGTTCTACCAACTTAAACTTTAGTTTTATTCACAAAAGGTCCATTGGCAACAGTGTGTGCAATTAAAGGTGCACTGCTGGAACTTTCTGTGGCTCCTTCAACAACGTTTCAGACTTTTAGAATATGTTTGCCACCTAGAAGGATAAAGGCAGCAACAGTATCGAGATACCACCATGGCAAATTCCTTTCAAGTTGCACAGTATTCTGACTTGGACAATATCATGACTCCTTCATAATTGCTGGGCCAAGATCCAGCATCTCGTCCCATAACAGTGCCAAGGGTAGGCATCCACAATTATTACGGTGGTTCAAGTGCCACCTTGTCAGTGCCTTCTTGAAGGCAATTAGGAATAGGTTTTGAATGTTGTTGATATCAGTGATGCCCATAAATGAAAGATAACTAGTCTGTAATTCCTTGGTTTCTCTGTTTCACTGTTCTGTTAAATAGTGGAGTGACATGCAATCTTTTCAACCTAAACAAATGGCTTCTGAGTCAAAAGATATTTGGAAGTTCATAGTTGAGGCACTGTTCGCATCTACTTATGTTTAAACCTGGTCTGGGAATTATCTGGTCATGGAGATTTATCATTTTTTAGTATCTTAATTTTCTTCATTACTTTTTTAAAACTTATGTTATTTTCAGTGAATCTGTTTCCCAGGTTTTAATATCCTGGAAATGTCAGGCATCTGTTTATCTTTCTCCATTGTAAACACTGATGCAAAGTCCTTTTATAAGTAGTTATTCCCAGTATTTCCCTATTTTTTGTTTGTAATACCGTGACTGTTAATGTTGATTTTGATATCCCTTGCAAGTTCCTTCTCACGCACCCTTGTTGCAGCTCTATGCGATTTGGCTCCCTTTCTTCTTCACTGTAGTTCTCCCACTCTTTGAATCTGTACTTTCACGCAGTATTGTTTATTTTTTCCTTTTAGTGTTATGTTGTCTCCCTCTTCTTTCAATAGCAGTGACAAGCATGATATTGCAAGTTATGCACATCCTTTTCTGACAAAGTGACTCTTCTGTGTATTGCGTCCTGTAAATAGTTAGGCCCACGATCCTCTTTAATTAGTGTTTTTATTTCATGCTTCACACTTGTGTATATGAAAGTCTGACTTCATCAAAGTTGCACTCAGTTGTTTTGTTCATTTATTTTTTATTTCAGTGCTTTAAAGGCCTTGAGCCAGTATCATGCTGGACCTGTTTCCAAGCTCATCGACATCCTGTTTGGCACTTCTGAGCCAAGTTTTCCCTCAGAAATTCTAAGTAAGATCAATTTTTTGTACATCATTTGTTCATTACTCTGATATTTGAAAATGAAGACTTAATTGTAACTTTACAATATAGTGTCATCAAGAACATATAAAGTATATGTTCACTTTGACTATTGTGACCAGTTTTGTTTTTCAATATAGAAGTGTTGGTGACTGACTACATTTTCCTCCAGAAAATAGTCAGGAATTCTGTATTCAGTAGGAGTGCATTCTCTTTTTTTTTGTGTTGTACATACATAGCAACTATAGTGTTAATGTGATTTATTTCCTTTAAGAAACGTTTGTTCCTGGTTTATTTTCCTTAAGAAATCCCAGAACTGTACAATCCTAGCCTGGATGACTCTCAAAGAGAAGCAATACATTTTGCACTCTCACAGAAGGAAGTTGCAATTATCCATGGGCCTCCTGGTACTGGAAAGACAACCACAATTGTGGAAATAATTCTACAGGCTATAAAGCAAGGTCTGAAGGTAAGCCAATGATTGATAAGATGTTACGTGGGATAAAAGAGCAGCTCCAAATCATTCAGAGCATGCTTGAAATGTTACTTGAAAACCAAATTGAAGAGCAAGATAAAACCAAGGAAAGAAATCTTGATTTTATACTGATTTGGAGATGTCAGTGTTGGACTGGGTGTACAAAGTTAAAAATCACACATCACCAGCTTTTACACTGTTGGCCATTGTATTGGAAGAAGAATGTGTAGCAGATTCATAAAAGCTAAGAGGTTAAATATGTTAAAAAGAAAATGTTGAAGGGGTGTGTAGAAGTGTGGATGGGTTACACTAAATGGATAACTGAGAGACAACATTGATGTGATTGGTTGAATGGCCCCTTTATTTTATGCTGAAGACTTCACTGTTTCCTTTTTAAGATATTATTGGATATACCATCAAATTTGAGACAACAAAGGAGATGAGAGTACATTGAAATGATGCATAGATAGGATGATGATTCTGTCGACCTGGATCCTTCACTGGTGCTCATATCAGACTGTTTTGATAGAACAATTACGAAGTTGTTTTAATTAATAATTATCCACCAACTTACTAAAGTGCAAATTGATTGATTATTTCCATTTCCATATTCTGAATTGACTAATGCATCTAACCTACACATCACTGAACCCTATTAGCAATTTAGCATGGCCAATTCACCTAATCTGCACATCTTTGGATTGTGAGAGGAAACCGGAGCACCCGGAGGAAACCCACGCAGACACAGGGAGAATGTGCAAGCTCCACATAGTCGCCTGAGGCTGGAATCAAACCTGGGTGCCTGGTGCTGTGAGACAGCAGTGCCAACTGCTAAGCCACCGTGCCTCCCCTTAAGTATACATTCAGTTCCATCATAATTTCAGGCAATCTATTTGAAATCATAATGACTTAATTTGTTTATTTTTAATTCTACTTCTTTACCCATTAGTCTGCTCTTTAGTTCAGTTATCAGCCAGTGTGATTCTAGTAGACTGGGATGGCGTAATTAGGAAGAGTTGAGTGGAATGGGATTGATCAACCTGATTTTATTTCAACCTGTTGTCTTATGCACTGACCTGAACTTTGCTGCCAGCAGTGAATGAATTGAGCTCACTGGACACTGCATTGAAAGCGATCCAATTTGCTCCATCATAGAAGTGAACATTTATGCCCTTACTGTTATTCTCCGTGCAGAACCTGAGCTATTTTAAATTTGTTGCGTTTGAGAGCTTTGGATTGTTGGCATTGATTGCTGCATCCTCTGTAGGGGGTCTGTGCTGAATAAGATATTGACAAAAATCCAAAAGCAAAATACTGTAGATGCTGGAAATCTGAAATAAAAACAGAAAAACTGGGGTAGTCCTCTGAAATCAATCAGGTAGAAGAATCCTGACAGCCCACAGGGGGTCTAACCCAGCAATGTAGGGAAAATTTGAATGATACACAGATCCTAAACAAAGGTGCCAAGCCTAAAAGTGATGTATGTTTATTGTGTAGCTTTTGGATAAACAGGACAGCTGCTGACTTTCTGTATTTTTATAAGCATGTCTACCCTCCTAAACCAGCTGTTGAATTTATTCCATAGTAAACGTGAGCACCCATGTCCTTACCATTGTCCGCATTGCAAAATCCATATCATTAAATTAATCTGTGTTATTTGTTTGTGGTGACTTATTGTTATTCTGATGGCTCCAATTACTGAGAGTAATTGATTACCATTTTATATGTTGCTAAATATTGGCTTCTGTGGTAGCGTTCCTACTCTTTGAGCCAGAAGGCCCAGGACCAAGTCCCACCTGATCCAGAGGTGTGTCATGGCATGTTTGAATGGGTTGATTAAAAATATCTAGATTAAGTGAAAGCATAAAAGCATGTTAGCAGAATGACACCCTAACAACAATGGAAAAATATCAAAAGCTGCTGTACCACTTTTGAACTATTCTTACAATTATAATAATCTCAAAAAAACTGGCGAACTTTAGTTTATTTTGTTCACCTTTCTGTACAACAGAGATTTTAAGTGTGAAATGCACCAAATGCACCAGTTCCATCATGGTTTTCCCTTTTGGCTGTCTCTCTATAATTTGAATGGGGTTGTTTTTGCTCAAACATGGCATTCATAGTACTGAGAGATACTAATCACTATGTTTGACAATATTATGGCACACATTTGGGCAGTTGAGGCTTGGACCCCGGCCTTCTGGTTCAGGGATAAAGGTAAAGTCAACATAGTCTCAGAGGGCCATAGGGCTGCTCTCTAATTAAAGAGAGTCAACTGTGGTAAGTTTAACTTTAGGGTCACCACACATCAGTCGAGGGACACAGCTGAGAAAGCAGGACCTTTATGGTAACCTCACCTGATACGGGAATTGATACTGTGCTGTTGGTTCACTCTGTATCACCAGCCAACCCCCTTCCAGAGGTAGTGATGCTTCTAGTGTGGCAAAAGAACTCTTCTGCTGGTGCTGATAGTCTGTGCTTGAGTTCAGACCCAGTGAGATTAGTCGTAGGGATCTTAATTATTCAGCTCCTGCGTGAAGGGATTTGAGAGCAAGACCAATAGAATTAACTGTGTTTCATTCGCCAGCCTTCCGGCATTTCACTGAGACATAAAACCTGGTGGAATTTGTAAACTACCTGACTGGTTTTATTTGCTTTCTTAGAAATGTGTTTCACAAGGAGGAGGGGAGATAAAGAGCCAGCATGACTTGGAGCCTGACTTATGTAATAAATTTCTAATTCAAGAAAAAAAAATCACACGTGGGAATTAGAGCCAATAACGAAGCATGGGGTGATAACTATTTTTAATTTTCCCTTTTTTCAAAAAAAGTCTTTAAGGTATACTTTACTGGTGATTTAGTTCTAAATTTGACCAGGATTGGAATTACAGCATGTTATTGAAATTCAGGAGTTGTTTTCTACATTTTTTCAACTTTAAAATTAGCTAGATTGAAAATTGCTTTCCTAAGTATCACAGGGACACATCACTGTGGGGCTAGAAATGTTCATCAGATATCCTATGCCTCAGTGTAATTACTCTGTCTTCGAATCCCAAAAGTGTGGAAGCAGGCCATTCAGCCCACGAAGTCCAGACAGGCTCTGTGTAGAGCATCCCACCCATACCCCACCCTAGTCCTGTAACCCTACATTTCCCATGGCTAAGCCTGCACATTTCTGGATACTAGGGGCAATTCGGCATGGCTACGTCTAACCCCATCTAACCCCTGCACATTTTTGGACTGTGGAAGGAAACCCAGAGGAAACCCATGCAGCTGTGAGGAGAATGTGCAAACTCCATGCAGACAGGTGCCTGAGGCTGGAGTCGAACAGAGGTCCCTGGTGTCGTAAGGCAGCAGTGCTAATCGCTGAGCTACCATACTGCCCAAAGTCCAAAGCATTATAATATAAAAGTAAACCAAAATAATACACCATATATATCTGTGAGTGTTATGATCCCTGACAGCTAAACATGTCTAATTTTGATCACTCTGTTTCATTGATCTGGATGTCGAGTGATGCCTTATCAATTAACTTTGTTTTTAAAATTCCTTCCAAGGTGTTGTGCTGTGCTCCCTCGAACGTTGCTGTTGACAACCTTGTTGAACGTCTAGCGCAATTTAAAACACAGATTTTGCGTTTAGGTCACCCTGCACGACTGCTTGAGTCCATCCATCGTCATTCTTTGGATGCGATATTAGCTAACAGTGACAACACCCAAATAGTAATGGACATCCGGAAGGACATTGATCAGGCTTTTGTGAGTAACTCCATAAAAGGGAACCAGATTGCAATTTTGTTTGATTACTTTCATATTTCTGGAGAATTGTACTTTTTTTTAAGTCATCTAATTTTCAGTGAATCTGCAAACTGAATTGAATTGAATTGTTACTTATGAGTCATGGAAACAGACCCTTAGGTTCAACTTGTCTGCACCAACCAGATATCCTAAAATGATCTAGTCCCCTTTGCCAGCATTTGGCCCATATCTCTCTCAACCTTTCCTATTCATGTATCCATCCACATGTCTTTTAAATTTTATAATTGTACCCACTTCCAACACATCCTCTGGAGACTTGTTCCATATACGTACCACCCGCTGCATGAAAATGTTGCCCCAGGATTCCCATTTAAATCTTTCCCCTCTCTCCTAAAGCTATGCCGTCTGATTTTTGGACTCCCCTGCCCTGGAAAAAAGACCTTGGCTTTTCACCCTATCCATGCTTCTCATGATTTTATAATTCACTGTAAGGTCATCCCTCAGCCTCTAACACTCCAGGGAAATCAAAACGCAGCCTATTCCGCCTTTCCCTATCATTCAAACTCTCCAGTAAATCTTTGCAACATCCTTGTAAATCTTCTGTGAACCCTTTCAGGTTCAACAGCGTCTTTCCTGGAGCAGGGAGTTGAATGCAGTATTCTAAAGGTGGCTTCACCAATGTCCTGGTCAGCTGCAACATGCCATCCCAAATCCTATATTCAGTGCACTAGCCAATGGAGGCAATCATGCCAAACACTACCTTCACCACTTCACTTTCAAGGAACTATGCACCTGAACCCAAGGTTTCTTTTGTTTGGCAACACTCCCCAACACCTTGCTGGAAAACCTGCTACAAATTTTATGTTAATCTGTCAATATTTTCGTAAACATAGCAAAATTTTTATTTTACCCCAAGGCAAAATTGAAAAAGACACAGGAGAGAGGAGAGAAAGCGCATTTTCGTGGTGAAATCAAGACTTTGAGAAAGGAGCTGAGAACGAGGGAGGAGGCAGCTATCGTACAAATACTAAAAAAAGCCAGTGTTGTGTTGGCAACTAACACAGGTAGGCCTTATAAGGAACAAAGACACAATCTACTTGAGTAAAGAAGAAATTTTATTTGTTTTTTGTACATATGTGCCTGGACATATTGCATTATGGATAATCATTCTGATAAATGGATCAGCATGGTACATGGTCAATACTGCATTGAGTTGTGGGTTTAGAGTTTGTGCCCAAGTCCTAAAGTGAAAGTTGACCTTTTATCGCAACATTTGTTTTTATGGATCTTTTTGCAAAGTGCGCTTTTTTTTAATGTGTTATGTGACAGCAAAGGCATTGTTGTCCTTTTTCCTGTCAATAAAGTATGGAGATTAAAGGCTATGTTTTCAGAATAGATGATCAGGCCAATTTCAATTTGGTTCACCTAGGATGGTACGTAAAAATCAAATGTATAAAAAAGTGATGTTCTGTGAGCTATTAACAGAAACATCATGTCAACAGTAACCATATTTTTATGCACCAAAGATGCCTGTTTTACTTATAAACATTCAACAATATCTGTAGTTCTCTGACCATGAATTCAAAGATAACAAGAATAACAATACAAGTTTGTGATATAATGGGATTGAAATCTTACTATTGTAAATCAATTGTCTGACTAGATTCATTTTTACACCCAGTTTATCCACTGATATTTTACTTTTCTTCATTGCTCTTTGTAATTTCTAGGTGCCTCTAATGATGGTCCATTAAAACTTCTGTCAGATGATTACTTTGATCTTGTGGTGATTGATGAATGTGCACAGGCACTGGAAGCAAGTTGTTGGATACCATTAATGAAAGCCCCAAAATGCATCCTGGCTGGGGATCACAAACAACTTCCTCCAACCATCATTTCTCACAAGTAAGTCCACTAAAGGTAGTAAGAGGCTCTGTATCAGCTTGTCATGTGGAGCTTTGCCAAGGGCTTTGGTAAAGTCCACATAGGGAACATGCACCACCATGCCCTCAA
The DNA here is from genome assembly GCF_047496795.1 of Chiloscyllium punctatum. NCBI lineage: Eukaryota > Metazoa > Chordata > Chondrichthyes > Orectolobiformes > Hemiscylliidae > Chiloscyllium > Chiloscyllium punctatum. The sequence continues at coordinate 34,465,466 of NC_092760.1, read as the reverse complement.
CAATCATAAGACCATAAGACATAGGAGTGGAAGTAAGGCCATTTGGCCCATCGGGTCCACTCCGCCATTTAATCATGGCTGATGGGCATTTCAACTCCACTTACCCACATTCTCCCCGTAACCCTTAATTCCTTGTGACATCAAGAATTTATCAATCTCTGCCTTGAAGACATTTAGCGTCCCGGCCTCCACTGCACTCCGCGGCAATGAATTCCACAGACCCACCACTCTCTGGCTGAAGAAATGTCTCCGCATTTCTGTTCTGAATTGACCCCCTCTAATTCTAAGGCTGTGCCCACGCGTCCTAGTCTCCTCGCCTAACGGAAACAATTTCTTAGTGTCCACCCTTTCCAAGCCATGTATTATCTTGTAAGTTTCTATTAGATCTCCCCTTAACCTTATAAACTACAATCCCAGGATCCTCAGCCGTTCCTCGTATGCTAGATCTACCATTCTAGGGATCATCCGTGTGAATTTCTGATGGACACGCTCCAGTGCCAGTATGTCCCTCCTGAGGTGTGGGGCCCAAAACTGAACACAGTACTCCAAATGGGGCCTAACCAGAGCTTTATAAAGTCTCAGTAGCACATTCCAACCCGCTTGAGAAGCATTCGCTTTCTTAATCACGGATTCAACCTGCATGTTTACCGTTAGAGAATCCTCGACTAGCACTCCCAGATCCCTTTGTACTTTGGCTTTATGAATTTTCTCACTGTTTAGAAAGTAGTCCACACTTGTATTCTTTTTTCCAAAATGCAAGACCTCATATTTGCTCACATTGAACTTCATCAGCCATTTCCTGGATCACTCTCCCAAACTGTCTAGATCCTTCTGCAGCCTCCCCACTTCCTCAGTACTACCTGCCTGTCTACCTAACTTCGTATCATCAGCAAACTTCGCTAGAATGCCCCCAGTCCCTTCATCCAGATCATTAATATATAACGTGAACAGCTGCGACCCCAACACTGAACCCTGTGGGCTGCCATTCCGAAAAAGAACCTCTTATCCCAACTCTCTGCCTTCTGTCAGACAGCCAATCCTCAATCCATGCCAGTAGCTCACCTCGAACACCATGGGCCCTCACCTTACTCAGCAGCCTCCTGTGTGGCACCTTTATCAAAGGCCTTTTGGAAGTCTAGATAGACCACATCCACTGGGTTTCCCTGGTCTAACCTACTTGTCACCTCTTCAAAAAGTTCTAACAGGTTTGTCAGGCATGACCTCCCCTTATTAAATCCATGTTGACTTGTACTAATCCGACCCTGGTCTTCCAAGAATTTAGAAACCTCATCCTTAACGATGGATTCTAGATTTTTACCAACAACCGAGGTTAGGCTAATTGGCCTATAATTTTCCATCTTTTGTCTTGATCCTTCCTTGAACAATGGGGTTACAGCAGCGATCTTCCAATCATCCGGGACTTTCCCTGACTCCAGTGACTTTTGAAAGATCTCAACCAATGCCTCCGCTATTTCCTCAGCCACCTCCCTCAGAACTCTAGGATGTAGCCCATCAGGGCCAGGAGATTTGTCAATTTTAAGACCTTTTAGCTTTTCTAGCACTATCTCTTTTGTAATGGCAACCATCCTCAACTCAGCCCCCTGACTCCCTTTAATTGTTGGGATATTACTCATGTCTTCCACTGTGAAAACTGACGCAAAGTACTTATTAAGTTCTCCAGCTATTTCCTTATCTCCCATCACTATACTTCCAGCATCAGTTTGAAGGGGCCCAATGTCTACTTTTGCCTGTCATTTGTTTCTTATGTATTGAAAGAAACTTTTACTATCACTTCTAATATTACTGGCTAGCCTACCTTCATATTTGATCCTCTCTTTCCTTATCTCTCTCTTTGTTATCCTCTGTTTGTTTTTGTAGCCTTCCCAATCTTCTGATTTCCCAGTGCTCTTGGCCACTTTATAGGATCTCTCTTTTTCTTTGATACATTTCTACATTTCCTGACTTCCTTTGTCAGCCATGGCTGTCTAATCCCTCCCCGGATAATCTTTCTTTTCTTAGAGATGAACCTCTGCCTCATTATGAGCAGCACTTCCAATACCCTCATTCGACTTTCTCTCATCAGCCTTCCTATCCAGTTTGCTGATGGGGTCTGATCTGACTGAGCTCCTTCTCAACCAATCATCCCTCCTATTCTTGTGTACACTGCCAAACAATCAGTTCTCGTAATCCTTCTCCTTCTGTAACATCCATTCACCAGGACCTTTGCCATGCATGAATTTATTGTGGATAGTTACATTAACGTTATTGTAAGAGTGGCACGGTGTCTCAGTGGTTAGCACTGCTGCCTCACAACGGCAGGGACCTGAGTTCAATTTCCACCTCTGGCAACAGTGTGGAGTTTGCACATTCTCCCTGTGTCTGCATGGGTTTCCTCTGGGTGCTCTAGTTTCCTCCCACAGTCCAAAGATGTGCAGGTTAGGTGAATTGGCCATGCTAAATGGTCCGCAGTGTTAGGTGCATTAGTCAGAGGGGAATGGGTCTGGGTGGGTTGCTCTTCGGAGGGTCGGTGTGGACTTGTTGGGCCGAAGGGCCTGTTTCCACACTGTAGTGAATCTAATCACTATTGTATACTTGTATACTTATTGTATACTTGGCTGAAGAATGATGATATCTTTCCCCTTGATGAAATCTTCAAACCTGGCTTTATCTTCCACCACTTCCCCAGACCAGATTTATCACCTAATCACACCACAGTCTAACTCCCTATTTCTAGCGCTTTCTCATACATTTGAGCATTTCACGTTGTTCCAATCCTTGTCTCTCATTAAAAATGGTAATCTAGCATTTGTGTGGCATGTATGGTTCTTGCTACTTTTAGCCCATGCGTGGAATATTGTCCAGGTCTGGTTACATACAGACATGGATAATTTCAGCATCTGTGGAGTTGCAAATGGAACTCAATATTCATCACCTTCTGACGGAGAAAGTGTAATAGATAGAGTTACAGATAATTTGGAATGAAGGATGTTACCCTGAGGAACTGTGGCAGCGTTGTTCCAGAGCTGAGATTATTGACCTTTTAAAAACCACAGCCCTTGTCTTCCTTTGTGCTAGGCAAGACTCAATGAGCAAAGACATATCATTTTAATTTAAACTTTACAATATGGTCATGACTCTAATGCTCCCAAGGGCAGTTCCTCTCATGTCATCTTTCTTGTCATTCAAGACTTTCCATAAAGCCAACTTAGTTGATTATTATTCTTGGGAAGTTCTCAGGACCAAGACTGACTTGTTTCCTCTCCGGTTTGGTGGGATTTCTTTTGAAGTTTGCAATGGCTGCGAAGTTTAATATGTGATCTGTAGAATGCTACATGTGGATGATGCTTGAAGAGTTGGGTGGAACGAATGTTTCAATTTTTGTATTCCACCCTGCTTTGTCCTTGTATTGGCACATTCTTGATGGTCTCTTGATGTGTCCAATGCCTTCTGAATGATTCTTCTCCATTTTCATCAGTCACATCCACAAGTCAATGGACCTCTTCAGGGATGCTTTGGAGAAATGGTCTCAGCATGTCTATGATCTTTATGGAGGCCTCTTACCATAGTCAAATTCTGTGTAAGGCTTCTGCCTTAGGAACCTGCTGTCAAATGTATGAATGACATTTCTCATCCAATGGAGCTGGTTTTGAGTGTTTAGAACTGGAATGCTGAGCCAATTGATTTGGGTAAGAATTTTGCTTTTGGATCGTTCTTCTGACCAGATGTGGATAATCTTATGAAGGCACCACTGGTGATGCTTCTTCAGTGCCTTCAAATTCCTGTCTATGTTGTTCTGCTACTGAAGCATTTCGGAAACTGGGCAATCACTGATGGCCAGGTCTTTGGTCATATCATTGAGATTCTGGTCCTGAAATACTCTTTTCCTCAGTCAAAGGCTGAGATAGCACTTTGGCGGCAATGATGAATTTGATTATGTTATGTCTGCTTTCATTGAGCAGAGGCTCCCATGGTGCGGAAAGTGGTTCAATTCCAAGATCTCTCTGTTGTCTTAATTAATCTATTGAAAGGGAGGTTTTGTACTGTGGGTGCTGTTTAGTACATGACCTTTATTTTTCTGAGTGTTTAGCAATAGGCCCATTTTCTCTTGTGTTTCAGAGAAAGAGATAATGAGCTCAGTTTCTGAATGAGGACACACACACGAGCTGCATACTAAAGTTGTAAGACTGTGGTTGGAGTGGTTTTGATTTTGAATTGATGGCAGTTGAACAGTTTTTCATCAGTCTTCTAGTCATCTTCATAATTGTGGGTAATTTGCTGGTGGTGAGGTGCAGTTTTACAGTGAGGACAATGGAAAAGAAAGTTGTATAATGACACAGCCTTGTGTGACCATGGTTTGAACCTAGGTAAGGTTTGTGGTAGTTCTGTTAGTGAGCCATCACAGTTGGCATGTCATCATGGAGTAGTTGGAAGATAATTACAAATTTCAGAGAGCAGCTAAATTTGTTGAAGGTTCTTAGTGAGCCGTTGCAGTTAACATGGAAACAGACCCTTCGGTCCAACTCCTCCATGCTGACAAGGTTTCCCAAACTAAATTAGTTGCATTTGCCTGCATTTGGTCCATATCCCTCTAAAGCTTTCCTATTCATGTACTTGTCCAAATGTCTTTTAAATGTTGTAATTGTACTTGCAGCTATCACTAGTGTGAAAACGTTGCCCAAGAGGTCCCTTTTAAATCTCTCCTCTCTCATCTTGAACCTTGCCCTCCAGTTTGAACTCCCCTACTCCAAGGAAAAGACCATTGCTATTCACGTTATCTGCCACTCTCATGATTTTGTAAACCTTTATAACATCACCCCTTAACCTCCCACGCTCCAGCGAAGAAAAAAGTCCCAGCCTATCCAGCCTTTCCCTATAACTCAAACCCTCCAGTCTTGGTAACATCCCTGTAAATCTTTACTGAACCCTCTCTACTTTAATAATATCCTTCTGACAGCAGGGCGACCTGAACTGCATACGATACTACAAAAGTTGCTTCACCATTGTCCTGTACAGCCGCAACATGACATTCCAACTCATATACTCCGTGTTCTGACCAAAGAAGGAAAGCATGGCTCATGCCTTCTCACCAGCCTGTCTACCTGTCACCTTTCAAGGAACTATGGACCGGAATTCTTAGATCTGTCTTTTTGGCAACACTCCCCATTAATTGTATAAGCCCTGCCTTGGTTTGTCTTACCAAAATGCAATATCTTGCATTTATATAAATTAAATTTCATCTGCCACTCTTCAGCCCATTACCCCAGTTGATACATTGTACTCTTAGATAACCTTCTTCGCAAGCCAAAATGCCACCAATTTTGGTGTCATCTGCAAACTGAATGACCATGCTTCCTATATTCTCATCCAAATAATTTATATAAATGGCAAACAATGGTGGACCCAACACCGACTCCTGCAGGACACCGCTGGTCACAGGCCTCCAGTCCAAAAAACAACCCTCTACCACCATCCTCTGTCTCTTACCTTCAAGCCAATTTTGTATCCAATTGACTAGCTCTCCCTGTATCCCATGTGATCTAACTTTACTAACCAGTCTACTGTGTGGAACCTTGTCAAAGGCCTTGCAGTGTTATGATTAATGCTGAGACTATAGGGTAGTCAGCATATGACAAATATCCCAGTTCTTGACTAAGCATTTAGTTAAATATTCTGAGACTTCTTTATTTTCGCTCAGTATCAAATTTTATTTTGATAGTAGTCTTGGGAAGTGGCTTAGGATACTTTGCAATGTTAAAGATCATGAGCAATGGAGGAGGACAGTGTAAGTAGGCAAAAAAGAGTTGGTGCAATGTGATCCGTGAATATATCCACATTAAAAGAGTAATAATTGTAGCATTGTTAATAGGTGATTGGTGGGCACTTGGTTACTACCGGAAAGAATGGATTCTGCAGACATTGTTACTTCAGTATCTTCAATGTGCTCATATTTCTAATCCCCAAGGACAAGTAAGGAAGAAATCCTGCATGTTTGTAGAATTTTAGTTCATCTCTTGCTGTGTACCATACTTGTTTACAGCCCTATTTGGCAAGCTGTAAGTAATTGTCTTTCTAAATCAACACTGATCCAATTATTCACAAGAATGTGACCTCTGTAACTCATTTAAGCTCTTGCTAGTCATGAATAAAAAATATTTTACCCTTGCAAAAGAGTAATTGAGCTCCATCAGCATTACCATAACATACAATCTATGAATTTATCTCAATGACAAATTCCACTGTAAGCGACATAACTCTTTCTCTTGCAATTTCTTGTGCCTATTTTTGAAATAATATTGCCTTGTTTCTCTGCTCAAGGGAACAATATTTCCTGTGAAGCAAAGATGCCAATTCAGTGGAGATTTGAAATTGTAACGAGCAGTATTTATAAAAACTACTCAATATTACGCTTCAGGTGGTGAGATTAATTGCTATTATTATCACTGAAGTTTGAAGTACCCTTTGGGTCACTAAGGTGTTTTCATATTTGAGCAGAATATAATAGCGCATACAGGGGGTCACTGATCTACAAACATCTAACTTATGATGCTTGTACTTACAAACGCAATCTTAAACTGACATACTTACATAAAGTCATAGAGATGTACAGCATGGAAACAGACTCTTCGGTCCAACTTGTTTGACCTGCACTGATGAATGGCTGCTTCATATTGCCCTGCATTGTGTCCCAACTTGCATACAAACAAGTTGATGAATGGAACCTGTTCGCAATCAGGGGTCTGCCTGCAAAATAGACAATGGAAAGGTAGGTTAGATTAGATTTTATTGTTGCATGCATCGGAATACAAAAGTACAGTGAAAAATGTACAGAATCGCCACTCTCCGGTGGCATCTTAGAATACAATAGTTGGAATTAAAAAGAGCCGCAATTACAGAAACAGATATAAAAGGAAAAGAAAATATCCAGATCACCCTCACCACCACCTGCGCCATGAGTCTTGAGCCGAGGCTCACCAACACTGCTTGCGCTGGATCCACCATTGCCGCGGTGCTGCCGTCATTGCGACTGCCACTCTGCCGCCACAGATGCCACCGCCTCGAGTCCTGTGCCTTACCACTGCATGCGCCAGACCCACCAATGCCGTCCCTCGCCGGAACCACCTTGCTGATGCTGCCGCCATCTTGGAATCAATTGAAGCATCAAGAGTCCACAACCTTCCTGAACAAATGCAAGAGTGTAACCCTTTGAACCAGCGCTGACATCAGAGCCTTTGTCAATGCTGATGCCGCTGACACCACCTCGGGTTCTATGCTGCGCCCACCAATGTTGAAATCACCATGCTCCAACACCAGCTTTTGCCTCTGGGCCCATGCTCGCTGCAGTCTCTGATGCCACCAGTTCAACCACAGCTGAGTTCCCCAAGGGCAAACGGTAAGAGAGAACTGTAGAAAAAAGAAAATTAGAAGGAAAACTATTTATATATAAAAAAGAAATAGACGGGGAAAAAGCAGTGGATGAGCAGGAGTCCAAACACTGCTAGGGACTGAAAAGAGCTTTTCTTTTGGATCAGAAGCATTATTCAGGTACCATATAAATAGGTTGCTTGACTATTCTGACATTGGAAATATGCTCATCTCTAGTGAACACAGACACAGTTGGAGAGAAATTGGAGATGGTAAAAATAAATATAAAGAGTCGGTATTTAAAGAGTATGCAGATTCAAAGTAGAAAAGCTGCTGCATCTGGATAAGGGTCAGGTTAGCTTGAAGAGGGATTTCCAGATGGAGGGACTGGTCACAACCTTCAACGTGGGAGTGGTGCCTGAGGACTCGAGGGTTGCAAATGTGATAGAAAGTTGTATTCAGAAGTAGGAACCTTTCAACCTAAATATGAATGCATTTCCCAGAGATATTAATCTGGGGCAAAATTGATCAGCACGTGGAAACCTACGAGGTAAAGAATGAAAGTTTCTTTGACTACCTTGACTGAGTCCTTTAGGAAGGAGGTCAGGATCTTCGAGTGTTGCAAAGAAGATTTGCACAAATTGTACCAAGGATGAAAGACTGCAGTCAGGTACAGAGGCATTAGAAACTGTAGTTGATCGTCTTAAGCATACAGGATGAATAATGAAAGACTTGATGAAGTGGTTTAGTAAAAGCAAGGATTAACTGATTCCAGTGACACGAGGGGTTCAGTAACCAGACAATGCAGATTTAAGATAATTGACAAAGGAACTGGAGGCAATAACAGGATATGCTTTTTTATACCAAGTTATATGGAAGGCACTGTTTGGAATGATGGTAGAAGAAAGTTCAATAGCCTCCTTCAGTAGAGATGTAGATAAAAGATCTGCAGGACAATGGGGATTAAGCAATAGACTGGAACTAATTAAATAGTTCTTTTAAAAAGCATGTTGGACTCCATAATTTCCTTCGGTTCCAATGAAAACAGTAACTTTCAAAAGGCACAGTTGGTATTTTTCAGAATGCTTTTCACAGCTTCTGAACCAATGCAATAGAAAGGCTGCTCAATGTGTATGAACAAATTTTCTGATAGCCCATACAATATAATATATACACTATCTTGTAATGAATTCAAATTCCCACTTCTTTGAACAAAAGCATAGGATGGTCAACCAGCTGCCTTTTTAGATGCCTTAACAAACAAACTGCCATGGTAGGTCAGAAACTAGAAACCTCACTTAACGAAATTGCATGAATGTTTTGTCTTTGTTTTCATGATATTGCTATATTTTATGCTTGCTTGTTAATTTGACTTTCTTAGGCCAATGATAGCCATCTCACTTAGGTTCAGTGAACCGACTCAGCACAGACCAAGATCAAACGTTGGACCTAATACAAATGCAAAGTACTACGCATGCTGGAAATCTGAGCCAAAGGCCAATCAACCACAACTGTCAATGCTTGAAATAAAGATAAGGAATGATGGAAATGCTTAACAGATCAGGCAGCATCTCTGCAGAGAGAAACAGATTTGGCATTTTGGGTTGATGACCTTTCATTGGAAATGTGCTGAAAGGTCACCGAACTAAAACGTTAATTCTGATTCTTTTGCCAAAAATGCTGCCTTACCTGCTAAGTATTTATATCATTCACACATAACTCTCCTCATAACTAAGACTCTCCATCTGAGTCAACATCCTGGTGAATCGCTTCTGCACCTTCTCCAGTGCATTCGCGTACTTCCGATTGTGTGGCGAACAGGACTGCACACACAGGATTCCATCTGTAGCCTAACCAGTGCTCTGTAAAGTTGCAACAAGATCTCCCAATCCTATATTCTATATCCCAGCTAATGGAGGCAATATGCCTTTTTCACCACCCTATCTGCCTGTGCTGGCACCTTCACAGAATTGTGGACTTACACCAAGGTCCCTATGTTCCTCAGTGCTCCCATAGGACCTACCATTAATTGTACAATATATATATCTTTCCCTTATTAGACCTATCAAAATGCATCACCTTGCACCTGTCAGGATTTTGTAGTAGAACATATGGTAAGGCTGTCAGCACATACTACTTTTAAATGGCTACTCATACAACAGTTTCTAATATTTACACGTGCAGTTAAACTCTGAAATTAAGAAGTCACTCCCAAAATTACATTATATTCTCCTGGAAGCTTCACTGCTGCCTCTCTGAGAGAAGCAGCATCCAGATATGTGGAAAGGTGTGAATTTGGGGTCGGGGAGTCCAGAACTAGAGGGCATAGGTTTAGGGTGAGAGGGAAAAATGATAAAAGAGACCTACAGGGCAACTTTTTCACACAGAGGGTGATATGTGTATGGAATGAGCTGCCAGAGGAAGTGGTGGAGGCTGGTACAATTGCAACATTTAAGAGGCATTTGGATGGGTATATGAATAGGAAGGATTTGGAGAGATTTGGGCTGGGTGCTGGCAGGTGGGACTAGATTGGGTTGGGATATCTGGTTGGCATGGACGGGTTGGACCGACAGGTCTGTTTCCATGCTGTACGTCTCTATGACTATGACTCTATGTGACAAGTGCAGAGTAAACAAACCAGAAAAAAGTTTGAAAAGAAAAACAAAGTGCTGGAGAAACTCAGCAGATGTGGCAGCATCTGAGAAGAGAAAGTGCTTTGAATCTGGTGACCCTTCTTCAGAACCTCTTCAGAACAAGAACTGCTGAGTTTCTCCAACAATTTCTGTGTTAGTTTCAGATTTCCGGCAAATGCAATTCGTTGGTTTTTGCTCAGAAAATGCTTGGGCCTGTTCACTTGCATTTACTGCAGTAAATTTGCTGCAGTAACAAATTGTACTTGTATGACATGATCAACTTAGTAAAATGTCCCAAATGTTATCAAACAGAATTTGATACTGAGGGAGATATGACAGCAGATGATCAAAAATCTTGGTTAAAGAGGCATGTTTTAAGAGGTGGCTTAAAGGAGAAGAGTGAGGTGGAGCGTGTTAAGGAAAGAATTTCCGAGCTTTGACGTTTGAAGGTATGGCCACTGATGGAGCAGGAATTAAAGGTGGAATGCAAGGGAGGCTAGAATTGATGGAGCACAGATGTCTTGGAGGTTTATAAGCATGAAGTACATTAGAGATAGAAAGTGTTATAACATGGAGACAGATAGCTGAATCAAATCAGCCTTCCTGTCTCTGTATTAGCAACGCAGTAAAATTAAAATACTTAGTTAACCTCAGAATTGACCCCAATGGTTACTAACCTGACTTTTTGAACAACCAGTACCAGACTGTGAATAATCAATAGCATGACACCAGGCTTCTAGCGTAAACAAAATATTTAACTATTTATTAGTAATACAGTAGCTTTAGCACAGCAGAATTAAATCGCAAGGTATTCTAATTAGTATTTATGATTTACATGCAAGCCTCTTTAATTCTAGCCCCAACTCACACATGAAGACAGGCAAATAGGCACAGTTAAGAAATAAATCAAAAAGCAAAACAGCCAGTTCATTTAAGCAGATATAATAATCTGATGAGTCACCTGCAGATAGGATTATATCTTGCTTAGTTTCTGATGACAGTAATGCATGAATATATCTTCAAGTAGGCTATGAGAAATATTCATTTAATTCATATAACTGAGATTCTATTCTCTGAAATATCAATAAGTTGGTACTCGGAGGATAACCGGGAGCAAGCAAACCTCCATTTATAGCATTCGCATTACACAATCCTTTTTCCTGAGCAAGTCCAAAAATGAGTTCAAATTTTGGCCTCTCTGTAACAGACTGACGAGATCCTAGTTAACATGAAACATCAGCTTGAGCATAATACGTCTGTGGGGTCCAAGTGGCTCTGGAGCACTTTTTAACAAGAATTAAGCTGCAATTAACTTTCAGGCCTGGCCTCATTCTCCTGGAATGTTTGTTCTCCCTTTTTTTGTTTAAATAAGCTGCTGCTCACAGTCCAAAAGTCATCTTCAGTTCAAAGTTCCAAATCAAAAGTGATTAACTTAAGAAGTAAAATAATGAAAAACCAGCGAGCGTTTCAAACAAAACGAGCAGTGTTATGGAAGGAACTACCCATTCTCACCTGAGTATAGCATCCAGGCCATTTAGTTAGCAGACTTTGGGATACATGCCCTTTAGATGTCCTCAGCATTCTTGGATAGAGTTGGAGAAACTCTTGATATCTGTGCAGGAGAGTATATGTGACGGCATAGCATTGGACTTGCTTATGGTTCAAGCCAGCCGGGTTGGCAAAAGAGGCAATAGTAACATGAGAATATATTTTATCCGCTAAGTGGTTAGAACCTTGAATTAACTGCCTGGGAGTGTGATGGACGCAAAATTAATTGGCGGCTTTCAAGAGAGAATTGGACAATTATCTGAAAGGAAAAAAAATATGCAGGACCAAAGGAGAAAGGTAGGGGAGTGAAGGTAGGCCAGCTGCAATTGCAGAGGTATAAAACAATGAAAATGATCCAAATAGCCTCTTTCTACGCAGTTACTGTTCTGATTTTATGGATGAGGTACTGCTGGTGTTTGTGGAGCTATATCCCAGCAGGAAAGGAATAACAAATATGTTGATACCAAAGATTTCTTTACTATGCGATAGAACAAAGTTTCTGGCCACACAATGTCGTGAACTATTGAGTGAAGGGCAGAAGAAATGTGAGAGGTTCGAATCATCATAGACTCGAAAGCCACCAGCAATCTCTACCATCTAGAAGGATAAACAGTAGGAGGTACGTGAGAAAACTGGTTAGTCCAAGTTCTCCAATTTACCCATCATTCCAACTTGGAAACATGTTGACCCTTTCATAGCTGGGTCAAAGCGTTGGAATTCCCTACATAACATAACCTTCAGCAAGCTGACTCTGCAGTGGTTCCACAGTATAGTCCACTATCACCTTCTTGAGGGCAATTAGGCTTTTCTAGGACATTTATACCTTAAGGTTGAATTTAAAGAGAAGACTGCAGTTATGAACCTTGTAATTGAGGAGCAGTGTTAGTGGAGGTCTGGGTGCAGGACTATTCCTGTCTAGTTTAGCACCAAACTTTTAGCATTGTCTGGGGAAGGGAATGTCTGTGCTGCACATCAGTAATTATATGAGAGAGTTTTTCATCGGACACTATGCTGGCTGGGAGCTGAAGACCTTTTTCAGGAAGTTATGGTTTAAAATTAATGTTAAATGTTTGTACCAAGCTTTTCATTTTAACAAATAATTTAAATTTGCCATTGCTTGATTATCTTGAAAATAAGGCTTTATTTCCATGTCTGAATAACCTTAGGGCTCACATTATCAGCCTGTGGCATCAGAAATTTCAAGTTACGGGATCATTCTAGATGGTGAACTATTGAAAGTATTCTATTGAATGTGCAATATTTAACAAAACAAATTAAGGTTGTATGGTAATGTATTCTAGTAGTCTTCTTTGTGTACACCTAGTTTTGCAGATGAACAGCAAATTATTAGTGTGATGCTATTTTTATAGTTGTACTCTGCCCTTAATTGAATATGCCTGTCTGTCATATTCTGTCATATTTGGGTTTCCTTTGCAGTTAACTGTTCTTTCAACACTTCCAACAGAACTGCAGCTAATGGCCTATCACTCAGCTTGATGGAGCGACTAATCCAGAGATTTGGTGATCAGATGGTGAGAATGCTGACTGTACAGTATCGAATGCATAGTTCCATAATGGAATGGGCCTCCAAACAGATGTACTGTGGACGACTCACAGCTCACAAGACGGTGGCGCATCACTTGCTAAAGTAAGCATGGTAATAAAAACAGAAAACACTGGAAACATTCAGACGGTATCAAGAAAGAGAAGTGCTTGATCTTTCAGGTCAATAACCTCTCATCAGAACTGGAAGTTGCTGGATATTTAACAGTTTATACAGTTCCATTATGCCTTACTTGATGTTCCATCTTCCATCCTCTTTTAATGTGAGTTCATCCAAAACTCTGATGCCTCTTTTCCTAACTTTCACCAAATCCTGTTTGCCCATTAACTCAATGCACACAGACCTACATTTGTTCTTGTATGGCAAAGCCTCCATTTTAAAAATTCCCATCCTTTGCTCATCTCCCCAAGATGGTTATCACTTCTTTCTATCTCTATAGCCCCCTCCTGCCTTTCAATCTCTCTACATATCAATGTTCTTCTTGCTCTTTTATGTCAAACTTTGATCAAGTTTATGAAAATCTTGGGAACATTTTGAGAATATAAGAACATAAAAAATATTGACAAGAATAGGCTCTTTGCCACTAAATCCTGCTGCCCCTAAATTCAGTGAAATCATGGCTGTCCTGATAATGGCCTTTGCTCCACTTGATTGCTTGCCAACTATAACTGTGACTCCCTTGCAGATCAAAACTGTGTTTCACTCCTCTTTCAATATATTCAATAACTTAGCCTCAGTTATTCTCTGGGTTAGAAACAGCTCTCTGAGAAAAGAACTTCGTCCTTATCTCCATCTTAAATGGGAGAACTTTATATTGAAACTATTGCCTTGTGCTAGATTTGCCCATGAGGGGAAGCATCCTGCAAAGCACCGACAGAATCAGTTATGTTTCCTAAAGGTCACCTTTCTTTATTTTAATCTCCAATGCACATAGGTTCAACCTTCCCACATAAACAATCCACCTTCCCAGGAATCAAACTAGTGAGCTGTCAGACATATATATTCTTTGTTAAGCAAGAAGAGCAAACTTTAAGTGTGCACTGAGGTACGCCCATTATGTGACAAGGCTTTGCTTTTGTACTCTTGCCTTGCAATGAAGAATAACATTCTATTTGTCTTCCTACTGACTTGCTTAACCTACAAGCTAACGTCTTGTAATTCATGTACAAGGTTGATCAAAGGGGGCAGCACGATAGTGCAGTGGTTAGCACTGATGCCTCATAGCACCAGGGACCCAGGTTCAGTTCTAGCCTTTGGCAAAAGATCTGTGTGATGTTTACACATTCTCCCCGTGACTGCGTGGGTTTCCTCCGGGTGCTCCGATTTCCTCCCACGGTCCAAACATGTGTAGGTTAGGTGCATTAGTCAGGGGTAAATCTAGAGTAATTGGATAGGAGAATGGATCTGGGTAGATACTTTTCGAAGGGTTGATGTGGATTTGTTGGGCCAAATGGCCTGTTTCCACGCTGTAAGGGATTCTATGAAATTGCTGCGCTATGTTATTCAGAAATCTGTCTGTTTAAGTCATATCTTGCTTTTTATTTTTCCACTAAATTGGACAATCAGATTATACTTCACCAGATTTTTGGCCACTCGGTTAATGTATCCTTGGCCCTTTGCAGAATCTTTATGCCTTCTTCCCAACAGCCTTTCCTATCTATCTTGGTATTGCCTACAAATTTGGTTACCATGTATTTGGTTCCTTCATTGAAGTCATTAATATCAATCACAAACAGTTCAGACCCCAGTATTAATTGCCCTACGGCACTCCAGTAGTTAGAGTTTGGCAGTCAGAAATGGATGCATTTATTCTGAGGTCATGTTGCCTGTAAGCTTATCTCTATCCATCCTAATATATTGCTATGCCGGAAGATGAAGCGTTCTCCCTGTAGGTGTCGAGTGGTTAGGATTTGGTGATGGAAGAGGGCCAGGACCTGCATGCCCTTTGTGGTGTGGGAGGGGTGTTAAAGTGTTGAGCCATGGGGCGGTGGGGTTGTTTGGTGCGGGTTTCCCAGAGATGTTCTCTGAAACAGTCCGCAAGTTGGCCTCCTGTCTCAGTGATGTAGAGGAGACCACTTCGGGTGCAATGGATACAGTTGAAGATGTATATGGAAGTACAGGTAAGTTTCTGTTGGATGTGGAGGATCCTTTGGGGCTTTGGATGGAGGTGAAAGGAGAGGTGTGGGCGCAGGTTTTGCACTTCTTGGGTGGCAGGGGAAGGTGCTGGGATTGAGGTCTGACAAGGGAGTCGCGGAGGGAATGGTCTCTCCGAAACACAGATAGGGTTGGGGAGGGAAATGTATCCCTTGTGGTAGGATCTGTTTGTAGGTGGTGGAGAATGATGCAATGATGATGGGGATTGGTTGGGTGGAAGGTGAGGACCAGCGGGTTTCTGTCCTTATTGCGATTGGAGGGGTGGGGTTCAAGGACAGATGTGCGGGAAGTGGAGAAGATGCGCTGAAGGGCATTGTCGACCATGTGGGAGGAAAATTATGGTCTTTGAAGAAGGCGGCCATCTGGGATGTTCTATGGTGGAATTGGTCCTCCTGGGAGCAGATACAGTGGAGGTGGAGGAATTGGAAATACAGCATGGCATTTTTACACGAGGCAGGGTGGGTGGAAGTATAGTCCAGGTAGCTGTGGGAGTCTGTGGGTTTATAGTAGATGTCCGTGGTTAGTCGGTTACCGGAGATGGAGATTGAGAGTCCAGGATGCCAACTTATGGATCGTTTGAGAGAACATCTCTGGGACACCCACACCAACTGATCCCATCTCCCGGTGCCAAATGATTTAACTCCCCCTACCACTCCACCAAGAACATGCAGGTCCTGGGCCACTCCATTGCTAAACCCTAACCACCCGACACCTGGAGGAAGAATGCCTCATATTCCAGCTTGGGACCCTGCAACCACATGGGATCAACGTCGATTTCCTCATTTCCCCTCCATCCACCTTATCCCAGTCCCAAGCCTCCAACTTGGCACCGTCCTTTTGACCTGTCCATCTTCCTTCCCACCTATCGGCTCCACCCTCCTCTCTGACCCATCACCTTCTTCCCCCACCCCCACCTCTTCATCTACCTATCGCATTCCCAGTCACCTTTCCCTCAGCCCCATCCCTCCCATTTATCTCTGCAGACCCCCCTGGCCCACAAGCCTCATTCCTGATGAAGTGTTTATGCATGAAACATCAATTCTCCTGCTCCTCGGATGCTGCCTGACAATAGACAACAGACAATAGGTGCAGGAGTAGGCCATTCTGCCCTTTAAGCCAGCAGCACCATTCATTATGATCATGACTGATCATCCTCAATCAGTATCCTGTTCCTGCCTTATCCCCATAACCCTTGATTCCACTATCCTTAAGAGCTCTATCCAACTCTTTCTTGAAAGTATCCAGAGACTTGGCCTCCACAGCCTTCTGGGGCAGAGCATTCCATACAGCCACCACTCTCTGGGTGAAGAAGTTTCTCCTGACTCTGTTCTAAGTGGCCTACCCCTTATTTTTAAACTGTGTCCTCTGGTTCGGGACTCACCCATCAGCAGAAACATGCTTGCTGCCTCCAGAGTGTCCAATCCTTTAATAATCTTATACGTCTCAATCAGATCCACTCTCAGCCTTCTAAACTCAAGGGTATACAAACCCAGTAACTCCAATCTTTCAAAGTTAGATAGTCCCGCCATTCCGGGAATTGACCTTGTGAACCTACGCTGCACTCCCTCAATAGCCAGAATGTCTTTCCTCAAATTTGGAGACCAAAACTGCACACAATATTCCAGGTGCGGTCTCACCAGGGACCTGTACAGCTGCAGAAGGACCTCTTTGCTTCTATACTCAATTCCTCTTGTTATGAAGGCCAGCATGCTGTTAGTTTTCTTCACTGCCTGCTGTACCTGCATGCTTGCTTTCATTGACTGATGTACAAGAACACCGAAATCTCATTTTACTGCCCCTTTACCTAACTTGACTCCATTTAGGTAGTAATCTGCCTTCCTGTTCTTGCCACCAAAGTGGATAACCACACATTTATCCACATTAAACTGCATCTGCCATGCATCCGTCCACTCACCTAGCCTGTCCAGGTCGCCCTGTATTCTCCTAACATCCTCCTCGCATTTCACCCTGCCACCCAGCTTTGTGTCATCAGCAAATTTGCTAATATTACTTTTAATACCTTCATCTATACCATTAATGTACATTGTAAAAAGCTGCGGTCCCAGCACTGATCCCTGCGGCACACCACTGGTCACCGCCTGCCATTCCATGGTTTTTCAGCACCACAGTCTCAACTCTGATCTCTAGCATCTGCAGTCCTCACTGTCTCCTCTTCCATGTTGGATCCTCAAAGAACTCTAATAAATTTGACAAACACAATTTCCCTTTCAAGAAACCATGCCTAATGTTTTGATTTGCAAATTGTCCTGTTACTAAATCCTGAGTAATAGATTCCAGCATTTACTTAATGACAGATGTAGGGTTACTTGGCCTAAAGTTTCCTGTTTTCGTCTCTCTAGTTCTTTAATAGCGATGTTACATTATGGTTTACCAGTTCTTGGTAGATTTGCAGAATCTAGGAAGTTTTGGAGGATTACACCCACTGTCTCTGGAGCCATTTTGCTTAAGATCCTACATTACAGGTCGATGGGAACTGAGCCACTTTCATCCCATTAGTCCTCCTAATGCTTTTCCTGAGTAATAAGAACATAATAACTAGGAGCAGGATTAGGCCATCTGACCCTTTGAGCCTGCTCCGCCATTCAGTAACATCATGACTGATCTTATCATGGCCTCAGCTCCACTTATCCGCCCTCTCAACATAACCCTTAATTCCTTTATTGTTCAAAAATATCCAACTTAGCTTTAGAAACGTTTACTGAAATAGTGTCAGCTACTTCACTGGGCAGGGAATTCCATAGCTGAAAATGTGTTGCTGGAAAAGCGCAGCAGGTCAGGCATCATCCAAGGAGCAGGAAAATTGACGTTTCTGGCATGAGCCCTTCTTCAGGAATAGAAGGGCTCATGCCCGAAACATCGATTCTCCTGCTCCTTGGATGCTGCCTTACCTGCTGCGCTCTTCCAGCAACACATTTTCAAGTATGATCTCCAGCATCTGCCGTCCTCACTTTCTCCTCAGGGAATTCCATAGATTCACAACCCTCTGGGTGAAGACGTTCCTTCTCAATTCAGTCCTAAATCTGCTCCCCCTAATTTTGAGGCTCTGCTCTATTGTCCTAGTTTCACCTGCCAGTGGAAACCTCGTCTCTACGTCTACCTTATCTATTCCCTTCATAATTTTATATGTTTCTATAAGATGCCCCCTCATTCTTCTAAATTCCAATGAATAGGCCCAGTCTACTCAATATCTCCTCATAAGCCAACCTCCTTAACTCCAGAATCAACCCAGTGAACCTCCTCTGCACCCCCGTCGTGCCAGTACATCCTTTCTCAAGTAAGGAGACCAAAGCTGCATGCAGTACCCTATACAGCTGCAACATACCCTCTCTGCTTTTAAATTCAATCCCTTTAGTAATGAAGGACAAAATTCCATTTGCCTTCTTAATTACCTGTTGTACCTGTAGACCAACCTTCTGTGATTCAGAAGGACACCCTGGTCCTTCTGCAAAGCAGCATGCTGTAATTTTTTGCCATTAAAGTAATAGTCCTTTTTACTGTTATTCCTACCAAAATGAATGACTTCACATTTATTAACATTGTATTCCATCTGCCAGACCTTTGCTCACTGACTTAGACTATTTATGTTCCTCTGCAAAGTTTTGCAGTCCTTTGCTCCGCCACTCATCTGAGTGTTATCTGCAAAGTTTGACACACTACATGTGGTCCCCAACTCCAAATCACCTATGTAAATTGTGAATAATTGCAGTCCCAACACTGAACCCTGAAGCACGCCACTACTTACTGATTGCCAACCAAAATAGCACTCGTTTGTCCCCACTGTTTGCTTCCTGTTAGTCAACCAATCCTCTATCCATGCTAATACTTTACCCTTAACGCCTTGAATCTTTGTCTTATGCAGCAGCCTCTTGTGCGGCACCTTATCGAAGGCCTTTTGGAAGTCTAGATACACAACATCTACTGGGTCCCCGTTGTTCACCATGTTCGTAATGTCTTCATAGAGTTCCAAAAGATTAGTTAAGCATGACCTGCCCTTCATGAACCCATGCGGGGCAACTTCTATTTAAATGCCTTGCTATTTCTTCCTTGATAATAGATTCAAGAATCTTCCCTATTACAGAAGTTAAGCTAACAGGTCTATAATTTCCCATTTATTCTCTACTGCCCTTCTTAAACAGTGGCGTCACATTTGCTGTTTTCCAGTCTGCTGAAATTGCCCCAGAGTGCAGCAAATTTTGAAAAATTACCACAAGTGCATTTGCTAATTGCCCTACCATCTCTTTCAGTAGCCTGAGATGCATTCCATCAGGGCCAGGAGACTTGTATATCCTTCGCTCCATTACACTACCTCTTCCGTAATAATGATTGTTTCCAGGTTCTCACCTAGCTTCTCTTTGTCAATTATTGGCATGTTATGTGTGTCCTCCATTGTGAAGACCAACACAAATTACGTATTCAATGCCTCGGCCATTTCATTATATCCTATGACTAAATGCCCTTTCTCATCCTGCAAAGGACCAACGATTACTTTAGCCTCTCTCTTTCAGTTTACATATTTATAGAAATGTTTGATATCTGTCTTTATATTCTGTGCTAGTTTTTTCTCATGTTCTATGCTACTTTTCTTTGTAGCTCTTTTTGTAGCTTTCTGTTGACTTTTAAAGTTTTTTCAGTCTTCTAGTTTTCCGCTGATCTTGGCCACTTTGTATGCCTTCTCTTTCAATTTGTTTGTTTTAAGGGAATGTTTTAAGATCCTCTTTGATTTTCTATTAATGTTTTTCAGATTATATTTCTTTTTTTTACATTGGAGCCAAGTACAAGCTACTTGTTCAAAGTCTGTCCCATTTCTTTGATACTCCAGTATCATACTCTGCGAGACCATTGCTCTCATAAGCTACTATTTATTTGTATATAATTGTAGAAGCTGTTAGATTTTGTTTTATTTCTGGCTGGTTAACTCTTTCTTTTTAAGTCATTCTTTGCTGGTTTCTAAAAATTCTTCCAATAATCTATTTTAGCATTATGCATATTTTCTTAGTTAGCCACAGATGAGGCATCTTCTCATAGAGTTTTACTTTCTTAATGGAATGCACATTTTGTTGTTAGTTGTGAAATCTTCGCTAACACACTCTGCTGCTTTTAACTTGTTTGACCAATCAACTTTATTCCTTTATATTTGTCTTTATTTAAAATTAAGATACTAATTTCATGTCCAAGTTTCTCACAAACAAACTGGATGTGCAATACTATCATATTATGATCACTCCTGCCTGTAGGATCCTTTTACTATGAGATTATTAATTGAATGTGTCATTATACTTTGCGGTCTTAAACAGCCTGTTCCCTAATTTATTGTTCAAATAAATTGCTGTGCATGCACTTTATGATCTCCGACTCAAGACTCAAGTATATCTTTGCCAATTTGATTCATCCAATCTATTTGAAAATTAAAGTTGCCACTGAACATTTCTTAGAAACTCGCATTTTTTTCTTGCTATATAAATTGTAACTAATGTTGGGGGTGGGGTTAAAAACAACTCCCCTCAATGACGTATTGTTTCATGCTGTTTCTTAATTCCAACCAAACTGATTCTGCACTTTGATCTTCTGAGCCAAGATCACTTTTTGCTACTGTGCTAGTCTCAGTTTTTGTTAACAGCTAAGCTATCTCCTTTTTCCATTCTGCCAAATTGTCTGAAGTGTCTAATATCCTTGAATATTAGAAACTCGCATTTTTTTCTTGCTATATAAATTGTAACTAATGTTGGGGGTGGGGTTAAAAACAACTCCCCTCAATGACGTATTGTTTCATGCTGTTTCTTAATTCCAACCAAACTGATTCTGCACTTTGATCTTCTGAGCCAAGATCACTTTTTGCTACTGTGCTAGTCTCAGTTTTTGTTAACAGCTAAGCTATCTCCTTTTTCCATTCTGCCAAATTGTCTGAAGTGTCTAATATCCTTGAATATTCAGGTCCCTGCTTTGATCATCTTTTACTCACTTCCTTAATAGCTATCATTTCATATCAGAGATTCCATCAAGATCCTGCAGCAAATAATCTTTTTAAATAATGAGTCGAGTGCAGTTAACAATCGATAATGTTACTTCTGGCTAATGGAATACTTCAGTGCCTTTTATCCACACCATCCCCATAATGCCATTGTAATTTCACTTCAAGTATGTTCAGAGATTGCGTTTCAACATCCCTCTGTGTTAAGAATTCTAAAGATTCACCATCCTCTGAAAGAAAAAATAATCTTCGTCATAAATGACATTTTTTTAAGTTGTCCCTGATCGTTGTTTCCACAACTAGGAAAAATATCATATCTGCACCTACTTTGCCTATACCATGAAGTAGCTTTTGGGTTTCAGTGGGAAATGGCAGTTTTTGCAAAACAATTGAGGTGTATGAATGATGGACAGTTACTGCATGGCTGATCCTGAGGGTTGAAATATGCAATTTTACAAGCTGGGGTAGTATAGCAGCATTAAATTGTATTCTGATGTCATCTTAAATTTTATTTAAACAAGCAATTGAAAGGAATGGGGTACTATAAGAAGAAGAGGAGAAATTACAGCAAGTTGGCATTGAGCCAGAGATTTGTTTAATGTCTTGCCATTATGTCCAGAAATGGCAGGCAACAAAACTTAAAGTCAGAGTGCAGAAGCCAGAGATTTATCATTTCTTATCCCTCCCTAATATATGATATCTGATAAAATGGAGACGGTTTACTCATGAAAAAAATGTTTGTTTTAAGTAAATTGGAGTACACTGTTGAAACGAGAGCACTTCAGTTAACAGATTGTCATCAACATTTGAAAGTCTATGCAGTAGGTTTGCTTTGTGAAACAGATGTCTTGCAAAGCTCTTGTTAAACTGTTCTCCTGGCTATGGCAACGATTGTATTAGCATTGAGTTTAGTTTAAAACTTCAAATTAAATTGCAATAGAGTGCAAATTTAATTTATTAATATTGCACATATCTTATGTTACGGTGAATCTAATGACTCGATTGCCCACAAGTCTGATAAGCGTCTTGGACAACACTAATTTACTTCACATACAACAATAGACATTGCTGGAAAAACTCAGCAGGTCTGGCAGTATCTCTGGTCAGAAAGCTGCGTTAACATCTCAAGTCTGGTGACCCATTCCTAACTCTGCTTTCTCGTCACAGATGATGCCAAACCTACTAACTTTCTCCATCAATTTCTAATTTTGTCTCAGATTTCCAGCATCCACAGTTCTTTGATTTTTTTTGTTGTTTACTGTTTTTTTTTCTTTTTTGTAAGTTATTGAAAATATAACAAGTAAGAAATACCAGTATAATAAAGAAAAAACCCAAATTACAGTACTACTGTCTACTGACTACGAGCCTACCCTAAAAAACAAAACCAAACACTGTGCGAGGCAATACCAATAAATAAGTAAGTGACAAATACAACAAAACAAAACAAAAGAACACACAAGATTACAAAGTAACAATGCTCAGTGCAAAGCTCCTAAACAAAAAAAACGGGAGCGTTGTGTATATATACTCATATTAACTCAGGAGTTTCCCCCCTTCTAGGGCCCAGGGCTCAGCAAACCGAACCATCCTGGTAAAACAAATGCCCTAGTTAAGATAACAGACAAAACTGTATCCAAATAACTCAAAAAGGGCTGCCATGCTTTATATAAAAAGAAAGGTCTGTTGTGTGGTGCACCATGTTTGTAAAAATAAAATCCAATGTGCTCCATGATTAATTTTCACCATCCCAACAAGTCTAACGGGTTCTCAGACACCCAATTCATCAGAATATTCTTCCGTGCACAGTAAGTAAGAGTATTAAATAGTTTCTTCCTATGCCAGTCTAAAAATGATAAATTTGGTAGACCTAGGAAGAGAGATATCAGGTCTACTTTAACTTCGGTCCTCAATACACTCCCTATTTCTCTCGCCACAGCACTCCAATAAACACAGGCCCTGCGGCATATCCAGAAGCAATGGGTAAGAGTACCTACACTTAGTTTACATTTGGGACACACTGAAGATGCCCCTTTTTTAAATTTCATCAGACGGTCCAGTGCCAAATGAACCCTATGCAGAACCCTGTGCATAGCGCGTCCTATTACAGATTGAGATCTTTCGCACGTTCTCCCATATGTCCTCCCATGTTTCAGAAGAGATCTCCACTCCTAGCTCTTGCTCCCAGACCTCTCAAAACCGGTTAATATCCTGCCAGGCCCTGCCACCCAACAGCTGATAGAAGGCACTAACCGAAAGGGTACTTGTGGCACGTAGCAACAACCTCTGTATCGGGCTTATAGGGCTTAATGAGAAGTGTTGTCTTCTGGATGAAATCCCTAACCTGAAAACAACGGAAACGATCTCTGCTAGGCAACCCGTATTTGCGACTCAGTTGCTCAAAAGACATCATAACTCCCCTGAAACAAATCTCCCAGACTAGAAATTCCTCTCGCTGCCCATAGTTTGAACCCTGAGTCCATCATCCCTGGTTGGAACAATAGACAATAGGTGCAGGAGTAGGCCATTCTGCCCTTCGAGCCTGCACAACCATTCGATATGATCATGGCTGATCATCCTTAATCAGTATCCTGTTCCTGCCTTATCTCCATAACCCTTGATTCCACTATCCTTGAGAGCTCTATCCAACACTTTCTTAAATGAATACAGAGACTGGGCCTCCACTGCCCTCTGGGGCAGAGCATTCCACTCAGCCACCACTCTCTGGGTGAAGAAGTTTCTCCTCATCTCTGTCCTAAATGGTCTACCCTGTATTTTTAAGCTGTATCCTCTGGTTCGGCACTCACCCATCAGCGGAAACATGTTTCCTGCCTCCAATCCTTTAATAATCTTATTTGTCTCAATCAGATCCCCTCTCTGTCTTCTAAACTCAAGGGTATACAAGCGCAGTCGCTCCAGTCTATCAGAGTAAGGTAGTCCCGCCATTCCAGGAATTGACCTTGTGAATCTGCGCTGCTCTCCCTCAATAGCCAGAATGTCTTTCCTCAAATTTGGAGACCAGAACTGCACACAATACTCCAGGTGTGGTCTCACCAGGGCCCTGTACAGCTGCAGAAGAACCTCTTTGCTTCTATACTCAATCTCTCTTGATATGAAGGCCAGCATGCTATTAGCCTTCTTCACTGCCTGCTGTACCTGCATGCTTACCTTCATTAACTGGTGTACAAGAACACCCAGATCTCTTTGTACTGCCCCTTTACCTAATAATGTCGAGCAAGTGAACAATGTTAGTCCTAAATAACCAATCAAACATGTGGGTAATAGAAATATCTAGGTATCGGAAACTCACCCGTGACCACTCAAAGGGGAACCTAAGGCCACTTTCAACCTCTGGCAATTCCTTAAGGTCCCTCAAAGGCATAACCTCTGATTTTGCAAAGTTATTCTCATAACCTGAAATAGCCCCAAATGAATTGATACATTGTATCAGATGGGGTACGGAGGTCATCGGGTCCAATTAAAAACAGAAGGACATCATCCGCATGCAGCGTTGTCTTATGTACCCTTAGTCCCACTTCCAGAGCGGTTATGTGGACGTTCTGACGAATGGCCTCTGCCAGTGGCTGTATCATCAACGCAAACTATAACGGTGAAAGGGGGCAGTCTTGACGACTACCTTTGCCATTCCTAAAGTTCTCAGACTTCACTCCGTTGATGATGACCGCGGCCAGAGGGTGGTGATTTAAAGCCTCCACCTACCTCACAAAGACCCCACCCAACCCAAACTGCTCTAAGACATAAGAGATATGGCCATTCCATCTGGTCAAATGCTTTCTCTGCATCTAAGGAAATCACCAACCCCTGAATCGATCGCTACTGACATGCTTGGATCGTATTCATCAACCTTCTAACATTATTAGAAGACCTACGGCCCCTTATAAAACCTGTCTGGTCCTCTTTGACAATATGGGGCAACACTTTCTCCAATCTCAGCGCCAAGATCTTAGACAGAATCTTGAAATCTGAATTTAATAGAGAGATGGGCCTGTATGAGGTGCAATCCTCAGGAACCTTCCCGTTCCTAAGAATGAGGGAAATATTAGCTTATCTCAAAGATGGTGGTAGGCATTCATGCATATAGGAATGATTGTACATTTCCAACATCAGCCCTGACAGAATCCCTATAAACTCCTTCTAGAACTCACCTGGGAGACCATCAGGGCCAGGTGCTTTCCCACTCCAAATTTTACTGATTGACTTCATATTGCCTCCTGCTGTTTCTGAGCCCAAGCTAAACTACAGTCATGCCTAACATATAAAAGATGGCGCAGATTGTTGGCGGTAACTCAGGCCAGTTCCAGGGCATCTCTTGGACCAGGTCTGGTTAGTGCTTTTCGATTGTTTCTTCAATAACCTTCACCGTAAAGTGGTGATGTTCATTGTTGATTGTGCAATGTTCAGCCTCATTTGCAATTCCTCATTTGCCAATGCACATATGCAGCAAGACCTGGAAAGTATCTTGGCTTGGACTGATAAATGACAAATGACATTTCTGACACAAAAATGCCAGACAGAATCATCTCCAACAAGAAAGAACACCACTACCTGCAAATTCCCCTCCAAGCATCCTGATATGGAACTTTATTGCTGTTCCTTCAGTGTTGTTGGGTCAAATTTCTGGAACTCCCTTCCTAAACAGCACTGTGGGTATCCCTAAAACCCCAGGACTGCAGCAGTTTCAGAAGGCAACTCACCTTCACATTGTCCAGGGCAATTAGGATGGGCAATAAATGAGGCCTGGCCAGTGACATCCAGATTCCATGAATTAAGTTTATAAAGTAATTTAAACGGTGATGGAGCCAAAATTCAATCAGTGGTATCAGATTGTCATGTGCTGGAGTTTCTTGGGATTTCAAATCAATGATTATAGATCGGTACGCAAGTGGGTAATACTCTATCGTTGTGTGGTCATCCACTCAATGAGGAATGATGTCTTGTCTGCTCATTTAGATCACCTTGTCTTATCCTAAAGACTGCTTTGTTCTTTGAAATATATTGCAACTTGTTGAGGATTTTGTCAGCCCAGGAGAGTTGTGATAGGAGCTAATCAACACTAACAACTAAGTTATACTGTCTGTTGACCTTACAATAAAAGGAGAATTAGAGATTCTTGACACTCTTATTCAAATCCCTGTGCTTTGAGTCCTTACAATCAGCTTCTTTCATTTAAATACCAGAGGAATGACAATATCGAAGACAGCCTAATTCAATAAATCTGCACTAAAGCAGTTGAGGTACCTAAAGCTGAGGTGTGGATCAGCCCTGAACTAACTCCATAATGAAGCAGGAGTCAAATATTCCTTTTGTATTTTAAATTGTTAATGTAAGCTTGGTTTTCCAGAACTTATTTTAAGTTTATCAAAGGTAGATTTATTTCTTTGGACTGCACCTTCCCAAAAACTCCTAATCCTTCCTGTTGCGATTTTGCTTCTTCCAGCTAACTTGTACAAAATGGTGCAGCTTGTCTCTTGTAGTCATGTTTATTTTTCATTTATGGTGGGT
Organism: Chiloscyllium punctatum; assembly: GCF_047496795.1. Classification (NCBI taxonomy): domain Eukaryota; kingdom Metazoa; phylum Chordata; class Chondrichthyes; order Orectolobiformes; family Hemiscylliidae; genus Chiloscyllium; species Chiloscyllium punctatum. Next base: position 34,438,696 of record NC_092760.1, on the reverse strand, counting down.
GGCACGTGGGTGATCGAGTCAACTTGTGAGAATAGGTCAGGATCCAGATTTGAGTTCTGGGTAATATTTTGAAAATTCACTGATATTCTGAAAATATATACGTCAGTGACAGACATGTAACTGAGAACGAGAATGAGCAAGAGTTGTAAAATGTCTTTCTGTTAATATCAAGCTGTAAAAATATTGAATTCGATCAAAACACTTCTCTGAAAATAGCTCCACCAACTGTGAGGTGACGAACTGAGGAGGAGGTGGGAGGCAGGATGAAATTATTTTCATTTCTTCCAAGCTTCAAAGGCTAATAAAGATATCAGTACTGCCCAAAAACTAATTGCGTCCTGGCAGCATATTACTGTAGCAATTTAGTAAAGCAGACCCCATACACCTAGGCACACACTCCAATTAATCTTTGTTATTAACTGTTGTGTGGGCTGATTTCTCTCTTACAGCAATACATGTTTTTTGATGGATGGCTATTTTTATGCAGCTTCAGTTTTGCTATATTATTACTTTGCTCCCATAGGGATCTGCCTGGAGTTTCTTTGACAGAAGAGACAAAGGTTCCACTGCTTCTGATAGACACCGCAGGATGTGGCTTACTTGAACTTGACGAAGAAGACGAACAATCCAAAGGAAATAGTGGTACTGTATGATTAATGGGAGATAAATTGGAAGATAAATACTGATATAGCATTCCCTTCCATAACTGAATAAAAGTAGGTTTCATGAAGCTAAAACTCCTTAGTACATCATTGTAAAAAAAAAATGCAAAATATGGTAGGCAATAGGTTCCGGAAAGTGCTGGAGAAACTCAACAGGTCTAGCAATGTCTGTGGAGAGGAACAGAGTAAATGTTTCAAGTCCAATGACTCTTCTTTGGAACTGAGAAGACTGGAAAGTGATGATTTATGTTGACACAGTGGGAGGAGGAGCAGTTTTACAAATGGCACTGTGTTAACATTTCCATCCTGGCCGGCTGTAGTGAAGCTGGACGCACATTGGAGGAACAGTGCCTCATTTTCTGCTTTGACACTTTAAAACCTTCAGGGGTCAGTATTGAGTCAATCAGCTTGAGAGCATGAACACTGTCCTCCAGTTTGATTATTACACTTGCCCCATTTCCCTGCCTCTCCACAGCCACCCTTACCATCTGTGTACTAATGGAATAGGTTTGCTCTCGGCAAAGCTGATCTGTTTTCTACACTTCATACCAATCAGTAATGTCTGTTTTTCATCTCTATCATTCCTTCATGACCATTACCAATCACTTTGTGCTCTGTTCCACTCCCCATTTGTCAACAGCACGAAAGCCATCATTTTCCAGTGCCATACTTTTCGATTCTGATCTCCAGCATCTGCAGTCCTCACTTTCTCCCAATCATTTTCCAGTACCCTTCTATTCTGAAGGAGAGTCATCAGACTCAAAATGTTGACCCTGTTTCTCTCTCCATGGATGATGCCAGACTTGCTGAGTTTTGCCTGCACTTTGTTTTTATTTTTAATGCACATGTGAAATTTTGTGTTTTTAAAGGGAATCACAAATAATGCAGCACAGAAGGATGCCATTTCACCTTTGGAGTCTGTGCTTGTTCTTTGAAAGAATAATCCCGTAACTTCCATTCTTTCCTCAAATCCCTGTCCTTTTTAGTCCTTTAAACACGCACCCACTTCCGTTTGAAGGCTAGTCTTAAATCTGTATCACAACCATATCAGGCACTGCTTGTTTTAAAAGCTTTTCCTTTATATTGTTTGGCAAAATTAAAAAATAATCAACTAAGTATCTGTTTTCTGATATAACCCTTTTCAACCATTGAAAGCAATTTATTTTACCTGTTTTATCAAAATGTTTCATAGTCATAAAACACTTTTTTTTTAGATTAGATTACTTACAGTGTGGAAACAGGCCCTTCGGCCCAACAAGTCCACACCGTCCCGCCGAAGCGTAACCCACCCATACCCCTACATCTACATCTACCCCTTACCTAACACTACGGGCAATTTAGCATAGCCAACTCACCTGACCTGCACATTTTTGGACTGTGGGAGGAAACCGGAGCACCCGGAGGAAACCCACGCAGACACGGGGAGAATGTGCAAACTCCACACAGTCAGTCGCCTGAGGCGGGAATTGAACCCGGGTCTCCGGCGCTGTGAGGCAGCAGTGCTAACCACTGTGCCACCGTGCCGCCCACTTATAAAATCTTTCCAAGTCTTCTCGGCTCTAATGGAAACAACCCCAATTTTTCCATCTATTTGCATAAATGTCATTCTCTATTCCTGGATTTATTCCAGTAAATAGCTTCTGTATCCTCTACAAAACCTTTATGACTTTGCTAGATAGTGTTGTACCCACCATAGGACACAAACTACAGCTGGTGCAGAACTTGTGTTTTACCTAGCTTTAGCATAACCCCTTGGGTTTTGACACTCTGTTTATAATGCTCATGATCCCATATGTTTTATTAACTGTTTTGATAATCTGTTTTACCACCTTCAAACATTTGTGAAAAACACCCACTGGTCTTTCTGTTCTTGAATCCCCAATTAGCCTACAACCTTTCCACATGACCAGTGGCCACTCTGCTGGTTGGAAAGTTTGACACCTCTGCAGTATTTTCTCTATTTGATTTATTGTTTGATTTACTGCTGTTTTGCATGCTATACAGGCAGATCATACCACACAAAGTGCATCAGGGTAGCAGAACGGAGTGCAGAATAGTGTTATAGCCACAGAGAAGGTGCAGAGAGAAATAGATCAGAATTAACATTTGTGAGGTCTGTTCAAAAATCTAATAACAGTGGGGATAGAAGCTGTTCTTGAATTTGTTTATATGTATGTTCAAGCGTTTTATATCTTCTATCTGACTGAAGAGTGTGGAAGAGAGTATAACTGGGGTGAGAGGGGAGTTTGGTTATGTTGGTTGCTTTCCCAAGGCAGTTGGAAGTATAGAAGGAGTCAATGTCTTAAAGGTTAGTTTGCGTGATGGACTAGGCAGTGTTCATGACTCTCTGTAGTTTCTTGTGGTCGTGGGAAAAGCAGTTGTCATACCATGCTGTGATGCCTTGGAAACTGTGGATGATTTCTATGGTGCACCTGTAAAAATTGTTCAGAGTCTCTGTTGACATGCCTAATTTCCTTAGCCTCCTGTGGAAGTGGCAATGTTGTTGTAATGTCTTCACCATCACGCTGATATGGGTGGACCAGGACAGATTGGTGGTGATCATCACTCCCAGGGATTTGACGCTATTGGCAATCTCCACCTCAGCACCACTGATGCAGACAGGGCATGCCCTCCACTCCACTTCCTAAAGTCAATGACCAGCTCCTTCATTTTGCTGATATGGATGGAGAGGTTATTGTCGTCACACCATGCCACTAAGCACTCAGTCTCTTTCCTGTATTCTGTCTAGTCGTTGTTTGAAATCTGACCTACAATGGCGATGTCATCAGCAAACGTGTCCACGAAGATGTGGTAGATTTTGGCCACACCAAAATCTACCACATGAGTGTATGAGTGTATAAGGAGTATAGTGGGGGCTGAGTTTGCAGTCTTGTGAGGTACTGGTGTTGAGTATTAATGGTGGAGGAGGTGTTGTCACCTATTCTTACTATTTAAGACTTTAACCATGCTCATTGGCTGTCCACTCCAAGGGTGAGCAGCTGATCCTGTTAACAGCCCAACCTGGGGATAGTTTTAGGCGATGTTTCAGGGAGCACTTACGGTAAGGCTCCCCATATTTTCTTACTGTGAACTAGAAAAATCAAGCCCAAGATTTAAAGAAAATATAGATGGCTAAAGTGCTGATGACAAAGAATTACTGTAATTCTGTTGCCTTGAAGATTATAAACTTGAGCATCTCACCACCTGGCTTGAGAAGTTCCTAATCCAAGATCATTGACAAAGTGTTTATGATGTTGTTCTCTTGAATTGCAATCACAACTAAACAAAAATAATTCCTTGACACGGGTCAATAACGTGTTTAAGCAGAAAGCTGCAATAGCAAACTATCGCCAGACTCTTATCAAATATAAGAAAATAGTTATTTTGTTGAAGTCAAATCTGACAACCCACCATTATTAGGAAGCAGAACCTATTTGTGATTTTGTAATGTTGCATGAAGACAAATTGTTCTAATTTGGTTGAAATAAAATAACCATTACTTTCTTTGTTTGCTGGGCATAAAATAGACAGTTCCTACATTTTGCCAGATTTTTCTCAGTCCACCTTTTAAAAAGTTTGGTGAGATGCAAGTATCCAGGTTCTGATCGCAGGAGTAACGTAGTTATGTCCTCAGATTTTATTATCAAATCCGTAGGTAATGTACAACATAAGTCAACTTTGACATGGGGCTTGTGATCCACTTAAAAAAATTATTGCTTATGAAAAGATGTATTTGATAAATGAGAGTTTGTAATGTCAGTGCTTATACTGCTTTTATTCTAGGGGAGGTTCAAATTGTGACTCTGCACATTCAAGCCCTGATTGAAGCTGGTGTCCGCCCACAGGATATTGCTGTGATAGCTCCGTATAATTTGCAGGTATCGTTAATGATCCTTTTCGAATCCTTTTGTACGGGCGAGTCAGTCATTTATTTTTGATTTCTGATATTAAACTGTTCAATAGATGTTTTGCAATCTACTTCCTGAAGTTCCTTTTCCAAGTGCAGTTTGTGCACCAGTGGTTTGAAAGAGACAATATGTTGATCCAGTATTTAGTATCTGTTTGCATCCAGTTTTCTGCAGTTGGTTGATGCTCATTGCTAACTTTCAGGTTTAAACATAATTAGTAAATACTCTAAAATGTTTAGAAAGTGAATAATAAAAATGAAGAGAAAGGACTCCTGAGATATGACTTTTGAGACTGGGAATATTCTGTTTAACAGCAGCTAAAATAGAAGAGGTGCCATATGAGAAAGTGGAGAGACAGTGGGCTTTCTAGTGACTGCAGTTCACTACACCAGCTGCATAGCCCAAAATGATGGAGAATATTTGTAGGCAACAGCACAATCTCACTGGCAATGGATATACCCTGTGTTGCAAGTGTCCATAGAGCAGATAGCAGCACATTTGTGTATCTGGTTATTTGATGATCTGGACTCTGAAGACAGTTGCCCACACTTAATTGAGTTTTTTGTGAAGAAGAAGAAGATTGATGAGAGCAGGTGGACATGATCCATGTGGACTTCAATAAGGTGTTCAACAAGGGTCTTCATGGTAGACTTAACAAGGTTAGATCATATTGAGCACATGGTGAACTAGCTATTTGGATATAGAACTGGCTTGAAGGTAGAGGACAGAGGGTGGCAGTGGAGAGTTGCTTTTCAGACTGGAGGCCTGTGACCAGCGGTGTGCCACAAGGAGTAGTGCTGGGTCCACTGCTTTTTGTCATTTATATAAATGATTTGAATGTGAACATAGGAGGTAGAGTTAGTAGGTTTGCAGATAACATGAAATTAGAGGTGTAGTGGACAGCACAGAACGTTCTCAGAATGCAATGGGATCTTGATCAGTTGGGCCAATGGACTGATGGAGTTTAATTTAGATAAATGTGAGGTGCTGTATTTTGGAAAGGCAAATCAAGCAGGACTTATACACTTAATGGTAAGGTCCTGGAGAGTGTTGCTGAACAAAAAGACCTTCCAGTGCAGGTTCATAGTTCCTTGAAAGTAAAGATGCAGGTAGGTAGAATAGTAAAGAAGGCGTTTAGTATGCTTTCCTTTATTGGTCAGAGTATTGAGGAGAGGAATTGGGAGATCATGCTGTGGATGTACAGGATATTGGTTAGTCTCCTTTTGGAATATTGCATGCAATTCTGGTCTCCCTCCTATAGGAAGGATGTTGTGAGAGTTGACAGTGCTTCCAAAGAATTATTTAACAGTATTTGTGCATTTGTAAATCTTAATGATATCAGAGATCCCTGTGTTTTCATGTGGAATTGGAGCCTTTATCACTTTAAGTTTGCATAACCGATCAGTGAGTAGACCAGCCTTTCTAAGCCTTTCTGAGTGAATGAGATGCTTGAAACTATCATCCTAATGACCTGTAAGAATGGACCAAAACTGGAATTCTACTTTTCATCGAACCAACATCTAGTTTGAGGAAAAGAAGATTGAAATAACTGCACAGGGGCCAGTATCCCATCACCAAGTCACCCTTTATTTACACGTGCATAGTGTTTCCTCAGAGCCAGCTGTCAGAGTGATCAGAACCTCTGGCACTCCTATTTGTATTTGTCAGCCAGGGCTCCCTGATTGGACCAGATTAACAACCCCAAACAGGGAACTCATATTATATGAGGTCCACCTGACTGACCTCGTTATAATCATTATAATGATATTCTTGGTTTGACATAACCCAGTCAAATACCTTATTTGTTATTGTTTCTGAGTCGATCTGGAACCAGTGTTCCAGTGATAAGGAATAATAGGGTGATCACTAGAGAGATGGGAAGGGGGTAAATAACAGGAAGTATGATGATAAATAAAATGAAAAGCAGCAGGTGAGCATGTGTGCAGGAAGGTTTAACTACATGGCAGACTATGAAAGGAGTAACAAAGAAGAATAACTCTAGAGATAGTATTATAGGAGATGTTGGAATTCATGAAGAGGGCACTTTACCTAAATGCTCATAGCATTCATAACAAGGTAGGTGAGTTAACGGCACAACTCATCACGAATGAAAATGATTTAGTAGCCATTGCGGAGACATGGTTACGGATGGCCATGACTGGGTGTTAAATATCCAGGGGTAACAGACCACTCAGAAGGACAGACAGGAAGGTAAAGGAGGTGGTGTAGCTCTGATATTTAAGAGCGATATCAGAGTGGTGGTGAGAGATGCTAGAGGTTCAATGGAGAATAAGGCTGAATCTATTTGGGTGGAAATTAGAAATTCATAAAAAGAAAAAGTCATTGGTAGGTGTAGTCTGTAGGCCACCAAATAGTAATGCCACATTGGGGCAGGCAATAAACAAAGAAATAACTAATGCCTGTAAAAATGGCATAGGATTTTAACCTGCATGTTGATTGGTCGAACCAGGTCAGTCAGGATAGCCTCAAGGAGAAGTTAATTGAATGTATCTGTGATAGTTTTCTTCAGCAATATGTAATGGAATCGATGAGGGAGCAAGCAATCCTAGATTTAGTCCTGTGTAATGAGACAGGAATAATTAATGATGTCATAGTTAGGGGGCGGCACGGTGGCACAGTGGTTAGCACTGCTGCCTCACAGCACCAGAGACCCGGATTCAATTCCCACCTCAGGCGACTCTCTGTGTGGAGTTTGCACATTCTCCCCGTGTCTGCGTGGGTTTCCTCCGGGTGCTCCAGTTTCCTCCCACAATCCAAAAAAAATGTGCAGGTTAGGTGAATTGGCCATGCTAAATTGCCCGTAGTGTTAGGTGAGGGGGTAAATGTAGGAGTATGGGTTTGGGTGGTATACGCTTCGGCGGGTCGGTGTGGACTTGTTGGGCCGAAGGGCCTGTTTCCACACTGTAAGTAATCTAATCTAATCTTGATCCTCTTGGAAGGAGCAATCACAGTACGGTTAGATTTAGAATATAGATGGAAAGTATGAAGGTAAAATCCAATACCAGGGCCCTGTGCTTAAACAAGGGAAACTACAATATGATGAGGGAGGAATTGACCAAAGTAGACTGGAAGCAAAGACTTTATGATGGAACAGTTGATAAATAGTGGAGGACTTTCAAAGCAATTTTTCAAAATGCTCAGTAAAGGTATGTACCAGTGAAAATGAAGGACTGTAAGAAAAGGGTAATCTGCCATTGGTGTCTAAGGAAATAAGAGATGCTATCAAATTGAAAGAGAATGCATACAAAGTGGCCAAGATCAGTGGGGAAACTAGAAGATTGGGAAAATTTTAAAGGTGAACAGAAAGCCACAAAAAGAGCTATAAAGAAAAGTAAGATAAAACATGAGAAAAAACTACCTCAGAATAGAAAGACAGATAGCAAAAGTTTCTATAAAAATATAAAAAAAGTGGCTTAAGAAAACATTGATCCTCTCGAGGATGAGAAGGGAGATTTAGTAATGGGCTATGAGGAAATGGCCGAGGCATTGAGTAGGCATTTTGTGTCAGTCTTCACAGTGGAGGACGTGAATAACATGCCAGTAATTGACAAAGAGATAAAGGCAGGTGAGGACCTAGAAACAATCATTATCATGAAAAAGGTAGTGTTGGGTAAGCTAATGGAGGTAAGGGTGGGCAAGTCTCCAGGCCCTAATGGAATGCATCCCAGGGTATTAAAAGAGATGTCAGGAGAAATAGCAAATGCACTTGTGGTAATTTTCCAAAATTCACTGGACTCTGGGGAGATTGGAAAACAGCAAATGTTTAGATTAGATTACATTACAGTGTGGAAACAGGCCCTTCAGCCCAACAAGTCCATACCGACCCGCCGAAGCGCAACCCACCCATCCCCCTACATTTACCCCTTACCTAACACTACGGGCAATTTAGCATGGCCAGTTCACCTCACCTGCACATCTTTGGACTGTGGGAGGAAACCTATGCAGACACTGGGAGAACGTGCAAACTCCACACAGTCAGTCGCCGGAGGCGGGAATTGAACCCGGGTCTCTGGCGCTGTGAGGCAGCAGTGCTAACCACTGTGCCACCATGTTATGCCACTGTTTAAAAAGGGAGGTAGATAAAAAATAGGAAATTATCGACCAGTTAGCTTAACTTCTGTAGTGGGGAAAATGCTTGACTATGATCAAGGAAGAACTAACAAGGCATTTAGATAGAGGTTGTCCCATTGGGTAGATGCAGCATGGGTTTATGAAGGGCATGTCTTGCGGCACGGTGGCACAGTGGTTAGCACTGCTGCCTCACAGCGCCAGAGACCTGGGTTCAATTCCTGCCTCAGGCAACTGACTGTGTGGAGTTTGCACATTCTTCCCGTGTCTGCGTGGGTTTCCTCCGGGTGCTCAGGTTTCTTCCCACAGTCCAAAAATGTGCAGGTTAGGTGAATTGGCCATGCTAAATTGCCCGTAGGGGAATGGGTCTGGATGGGTTGCGCTTCGGCGGGTCGGTGTGGACTTGTTGAGCCGAAGGGCCTGTTTCCACACTGTAATGTAATCTAATCTAATCTAATTTAGAATTGTATGAAGACATTACGAACACGGTGGACAATGGAGAACAGTAGATGTGGTGTACCTAGATTTCCAAAAGGCCTTCGACAAGGTGCCACACAAGAGACTGCTGCATAAGATATGCAAGGCATTATGAGTAAAGTACTCTTATGGAGAGAGGATTGGTTGACTAACAGGAAGTAAAGAGTGGGGATAAACAAGTGCTATTCTGGTTGGCAATGAATAAGTAGTGGTGTGCCTCAGTGTTGGTACCGCAATTATTCACAATTTACATGGATGATTTGGAGTTGGAGGCCACATGTTGTGTGTCAAAGTTTGCGGATGACACTGAGATGAGTGGTAGAGCAAAGTGTGCCAAGGACTGTGAAACTTTGCACAGGAGTATAGATAGTTTAAGTCAGTGAGCAAAGGTCTGGCAGATGGAGTACCATGTTAATAAATGTGACCTGGGTGTCCTTGTGCATGAATCACAGAAGGCTGGTCTGCAGGTGCAACGAGTAATTAAAAAGGCAAATGGAATTTTGTCCTTCATTGCTAAAGGAAGTTTAAAAGCTGGGAGGATATGTTGCAGCTGTACAATGTGCTGGTGAGGCCACACCTGGAGTACTGCATCTAGTTTTGGTCTCCTTACTTGAGAAAGAAGGTACTGGCACTGAAGGGGGTGCAGACGAGGTTGAGGTGGTTGGCTTATGAGGAGAGATTGAGTATACTGGGATTATGTTCATTGGAATTTAGAAGAGTGAGGCAGAATCTTAGAGAAACATAAAATTATGGAGGGAATAGATAAGATAGAAATAGAGAGGATGTTTCCGGTGGTGGGTGTAAGTAGGACAAGAGGGCATGGTCTCAAGATTAGGGGGAGCAGATTTAGGACTGATTGAGAAGGAACTTTTTCACCCAGAGTCTTGTGAATCTGTGGAATTCCCTGACCAGTGATGTGGTTGAGTCTTCCTCAGTACATGTTTTAAAAGCTAAGATAACTAATTTTTTGAACAGTAACGGATATAAGGGTTACGGTGAGAGGGTGGGTAAGTGGAGCTGATGCCACAAAAAGATCAGTCATGATCTTACTGAATGGCAGAGCAGGCTCAGTTGGCCTGATGGCCTACTCCATTCCTAGTTCTTACATTCTATGGTACTGGGAGATAATGTCATGAAGAGTTTTGAACTATAATGTCGAAGTACTGTAACTGGTTGCAAAAAAATCAATGCCCGCTTTTGATCAGAGCCCCCTTGTTTATGTTTGCGAATTGAGCATTTTGTCCACTATTGCTGAACCTGATTCTGCTCTGTGCTGTTAGCTACAGACCCACCTCACTGAATCACCTCAACTGCTGCTCTGAATAACCTCAGCTAATTCAGCACATACTGGGTATTTCTGGTTTAACGAACTTGAACAAAAACATGTGCACTGAACCAGTATTGTATGGTCTGGTATATCTGACTCCAAATATGATTCTGAAGGAAGCTAATACGACTTTTTGTCCAGTGGAATTTTGGATCTGCTTCCTTCGCAAAGTGGGTTCTCGGTTTTAGCACAGTAGTGCGTGAGAGATGCTATGTGGGTTGGGCAGTTGTCTGTTTTTGTAATAAAAAGAATCATGCTCCCTCTAGGTTGATCTTGTGTTTTTCCTGGGTACCTGTTGTAGAGTGTTGCAGCAGAGATGGAAACAGGTTAAATTTGTTTGGGCAAGGAATGGTGGGACTTAGAAATGAGATGAGCCAAATTATAATGGAGGTTGGGGTTACTGAAACAACAAAACTTTATTTTTAACAATGGAATTATTTTTTAAATAGGTCCAACTCCTGAGGAAAGAATTGTCTAAAAAGTATCCGGAACTGGAAATCAAGTCTGTTGATGGTTTCCAAGGAAGAGAAAAAGAGGCAGTTATTTTATCACTTGTGAGATCCAACAGAACAGGTATGGACGATTGGCTTTTTTTGTAGTGTGATACTCTTGAGACATATGATTTTTTAAAAGTCTGCAGGAGAAAGTGAGGACTGCAGATGCTGGAGATCAGAGACAGAGTGTGGTGTGGGAAAAGCACAGCCGATCAGCCAGCAACGGAAAAGCAGGAGAATCGACGTTTCGGATGTAAGCTCTTCATCAGGACTCCTGATGAGCTTATACTCAAACTATTGACTCTCCTGCTTCTTGGATTTTGCCTGGTCGGCTATGCTTTTCCAACACCACACACTCTGACAACCTTTTGAATGCGTAAGGTTATGAGTTTTGATAAAAGTACTGATGTTAGAGTTGCTTTGCATTAGTTACGTGGATATATACATAATAAGCTTGTCCAAGAAACAAAAGAGTTTGCATTTGTATGATGCTTGTCTCAACCCAAAGTAACCTCAATGTACTTTACAGCTAATTAAGAATTTGTGAAGTTCAGTCAGTATCCAGCGTTATAGACACTGCTCAGTGCTGTCATAGTGTGTGAACGGGAGAGTTAAAATGGAGACAAGAAAAGCATGCACACGGAAATCAGTGTGGTCCATGGCCTCCATTCTCACTATCTTGAATTCTGCATGCCCTTACTTTACCAGTGATGTTCATCTATACCCCCTCCTACCGAATCACGTTTAAAACATGGCAGGATCTCTTGTTGGGAACATCTTCCAATAGTTTGCCAGCCTCGACAAGAAGATTGGTTAGTGTTTGAAATTATGAATGCACTGTTAAAAGCAGTTAAGACAGGAAATGGGGTGGAGAGGTTTGTGTTCTGTCAGGTATAAGTGGAAGAAAATGTATTGTAGCCTCATGTTATGGCTAGAGATATTGTGACATTGCCAGCTTTCATTTAAATAGATGTATGTGAAGATTATATACATAGATACTCTTGAGTATTACATTGATGCAGATTTTAGCATCATATTTTAAACTTTACTGTGGGACAAAATATCCACTGAAATTATTACCTAAGCATGATATTGGTCATTGAATATCACAAAAAGTATCGAGAAATGGGGAAACAAAGACAGAATTAAATTTTCTTGACTTGAGTACAAGTGGCATTCGTAACAAGATGAAGGAATTTGTATTACAAAAGAAATAAATGGACAAGATATGATGGAGTCATTATGAGAATATAGTTATGAAGTGTCCAAGACTGGGAACTGAGTAGTCAAGGGCCTTTAACATAGTGGAAAGATACAAAAAAGCACAAAATGATGACTTACGTCATGACAGTCAATTCTGTAAAACAATGCCTCATTGTTCAAGAGCTCCATTATGGAATATTAGTTTCTGCCATATTTGTTGCAGAGGAGGCCAGTGGGCCGGGAAGGTCTTGGTTTTCTCTGGGTCCTTTTCTTGACTAGTTGCGCCTTTAGTTTCTTCTTGTCTTTTCCGATATCCTTTGAAGCAGTCAGCTTCCAGAGATCACATCCAGTAGCAGCTATCTTCCATTTGGCATTATCAATATCTGTCATCTTAGTATCCCACTTGAAGGTTTACTTATAGTGGAGCCATTGGTGCCCAGGAGATTGTGACGCAGTGTCAATTCACCACTTATCAATTAATGTGATCGAGCACGTACAGATATTGTTGATTAGTACAGATATTCTAATAGAATTAGCACCTCAGAGGAAGTGAGGACTGCTGATGCTGGAGAGTCAGAGTCAAAAAGTGTGGTGCTGGAAAAGCACAGCATGCCAGGCAGCATCCGAGAGCAGGAGAGTGATTGTTTCAGGCATAAACCCTGCATCAGGAATGTGAGAGGGAAGGGGGCTGAGAGATAAATAGGGGGGTAGGGCTGGGGCTGGGGCTGGAAGTTAGGTGGGGTGGTGATAGGTGGATGCAGTTGGAGGGTAATTGTGATCGGTTGGTGGGAAGGGTGGAGCGGATAGGTCGGAAGGAAGTTGGAGAGGTAGGAAAGTCAAGAGGGCTGTGCCGAGTTGGAGGGTTAGATCTTGATAAGTTGGGGAGAGGGGAGATTTGGAAACGGGTGAAGTCAGTGTTGATGCTGTGTGGTTGTAGGTCCCCAGGCAAAAGATGAGGCTTTCTTCCTCCAGTTGGTGGGTGGCTTTGATTTGGCACTGGAGGAGACCCAGGGCTTGCATGGCCTTGGAGGAATGTGAGAGGGAGTTGTAACCACCCGAGCCATTGTGCTCCCCTTCTCGGGTACTTATCGGGAAGGTCCCGGGTCATTGCCTAACTCAGCCTCGATATACAGAGGAACCTTGATTATCCGAACAAGATGGGCAGGCACTATTTCATTTGGTTAATTGATTCGCTGCATCTCCTGTGGGGCTGGGGGTTTTCTGAAGTTTCCTTTGTCCTCGCTCTGCCTGCCTTGCTCCCTCTTTCAGTCTCAGGATTTGTTTCTGAGCAGAGACACACTTGTGTGTAAGGGTCCTGCAGCAATGCTGTTGCCCCTCTCCCGGCCTGTCCACCCAAACTTCCCCCCTCCCCCTGCCCCATCAGTTCAATGGGATTGACAAAGCAAGCACTTGCTCAATCCACTCCCATTCAGAAGGCTAGGCAGCAGCACACTGCACACAAGACCCCACCCCCCTGAACCCTGTCCAACACCAACCCCGCCCCCGTGAGTCCCCTTCCTCCTTCCACCAACCACCATCCGCAGCCCCACCCGGCCCCCCAACCCCATTCAACCCCGAACCTGACTTTGTCCAACCCTGTCCCCATCCCCATCCAACACTACCCCAATCTGACCCCCACAGCCACATCCAACACCGTACTAGTGCGACCTGGCCACACCCCTCCCCCTCCCCCTCCCCTGTGGAAACCCCCCCCACCAGGCTGCTGGACTGGACAAAAACCGTAAGACTGCTGCTGCCTTTGGGGGGTGAATCTCTTTTTTTTGACAGGTTCCATTTTTGCCCTGTACAGGACAATGTTGGAGAGATTATCTGGGGCAGGTAGTTTTAGTGTACACTCTTGTGTAGAACTCCAGGGAAAGTGCACTGGAGGTCAGTCATTTGGAAACTGATTTGGGCTCCCATCGATGTTCTCGGCAGCACTTCAGTAAGCCTGGTTCATTTTTAATAATTGTAAACAAAAGACGCGAGCAGTGTTGAAACACCTCTTTGAGATCTTCTTTGGATATTCAGGTAATCGAGGTTCCTTTGTATTCAAATTTTGAAGTCAAAGATTTGAGGAAAATAGAGTTAAGGCCATATTTATATCAGGCAAAAGTGAGGACTGCAGATGCTGGAAATGAGAGCCTAGATAAGAGTGGTAATGGAAAAGCACAGCAGGTCAGGCAGCATCCGAGGAGCAGGAAAATCGACGTTTTGAGCAGTGGCCCTTCATGAGGAATGAAAGCAGGGAGCCTCTGGGGTGGAGAGATAAATGGGAGGGGTGGTGGGACTGTGGAGATGATAGCAAAGAGTACAATAGGTGGGTGGGGATGGGGATGAAGGTGATTGGTTAGAGAGGAGGGTGGAGCAGATAGGTGGGAAGGGAGATTGGCAGGTAGGACAGGTCATGAGGATGGTGCTGAGCTGGAAGGTTGGAACTAGGGTAATGTGGGGGGGGAAGGGGAAATGAGGAAACTGGTGAAGTCCACATTGATGCCCTGGGGTTGAAGTGTTCCAAGGTGGAAGATGAGACATTCTTCCTCCAGGCATCGGGTGGTGAGGGAGTGGCGGTGGAGGAGGTCTAGGATCTGCATGTCCTCGGCAGAGTGGGAGGGGGAGTTGAAATCTTGGGCCACGGGAAGGTGAGGAGACTGGTACGTATTCCCAATTCCTCCGCCTCTGCCGTATCTGCTCCCAAGAGGACCAGTTCCACCACAGAACACACCAGATGGCCTCCTTCTTTAAAGACCGCAATTTCCCTTCCCTTGTGGTTGAAGATGCCCTCCAACGTATCTCATCCACATCCTGTACCTCCGCCCTCAAATCCCACCCCTCCAACCGAAACAAGGACTGAACCCCCTTTCCTCACCTTCCGCCCTACCAACCTTCACATAAACTGCATCATCTGCCGACATTTCTGCCGCCGACATTTCCGCCACCTCCAAACGGACCCCACCACCAGGGATATAGTTCCCTTCCCAGCCCTTTCCGCTTTCCGTAGAGATCGTTCCCTCCGTGACTACGCTGGTCAGGTCCAACCCCAACAACCCACCCTTCCCTCCTGGCATCTTCCTCTGCCACCGCAGGAATTGCAAAACCTGTGCCTACACCTCCTCCCTCACCTCCATCCAAAGCCCCGAAGGAGCCTTTCACATCCACCAATATCATTTATTGTATCAGTTGCTCCCGATGTGGTCTCCTCTGCATTGGGGAAACTAGACGCCTCCTCGCAGAGCATTTTAGGGAACATCTCTGGGACACCCGCACCAATCAACCCCACCGTCCTGTGGCCCAACATTTCAACTCCCATTCCCACTCAGCTGAGGGCATGCAGGTCCTGGACCTTCTCCACCGCCACTCCCTCACCACCCGACGTCTGGACGAAGAACGCCTCATCTTCCGCCTCGGAACACTTCAACCCCAGAAATGTGGACTTCACCAGTTTCCTCATTTTCGCCCCCCCCCCCCTCCCCCCCCCCCACCTTACCCCAGTTCCAACCTTCCAGCTCAGCACCATCCTCATGACCTGTCCTACCTGCCAATCTTCCTTCCCACCTATCTGCTCCACCCTCCTCTCTGTCCTGTCACCTTCATCCCCTCCCCCACCCACCTATTGTACTCCTTGCTACCTTCTCTCCAACTCCACCCCCCCTCCCATTTATCTCTCCACACCGGAGGTTCCCTGCCTTCGTTTCTGATGAAGGGCTTTTGCCCGAAACATTGATTTTCCTGCTCCGCGATGCTGCCTGACGTGCTGTGCTTTTCCAGTACCGGTCTAATCTAGACCCACATTTATATTAGCCATTAACTTATTTAATGTTGGAGCAGGGTCACGGAGCTAAGTGATCTATTTCTCCTATTTCTTTTATTCGTATAAACCAGATTGAAGCTTTGTGACATGCAGTAGTAAGGAACACCTCAAGGAAGCAATGCATGATCTTGGCAGGCTTTATTACATTTTCAGGAGAAATCTTTCACTTGTAATGCAGTTTGAAGGTGTGAAATTGAAGCTGCTTCTCCACAGAATAATGGTGAAAGCCACAAATACTGTGATTCAACTGTGCAAGCATTAAATTCTCAGCACTGTCTGATTGCTTTCATTATTATTGACACTTGAGAATGAATAAGAAAACAACACATATGCTTGTGGCTGAGGTCATGTTAGTTCTCTTATGAAAAAATAAGAAGTGGATTGAACTTGGCTGTAATGAATCCCACAGTTGAATAGCTTGTGATTTGTCTTGTCAAGGTTCATATAACATACAAGTGCCTGTCAAGTTATGCCCCAGCAAGGAGTCTTCAAGAGTTGAAAAAGAATTCAGGCTGTGTAAAGCAGGAAAGGACTGTCTAGTTCATCCAGCTTCGAAAGCTTGTGATGTCAAACTAATCTCTTGAAGTATAACATGGTGTCGTATGACTTCTGACTTCCTGCATCATAATACATGCATTCCTCAACCTCTCCATAGAAAGATAATCTCTTGGAAGAAGCAAAAAAAAACAGATAAGCTCACAGATCCATTAAGGAGAATGGATCTGAAAACAAAATCTCTCTAACCCTCTTAGGTGATCGAAATCAGTCGAGAAAATCATTCTGGCACTGTGGTAATCTTCACTCATGCCAGAAGTTGGTTGAAAAAGAAGAAATAGTGAAAGAATGCATTATGCATATATACCCAAAAACAATGAGATATAAAAAGCAATGTCTCTGTTAAGAGGAGTGTAGCTTGTTTTGCATGCTGCACTACTTCTCTATAATGTCTCAGATTTTATCGCAGTCACCAGAACCCCAATAGTCTGAGTGAATCTAACGCATTATTAAGAAACCAAATGTTAATGTGCCTCAATGTGAAGTTAATCTCCTCAACCTTGTTTCTGTTGAGTAAAGTTAATTTGAATGTATTGTTTCGAGCTATGGCAGAAAGTAATAAATCAGGATTATTCATTCCATCAGAAATCAACACATGGCTGCACATTATTGAACGCTGCTGATTCTGTGGAGGAACTGAATATTAATTAAACAAGACTTAGGGTTGTTCATCAGGAAAATATAAAAATGAATCTATGGTAGGGAGAACTGAAAGCTTTTAACATTTACTGGAAGCAATATTTAAATGTTTTCAAATTGTATTTAAAGTAAACCAATAATTATACAGTATTGTTTTAATTTCCCATAAATATCGGTGGATCTGAAGAAATAGAGAGGATTTTGTTTAGAAAAACTGCTGCTTGGGGCTGAAATGCAGATTAATCCTTTCAAAATTCAAATGTTATTTTTAAAATCTTTTGCTTTTTAAATGCAATATCTGCATTTTCTCAGTGGAGGTACAGTGATCTATTCATGTCAACAGTTGGAAAGAAATTTTCCTCTCTCTCGGCTGTAAAGTTTCTATGTGGAATAAATTGGCACTGTGCGAAGTTTAGCATTTGCTCAATATGCTTGAATTATCAAAGCTATCCTTAATTTGGCATTAATTAGCACTAAATCTCTCAGTTTGACTGATCTGCAAAATGAAAAGAAAGGCACACAGGGTTGTGGCCCAGGTAAACTGAGGCAGAAGGAGGTTCAGTCAGTAATTGACAACTGATACAATGCTCTTGAGTAGTTTGATGGAGATTTAATAAAGGTGTTAAAACATTATTAAAGTCTTCGATAGAGCAAGGAGAAACCATTTCCAGTGTCAAAGTAATCAGATAAAGATTTAAAATGATGGGAGAAGAGCCAGATGGGAAATATTTTATTTTTGTGTAGTCAGTTGCTATGATCTAGCATGTAATGTCTGAAAGAGTGTTGGAACTGTATTTAGTGGTAACCTTTATAGATGAACTGGCTGTATGCTTGAACAATTAATATTTGCAAGGCTATGGAGCATAAGTGAGGAGTTTTGGGACTACATGCATGGCTGCGACAGAGTCTCCTTCTGTAATGTCTCAGCTCATTCTATGACTTGTACACAATACTTGGTTTTCTCTTAGGTGGTAAAATTCAATTGTTGCAATTTGCAGTTAACAAGAAACTTTTGGACATCAATCAGTAAGTGGTTAGTCTGAGTATCCATTGCTGGTATTTGATGTTCCATTGTCACATAGAGTCACAGAGATGTACAGCATGGAAACAGACCCTTCGGTCCAACCGTCAATGCTGACCGGATATCCCAACCCAATCTAGTCCCACCTGCCAGCACTCGGCCCATATCCCTCCAAACCCTTCCTATTCATATACCCAACCAAATGCCTTTTAAATGTTGCAATTGTACTAGCCTCCACCACTTCCTCTGGCAGCTCATTCCACACACGTATCACCCTCTGTGTGAAAAAGTTGCATGAATTTGTATAACTCCGACTTCTCTGTTACCCTGACTCCTGCTGCATACTGCCCTGATAACTTAAGTTGAGGAAAGTAGAAATTACAGTTAGTTAAATATTCAAGTACAGAAGAACTTGTATGGTATCCTTTATAATGTCCAGACATTCCAAATATAGCTTTTTCTCTGTGGGCTCGTTTAATACTGATCGAAATTCTGCTGTATTAGCATGTCTCATTTTGAGCCATTCCATATTATCTCTTGATGAATCATTAAAACTTAGTAGGATAGAAATTGGTCTTGGGCAGTAGCATAAAATATCAGCTCATTGGGGCACAGTGGCTCAGTGGTTAGCACTGCTGCCTCACAGCACCAGGGACCTGGGTTCGATTCCTACCTCAGGTGACTGTCTGTGAGGAGTTTGCATGTTCTCCCCGTGGCTACGTGGGATTCCTCTGGGTGCTCCAGTTTCCTCCCACAGTCTAAAGATGTTCAGGTTAGGTGGATTGGCCGTACTAAAATTGCCCATAGTGTTAGGTGCATTGGTCAGGGGTAAATATAGGGTAAGAGAATGGGTCTGGGTGCATTACTCTTCAGAGGGACAGTGTAGACTTGTTGGGTCAAATGGCCTGTTTCTATACTGTAGGGAATCTAATCTAATCTAACCACTTGTTTACATTCTGCACTATATGTATTGCCATCAAAATTAATAGAATTAAATATCAAATGGGGTGTGTATCAGGAAACCCAAATTAAATCATCCTTTCAGCACTTCAGTCTAAGACCAGTTTCTGCTCTGTTGGCTTTTGGGCAAGTAATCACATTTTGACTTCTGTTCTCCAGGCGAGGTGGGCTTTCTGGCTGAAGACCGAAGAATAAACGTAGCAGTTACCCGTGCGCGCCGCCACTTGATGGTGGTTTGTGACACGCGGACAGTCAGCACTCACCTGTTTTTGAAATCCCTGGTTGACTACATGACTGAACATGGGGAAACGCGGACTGCTTTTGAGTACTGTGATGATATTGTGTCTGAAAATTACTCCAGGCCAGCCCCTCGGGCTGAACACAGGAGAGCAAAAGATTCTTCAGATGCACGCAGAAATAATGGGAGCTCAACCAGTGACAGAAGTGCAGCATCTCTAAAAACACGCAAACTCACACAAAATCAACCCACTCAAAAGCTTGGGTGTAAAATGCAAGTCTCAAATGACAGTCGTTCCTTAAAGCAGAAAAAGGATGCTAGTCCAGGAACATTACACCAACCTGCAAAAACTGCAAATATAAAAGATAACTCTGAAAAACTCAGGGAACAAATAATGCAATTTATGGAGGATATTACAAGGACTCGATTTGAATTCCCATCATCTTTGAATTCACATGACCGGTTGTTGGTTCACCAAATAGCAGAAGAGTTTGGCCTTGAACATTTTAGCATTGGTGAAAGCAAAGACCGGTTTATTGTTATAGCCAAATCAGAAACGCAAAGTCCTGTTGATGGCCAACCAGTCCAAACGATGCTGGAAGTGATTCAGAAAGCTAGCAGTCCTGCCCCACACATAGCTGAGGAAAATGAACGTACTGTTACTGAAATAGAAGGGCCACAAGATTGTACCCCTTCTGTTTCTCAATCAAAGGTAGATTTAAAGGCACTGTACTTGGAAAGGATGCAGCGGGAACAAGCTAAACGCGAGATGGCAAAACCGAAACAGCATTCTAGCACTACTGCTTCATTGAAGTCTAAAAATAAGAAACATACTGAAAAGGGTAAGTACTATTCATTGTTATTAAAATTATTTTTAAGGTGTGAGCTACTAACATTCTTTTAATGGAATTGAAGGTGACATATTAAGCTGTGATTATTGAATAGAAACAATCTATTGAGAAATGGAGAGGACATTCGGCTTTGGAGGGATGTTAATGTAATGTTTTAGATATTTTATAATTCTGTTGTAGTTATTTTGTTAAGAAAACCACTGGTAACCCCCCCACACACACACACACACTCCCGAAGCCTTGTGTTTTTTTATGGAATCCATTTCTTTTTGCAATTTACATATTTATTTCACATCACTTTGCTGAATCTGATTAAACTTCGACACACAGCTGAATTGGTTTTTATTTTCTTACAGTTGAGTTGTTTGTATAGTTCAATATTTCACAAACTTTTATTCAGCTCCATAAAAGTGGTCATTTCATGCATTGAATGAGAAGTACCAATTCTAAATAAACTAGAGTTTATCCAATACCGAAAGTATATAATATTGTTGAGATAATTATCATTATTTAAATGACTGTATATGTTAGAATAGCGCACAATAGCAAATCATAATGTTATAGATTCTTTATCTAAAAAGCCAACTGAGTGTTGCTAAAAAAAAGTATAGAATTTTTTAACAGAATCCCTACTGTGTGGAAACAGGCCCTTCAGCCCAACAAGTCCACACTGACCCTAGGCAGAGTAATCCACCCAGACCCATTCCCCTATAGTTACCCCTGACTAATTCACCTAACCTAGGCATCCCAGAACACTATGGGCAATTGAGCATGGCCAATTCACTTAACCTGTGCATCTTTGGATTGTGGGAGGAAACCCACGCAGACACAGGAAGAATGTGCAAACTCCACACAGACAGTCACCTGAGGATGGAATCGAACCCGTGTCCCTTGTGGTGTGAGGCAGCAGTGCTAACCACCGAGCCACTATGCCACTATATATTTTGTCAAAACCTTTTTGTCCTGTACTGGTGTACATTCCCACAAAAATAAATTTAAAGGGTAGCAAAATTTCATACTACCTGAGAAGTAATTGCTAGTTAGTTGGCAAGTAAGCACTGATTGGCAGAGGCATTGTACGAGTGCCAGTTAGATGCTGATTGACAGTTAACTGCCAAGTTTTGTCTAAATTTAAACATGCAGGTTGACTGTCATTGGTCAATGCATTGCCCTGATAGATGAAACTGAGAATTGCTGTTGCCTATTTTGTTCTGAGTAAAATCTTTGCAATTAACTATCAGTTATCATCCATACTCCAGGCAACAGCTTTCCCAATTTGAATCCACTTGTGAACCAATTATATACCATTAAATAATACTCCTGTTTACAATGGCATTTACAATGAGTGCAACACAAAAGTCTTTGGCAAAATGTGTCTTTATGCAGCAATAATTAGAAATAAATTTGTTTTGTTCCACTAATAAAGGTCCATTTTCGTTGAGCAGATTTCAGGACTTTCAGATGCACACAAAATTGATGAGGATTGTATTATTGTAAATTTTCTTTAATGTGAGCTAGGATGGTCTCAGGGTTTTAAGAATGCCTGGAATATTCTTACTATTCAGATAACCCTGAGATGTGAAAAGCCATTGTGCTACCGTATAGAAACTTTGCAGGCATTTGCAGTATATTATGTATTGGATTTTGAACTATTTTACTTTAGTTAGGATGGGGCCGATCAGTTCTCTAATTGCTTTTTTTAAACAGGAAAAGTCTCAACTAAGGAAGCTGCTGCAAGTAATACTGACGAAGATTTCGATGCGCTCATTGCTGAAACGATAAAGGCGAATAGTGTTTGTGCTTTTTTAAAATGTAAAGCAAGTATTCTAACCTTGGGGCAACATTGCATTCACTGCAACAAACACTACTGCCTCAGCCATCACATCCCAGAGGTAAGAGCTGTGCGTAATAAAGCAAGTGCTCAACTATTTCATTTCACAATGTTTAGCATTAAGTTGTTGATAATAATGCTGAAGGATTTGAATTGATCTTGATATTGGAACACAGTATATTTTAGTAAAATAAAGGCACTTAATCTGATGAATTTTTACTTGGCACCTGAAATTTAAAAAAAGAGAAGTTCTGGCCATGTGGGTGTTATTGACAAAGCCAGATTTGTTCGCTGTTCATTGTTATCCTTGAGAAAGTGATTCTTGTCTCCCTTGAACTGTTAAGTCTATGTAATGACAGAGTCTTTAGGAAGGGAGTTTGAGGATTTGGAGCGAACAATGATGAAGAAACTATGCTACATGTCTAAATTGGGAATGTATATCTTAGAAATGGTGATGTTCTTATGCACCTCCTGGTATTTTCCTTCTAGACATCATCCTTGGGAGGTCCTGTTGAAGAAACCTTGCTGAGTCACTGCAGTGAATCATGTAGTTGACATACAGTATGTTAGTTGAGAGAGTGGAAGTTTGATGTGATGAATGAACTGTGGAACTTGTTATCTCCTTTACCTTTCCTCTTTCAAAATCCACAGGCTTGTAAAATCCAAGCTTAAATTTCCTTCCTACTACCAGTTTGTTCACTTTACCGATAACTTCCCAAACTGCTTTTCAGGCAAGCTTTCAATCTGACCTAGCTTGTGCCATTAATTCATTTCATATTTCGAATTCTGCCGACGTTTGTGATGGCCACCTGTTTTATTTCCGCTGTTCGACAGTTCTTTCTCGATTTACTTAGCAGATTCTACCTTCATTATCAAGAACAACTTAATTTATATGTATTTCTGTCCCTCTTCCAGGTTCATGGTTGTGGTGGGAGCGCCAAAGCTCACGCCCGAAAACTCATCAGCAGAGAAGGTATTCTATATGCAGGCAGTGGCACTAAGGACCATTCATTAGATCCAGTGAGGAAAGCCCATCTGCAGAGAAGACTAGGAAAGAAAATAGAACAATTAGCTAGCCAACGAGGTGCTAAAAAGGAAACTACACAAAAAAATTTTGGTGAACTATAAATTTATGTCAATAGCCTAAATATGTGTATTTATTTGAAAGTATTTTCTTGCATTCTAAAAATAATTTCTGGACCACAGCAGTTGTTGGACAGTTAGGAGTGGAAATGCTTATATGAATTATGCAAGCTATGCAATTTTCGAAGCTTCTTAGCAGGTGTTTAAAGTTATGTAGCAATAGATGCTACTGAGATGCAAGAATTAATCTTCATCTTTTACTGTCAGCAGCTGTTTAAAAACAATGGGAAACTCTGAAATGCTTGCTGCAGTGTTAGTGATTATCCTGATTACTTCAGCAACTTATTCCATACCGTCATTGGGAATAGCTGTAAAAGGATAATATTAGTGATGGATTACTGGAACAGTAATCATTAATGTTGTTCAATCTTAATCAGACATTTCTATTTTTGATTTTTTTTTTGTTTAAAAATCTGCAATAAAATGGAACATAAAAGCACACAATGAACCGATTTCAAATGCCTTGCTGATCAGTAAATATTGTAATTAAACATTGGATAACAATGCATCCAATACGCACTCAATGTCAGATAAAATGATCTATTTTTTAACATGAAACAAGCATTCTTCATACTAGACTCTTTTAACCTGGAGCATGGAATATGGAAGACATAGACCTCAGGAATTATAAACGCGTTCTTATTTTACCATGGAGAGTGGTCTTAAAGGTTCGGCCAAGTTAGTGGGTAACATAACTGTTTCAGACCACAGATTATCCTTGGGCAATGACACTGAAGATTCACAAGCATGTTTACCAACTGTCATTATGTTGGTGAACCTATTTAGCTAGATGTCCACTGAGTGTGTTTAATTGATTTATATTGAAGAATAAATGGAACATTGGGAGTTAGTCTTCTATACCTTCTAAATGAAAGTTACTATGCACAGACTGGACTTACCCCCAAAAGATACTTTGGGACCCCTTGCTAGTCTCAGTGCACTGACTCCATGGGAATTGTCTGGAAAGTTTAAACATCTGATGGGAATTTGCCCAAATGTTTGCCATTTTGAGTTAGAGTCAGAATTTTGTTTTTCTTTTATTCATTTGTGGGATGTGGACATCACTGGCTGGCCAGCATTTATTGCCCATCCTTAACTGCCCTTGAGAAGGTGGTGGTGGGCTGCCTTCTTGAACTGCTGAAGTCTATCTGCTGTGGGTTTACCTCCAATGCCATTAGGGAGGGAATTCCAGGATTTTGACCCAGTTTTTTCCGAGTCAGGATGGTGACTGGCCTGGATGAGAATTTGAAGTTGGTGGTGTTTCTAAACATCTGCTGAGAGTGTGGTAATGGAAAAGCACAGCTGGTCAGGCAGCATCCGAGGAGCAGGAGAATCGATGTTTCAGGCAAAAGCCCTTCATCAGGAATGAGGCTGTGAGCCGAAGGTTTGATGAGATAAATGGGAGGGGGTGGGGCTGGGGGGCAGATGGATGGAGGTGGGGGTGAAGGTGATAGGAGGGTGGAGCAGACAGATGGGGAAGGACGATAGATAATTAGGACAAGTCATGACTGCAGTGCCGAGTTGGAAGATTGGACTGGGATAAGGCAGGGGGAGGGGAATGAGGAAACTGGTGAAATCCTCATTGCTGTGGATTTGGTAGGTCCCGAGGTGGAAGATGAGGCGTTCTTCCTCCAGGCATCGGGTGGTTAGGGAGCGGCAATGGAGGAAGCCCAAGGACACTGCATGTCCTTGGTGGAATGGGAGGGGAAGTTGATGTGTTCAGTCACTGTGCGGTGGGGTTAGTGGTGCAGGTGCCCTGGAGATGTTCTCTAAAGTGCTCTGTGAGTAGGCATCCAATCTCCCCAGTGTAGAGCAGATTGCATTAGGAGCAATGGATACAGTAAATGACGTGTAGAAGTGCAGGTAAAACTTTGGGGCCTTGGATAGGGGTGAAGGGGGAGATGTGGGCGCAGGTTTTGCAATTCCTGTGGTGGCGGGGAGGGTGGGTTGGTGGGGTGCGTAGACCTGACGAGGGAGTTACGGAGGGAATGGTTTTTACGGAAACCAAATAGGGGTGGGGAGGGAAATATATCTGTGGTGGTGGGGTCTGTTTGAAGGTGGCGGGAATGTCAGCGGATGATGTGATGTGTTCCGGGGATTTGTAGGGTGGAAGGTGAGGACCGGGGCATTCTGTCCTTGTTGCAGTAGGAGGGGTGGGGTTCGAGGGTGAAAGTGCAGGAAGTGGATGAGATGCACTGGAGGGCATCATCGACCACATGGGAGGAGAAATTGTGGCCTTTAAAAAAGGCCATCTGGTGTGTTCTGTTGTGGAACTGGTCCTCCTGGAGCAGATGCGACTGAGGCGGAGAAATTGGGAATAAGCGATAGCGCGTTTACAGGAGGCAGGGTGGGAGGAGGTGTAGTCGAGGTAGCTGTGGGAGTCGGTGGGTTTGTAGAAGATGTCAATGTTGAGTCGGTCACCGTTGATGAAGATTGACAGGTCCAGGAAGGGGAGGGAGGTGTCAGAGATGGTCCAGATATACTTAAGGTCGGGTGGAATGTGTTGGTGAACTTGATGAACTGTTCAACCACCTCATGGGAGCATGAGGTGGCACCAAAACAGTCATCAGTATAGCAGAGGAAAAGGTGGGGAATGGTGCCGGTGTAACTATGGAAGATGGACTGTTCCACGTTACCTACAAAGAGACAGACATTGGTTGGGCCTATGCGGGTGCCCATGGCTTCCCCCATATAATCTGGAGGAAGTGGAAGGATTCAAAGGAGAAATTGAGGGTGAGGACCAGTTCAGCCAAACAAATGAGAGTGTCAGTGGAAGGGTACTGGTGGGGACTTTGAGAGAGGAATTAACGGAGGGCTTGGAGGCCCTGGTCATGGTGGATGGAGGTCTATAGGGACTGGATGTCCATGGTGAAGATGAGACATTGGGGGCCAGGGAAACAAAAGTCTTGGAGGAGGTGGAGGGCGTGGGTGGTGATTCGAACGCATGTGGGGAATTCCTGGACCAGTATCAAGGTATGTGGAAATGAGTTCAGTGGGGCAAGAGCAGGCTGAGACGATGGGTAGGCCAGGGTAGTCAGGCCTGTGGATCTTGAGTAGGCGTGGTTCCCGAACTGAGGATGGAAGCTGTGGGTGGATGATCCCCTGAGGTGATGAGGTTGTGTATGGTCTGGGATATGATGGTTTGGTGATGGGAGGTGAAGTTGAGGTCGAGGGGGCAGTAGAAAGAAGTGTCTTCAAGGTGGCACCTGGCTTCAGCAGTGTCGAGGTCAGTGTGCCAAACTACCACTATGCACACCTTGTCCACTGGTTTGATGGTGAGGTTGGCGTTGCAGTGGAGGGCTGGGCGTTGCAATGGAGGGCTGTGCATTGCGAGAGTGAAAGGTTGGAGTGTGTGAGGGGGGGTGGGCAGGTTGAGGCGGTCAATGTCCAAGCGGTACTTGGAAATGAAGAGATCAAGGGCAGTTAACAGATCAGCATGGGGTGTCCAGGTGGAAGGGGTGTGTTGGAGGCAAGAGAAGGGGTCCTTGGAAGGTGGGTGGGAGTCTTGGTGGAAAAAGTAAGCCTAGAAGCGGACGCAGCAGCAGGAGTGTTCAATGTCACAACGTGCGTTGAATTTGTTGATTCAGAAGTGGAGGGAAATGAAGGTAAGGCCTTTGCTGAGGACTGATCATTCCTCCTCAGTGGGGGGATAGTGAAAACATGGTAGGGCTGGAGCTGGGAGTAGAGGTGGAGACTGTAACTGGAGTGGGAGTGGTAGTAGAGGGACCAAGGGTGGCGTCATTTATGGAAGTGACATTCACCCTGGACTTCCGGGGGAGGGCGGGGCGGACGGGGGTTTGAGGTGGTCACTGTGGGACTTCCTAACCAGTTGCCACCTGGAGAAAGAATGTCTCATCTTCCGCCTCAGGACCCTCTGACCCCACGGCACCAATGTGTATTTCACCAGTTTCCTCATTTCCCCTCCCCCACCTTATCCCAAATCCAACCTTCCAACTTGGCACCGTCCTCATGACCTGTCCTACTTGTCCATCTTCCTTCCCACCTATCCTCTCCACACTCTTCCCTGACCAATCACCTTCACCCCCACCTCCATCCACCTATTGCATTCTCAGCTACCTTCGCCCCAGCCCCACCACCCCCCCCACCTCCCATTTATCTCATCACCTACTTGGCTCACAGCCTCATTCCTGATGAAGGGTTTTTGCCTGAAACGTCGATTCTCCTGCTCCTCGGATGCTGCCTGACCTGCTGTGCTTTTCCAGTACCACACTCTCGACTTTAATCTCCAGCATCTGCAGTCCTCACTTTTGCCATATATTGCAGCCTTTGTCCTTCTAGATGGAAGTGTTTGTGGGTTTCGAAGATGCTGTGATGGATCTTTGATGAATTACTGCAGTACATCTTGAGGATAGTACAAACTGCTGCTACTGAGCACCAATGGTAAAGAGAGTGGATACTTGCAGATGTAGTACCAATCAAGCAGGCTGATTTGTCCTGGATTTTGTCCAGCTTCTTGAGTGTTAAGGAGCTGCATGTATCCAGGCATATGGAGAGTATTCCATCACACTCCTGACTTGTGTCTTGTAGATGGTGGATTGGCTTTGGGAAGTCAGGAGGTGAGTTACTTAATGCAGTATTCCTATTCTCTGACCTGCTCTTGTAGCCACTGTGTTTATGTGGCAAATCCAGTTGAGTATCTGGTCAATGATAACCCCCAGGATGTTGATAATGGGGGTTTCAGTGATGGTAACACTACTGAATGTCAAGGGTTGGTGGTTAGATTGTCTGTTATTGGTGTTGGTCATATCCTGGCATTTGTGTGACATGCATGTTACTTGCTACTTGGTTGCCCATGCGTGGATGTCATCCAGATCTTGTTGAATTTGAATGTGGACTGCTTCAGCATCTGAGGAGTCACGAATGGTGCTGAATGCTGTGCAATCATTGGTAAACATCCCCACTTATGATCTTATGGTAGAGGGAAGTTCATTGATGAAGCGATGGTAGGGCCTAGGACAATACCCTGAGGAACTCCTGCAGAGATATCCTGGAGCTGAGATGACTGACCTCCAACAGCAATGACCATCTTCCAATGTGTCAGGTATGACTCCCATCAGCAGAGACTTTGCCCCCTGATACTCATTGATTCCAGTTTTGGTTAGTTTGGGTTAATTCTGCCTTGCTAGCCTGGGTAGATAGCTAGGGAATGTTAGGCAGTTTAAAACATGCCCAGTTGTTGGGTAACTATACATTAGTGAAATTAAACATGTTCACCAGGTCTGTCAATGGCAATCATTAAGTGATATTGTTCACGTTGTATCTATTGATTTTAGTCTTGTGCTCATCAGGACAATTCATAAGAAATACTGAAGTAAAAGTAAAATGATATCTAAACTGTGAGAGAAGAGTGCTAATAGGTTAGCAAGTAGACTTTAATTGATAGACATTGCCATGGAGCAAGTACTAGTTAATGCTGACTGATAGTAAACTGCAAAGCTTCGTGGGTGGCACGGTGGCACAGTGGTTAGTTCAATTCCTGCCTCAGGCGACTGACTGTGTGGAGTTTGTACATTCTCCCCGTGTCTGCGTGGGTTTCCTCCGTGTGCTCCGGTTTCCTCCCACAGTCCAAAGATGTGCAGGTCAGGTGAATTGGCCATGCTAAATTGCCCGTGGTGTTAGGTAAGGGGTAGATGTAGGGATATGGGTGGGTTGCGCTTCGGTGGGGTGGTGTGGACTTGTTGGGCTGAAGGGCCTGTTTCCACACTGTAAGTAATCTAATCTGAACTTAGAATCAGGTATGTTGTGTCTGGTGGGGCAATGCCTTGACCAGAGAAATGAACTAGAGAATGGCTGTCACCTATCTTCTTGAGTTGGAACAGATGTGTGTATACGTTATCTTTCTGCAAAGGACAGGGACCTGTGTGTTAACATATGTAACTTCCACACTGCAAGCCTGATTGACAATCTTAAGTGAGTTGTCAATGTTATTCTTCGCGCAGTCTGGATGATTCAGCAAATGCTGTCTAACCACGATCACATCTCATGTTGGACACTATGTTCTGAATTTTGCGATTGCAGGCTGGTTGAATACAGTCAGCATCTTGCTTGGTGTGAGCAGCCAAAGAGTTATAGTGTTACGTATGTTTCATCAGTCTTTGGGATGTATGGCTTACACCTGATCAGGATAGCCATTATGTCATAGAGATCCACAACATGGAAACAGACCCTTCGGTTCAACTTGTCCATGTCAACCAGATATCCTAAATTAATCTAGTTCCATTTGCCAGCGTTTGACATATATTTCTCTAAACCCTTCCTATTCAAAAAGCAAGTTAGATGCCTTTTAAATATTGTAATTGTACCAGCCTTCACCACTTCCTCTGGCAGTTTATTCCATACATACACCCCCTTCTGTGTAAAGTATGTTGCCCCTTAGGTCCCTTTTAAATCTTTCCCCTCTCAACTTAAACCTATGCCATCTAGTTTTGGACTCCCCTGCCCTAGAGAAAAGACCTTGCGTATTTACCCAATTTATGCTCCTCGTGGTTTTATAAACCTCTATAAGGTCACCTCTCAGCCTCTGGCACTCCAAAGAAAATACCCCCAGCCTATTCAGCTTTTCCCTATATCTCAAACCCTCCCACCATGGCAACATCCTCATAAATCTTTTCTGAACCCTTTCAAGTTTAACATCATTCCTATAGGAGAGAGAGACCAGAATTGCACACAGAATTCCAAAAATGGCCTAACCAAGGTCCTGTACAGCTGCAATTTGACATCTCAACTCCTATACTCAATCACTAACCATTAAAGGCAAGTGTACCAAACGCCGCCTTCACTACCCTGTCTACCTGCAACGCCACTCTCAAGAAACTATGAACCTGCACTCTGAGGTCCCTTTGTTTGGCAGCACGCTGCAGGACCTTACCATAAAGTATATAAGTCCTGCCCTGATTTCCCCTACCAAAATGTAGCACTTCGCATGTGCATGTCAGTAACTAATAACTGGTACAAGTTCCTTGGCAATGCTTCTACCAATAAGGGTTTGCCTGCCTACCAATCAGTAGTCTCCTCTCATGAGTATAAATGTTTACTCTGGTATTCTTGCAAATTGTCCTGATTGGTGCAAGATGAAAAGCTTCAACAAATGTCTTTTTTTCAGCAATACTCAAGTTACATAACTAACAAATACAGTTGCTATTTATATTGTTGCCCTTGTTGCTTGTGTATATTAAATAAATGATAATGATTCAGAATAGTGTGATAAGCTGCCATCGTCTCTGGACAACTTTTGCACTCTTGATTTCCTTATTAATATCCTGGATGATGGAGTTGTGGAGATTCTGCACTTGACTTGCTGAATTCTCTTTTTTGGAGCATTCTTTTAAATTTTCTTCTGAGAAATATATAACTCATCAGTCAGAATAAATTTGTTTGACAGTATTATGGCATGGCCTAAAATTAGAGCTCACTGCTGCAGAAAACTAAATACATTTCAGTTTAAATGATGCATTTGCTGTTGAGTGTTTCCGCAAAATGACGGGGAAATTACTCCTCAATGTCGTGGTAAATAAATCACATTCTGCATTCTGGTAAGGCAATGATCTGTCACTCTTTCACTACTTTAAATTTACACGTCACCTTTGCGTGACAGTCCCTGAATACATTTTGCAAGCGGCAATGAAAGTTAATTTGGAATTTAATTTTTTTTAAAAATTGCACACCTTGATTATAATGTTTCCATTATGGATGACCAGGGATGTTAAGATATTGGTCATAAAAAAGAAGCACATGTAAGGTCTAGGATGATGGGAACTAATGAAGCCCTTGAAGTGTATAAGGTAAGTAGGAAACAATCACAACTTGTTAGCAGAAGAGATGAATGGTCTTTAAGAGCAGCATCAACTTTCAAGAAAGGCTGCAACTCATGTTACCATCTAGGTGCAACATGCTCAGCATGGTAAGTTATGAGCACCTTTGATCATTCAGTAATCTAAGGGCTGTTGTTTTCAATCATGGAATCTATTGTGGGAGATTTGGGCAGGACTTGGAATGATACGCATGTGTAAATTTTCACATTTTGAGATGCCATTTTTATTTTCTGATCAGGAAATGGCGTTATTTTTAATCTTCTTTTCTACTAAACCTATCTCTGTTGATGGTGGTGTGACTTTGGATGTGCTGAGCAGCTAGACTTATAATCTCGAACGCTAGTTAAAAGCTAGCGTTGTGACACACAGCAAAAGGATCTACCAATTATAGAATATCACGTACACAATATGTTAAAGGAAGCTGTTCTCTTTAGCATAATTATCATGTGTAGCCACAGAGAGCAAGGAAAGGCCATTTTAAGTTGTGACAAAATGTCTATTTGAAGGAGAATTTATTGTTGCTGATAAAGCCCACTCAATAGTCCTAAGAATAACAGGACCAAAAAGTATTGAAACGAAAGGAAGATTCTGAGCACGTGATACATATGTTAAATAATTTGGAAGAAAGGTTATTCATCCTTCTGGATTATTCTGAAGTTCCCGGGAATTTATGATTCACCTGGACACTGTAGGGAGCAGATTTACACGGAACTCCACAAAAAATGGCGTGCATTCCTTTAAACTTACTTTTATTATTAGACGAGTAGATGATTTGGTTCGGAGAAGCACTATTTGGATGGGAACTTCAAAAATAAAGGTAATGGGAGAAGGCATTCTGTTTGCTCTATACTTGCTGGCCTTCATTGGCTCCTTCCAACAGTAATATTAAAATCATAATTTCATTTCTGTGTTAAATTCCTTCCATGGTGTCACTTCTCCCTGTCTTTGTAAAATTCTCTAACACACATCCTTCTGGGAGCTCTGTAATCTTCCTTTTTTTTTAATTGCACACCCTGATTTTAATGGTTCCATTATGGATGACTAGGGATGTTAAGATGTTGGTCACAAGATGTTGGCCCGATTCCAGCCTCAGGCGACTGTCTGTGTGGAGTTTGCATGTTTTCCCCACGTCAGTGTGGGTTTCCTCTGGGTGCTCCGGTTTCCTCCCACAGTCCAAAGATGTGCAGGTTAGGTGACTAGGCAGTGCTAAATTGCCCATAATGTTAAGTGCACTGGTCAGAGGGAAATGGGTCTGGGTGGGTTACTGTTCGGAGGGTCAGTGTGGACTGGTTAGGCCAAAGGGCCTGTTTCCACACTGTAGGAAATCTAATCTAATCTAATAAGAAAATAGAAGCACATGTAAGGTCTAGGATGATGGGAACTAATGAAGCCCTTGAAGTATATAAGGTAAGTAGGAAAGAACTTAAACAAGGAATTAAAAGGGCTAAAAGGGGACATGAAATTTGTTAGAAAACAGGATTAAGGAGAATCACAAAGCTTTTTACACACATATAGAAAGAAAGAAGGTAGCTGGGCAAGTGTTGGCCCACTTAAGGACAAAGGAGGGGAATTTATGTGGGGCTAGAAGAGGTAGGTGGGGTCCTAAACAAATGCTATGTGTCAGTATTCACCAAAGAGAAGCAATGGTTGGAGGATGGACCTGGGGAAGGGAGTGTCAAATTTCTAAGCCAAGTTGCTATTAAAAAGGAAGAGGTGTTGTGCATCTTAGAAGTATTAAAGTAAATAAGTCCTGAGGTCCTGATGGGGGATCAGTCCCAGAATACTGAGGGAGGCAAGAGAACAAATTGCTGGAGCATTGACAGACATCTTTGTATCCTCTTTGGCGACAGGTGATATCCCAGAGGATTGGAGAATGTTGTCTCATTGTTTAAGGAGGATAGCAGGGATAATTCAGGAAATTTCAGGCCGATGAGCCTCATGTTGGTGGTAGGGAAATTATTAGAAAAGATTCACAGGGACAAGATCTATAGGCACTTAGAAGCAAATTGACTCATTAGCGATAGTGTGGTTTTGTCAGAAGAGATCTTGCCTCACTAACTTGATCGAAATTTTTTGAGAATGTGACAGAGATGATTGAGGTAAAAACGGTTGTTGTCTACATAGAATACAGTAAAGCCTTTGACAAGGTTCTTCAATGTACAAAAGGTGAAGACACATGGTTTCAGGGGTTAGCTGACCAGATCGGTACCGAACTGGCCCAGTCATAGGAGACATAGGGGAGTTATGAAAAGATACTTTTTGGAATGGAGGGTTGTGACTAGTGGTGTTCCACAGCAAGCAGTGCTGGGACCTCTGCTGTTCATGATCAACATAAATGATTTGGAGGGAAACGTGAATGGTCTAATTACTATATTTACGGACAATATCAAGATTGGTGGAGTTGCAGATAGTGAGGATTGTCAGAGGATATAGCAAGATGTAGATCAGTTGAAGGCATGGGTAGGAAAATGGCAGATGGGGTTTAATCTGGACACATGAGCTCATGCATTTTGGAAGGTCAAGTACAGGTGGAAATTATGTAGTGAATGGCAGAACCCTTTGGAGTATTGATATGCAGGGGGATCTGGTGTGCAGGTCCACAGATCACTGAAGGTGGCAGCACAGGTAGATAAGGTAGTAAAAAGGGCTTATGGCATGCTTGCCTTCATTGGAAGGGGCACTGAGTATAAGGATGGACAAGTTATGCTGCAACTTCACAGATCTTTAGTTAGGCCATACTTGGAATATTGTGTACAGCTCTGGTCATCACACTACCAGAAGGATGTGGATGCTTTGGAGAGGATACAGAAAATGTTTACCAGGATGTTGCCTGGTATGGGGGATTTTAGCTATGAAGAAAGGTTAGATAGACTATTTTGTTTTCACTGGAATGCAGGAGGTTGACGGGTGACCTGATAGAAGTTTGTAAGTTTGTGAATGGCATGGATAGACTGGAAAGCATGAGGCTTTTTCCTAGGGTGGAGGGCTCAATTACTGGGGACACAAGTTCAAAGTGTTTGGGGGGGGGGGGGCGGGAAGTGGTGTGGAGTTTAAAAGAGATATGCAAGACAAGTTTTTCACACAAAGGGTGGTGAGTGCCTGGAATGCGCTGCCAGAGGAGGTGGTGGAAGCAGACACAATAGCAACATGCAAGAAACACCTGGACGAACACATGAAAAGGAAGGGAATAGAGGGATATGGATCGTGTTAATGAAGACAGTTTTAGTATGGAAGGGCAAAATGTGTCATCACAAGCTTGGAGGGCCGAAGGGCCTATTCCTGTGCTGTATAGTTCTTTGTTATTGGGTCAAATGATCACATGACACCCAGTCACCTTGTATGGCATCTGATGAAGGAGCAGTGCTACAAGCTAGTGTTTTCAAATAAACCCAATGGACTATGGCCTGGTGTTGTGATTTTTGACAATGTCCAACCCAGTCTAACATCGGAACTCCATATCATTCTTTATTATTGACAGTGGTGCCTTCTGTTTCCAATGATGAGAATTCTAGAATTCCTGTCCTAATCCTGCCTCTCCTCTTTTTTTCTGAAATTTACCCCTTTGATTAGCCTTTAGATTACTTGCTCTAACATCTTGTGTGGTTTTGTGCTATATTATTTTTGCTGACATTCCTGTGAAGCACCATGGGATAATTTACTCCTTTTAAATGTAAATTGATATTGTGATAACCAGATTGACATCAAAGAGATGCCCTCAAGATTGCTTCTTTTAAGTGTTTCTAACGGGATTATGATTTGGAGGAGCCGGTGTTGGACTGAGGTGAACAAAGTTAAAGATCACACAACACCAGATTGTAGTCCAACAGGTTTATTTGGAAGCGCTAGCTTTCAGAGTGCTGCTCCTTCATCAGGTGGTTGTGGAGGAGAAGATCATGCTCTCAGAATTTATAGCCAAACGAGTTCAGTGTCATGGAGATGTGATACAGTAAACAATCGTAGATTAAAACTTTCACCTTTTATAATGGAAAATGCTGGTTTCTGTTCTTTGATATGTAAATCCTAGAAGTCTTTTAAATTACATTTTCAAGATAGCTCAGCTTTTTAAACGATAGGTGTGAAGTCTGTCTGTGTCCCATAGCAATGTCAGACTGGCAAACCCTCTGTATAGTTTTACAGAGTTTTACATGGATTCATGTAGTTTTTGAGCAAAATAAAATGTAATTCTGCGAAAATAAATTCACTCCATAAGCTTATATGTGTGCCTATGTAGTAGTGTGTTTGTCTGTGTGTGTGTGTCTGTGTATAAAGTACAGAGGGGTCGCCTGTAGTGACCCAAGGCACCGGTTGAGACCGTACGCATGGGTACTAAACTTGGTTATCAGCCTCTGCTAGGCCACTCCGCGTTGTTGCTTGTCCTGAAGTCAGCCTTGGAGGATGGTCACCCAAAGCATTCCGGGACTTTCGGCCTCGGACCTGAAGTGTTCCCTGACTGGGAGGGAATACTCCTGATGGTGATTGTTGCGCGGTGTCCATTCATCCTTTGTCATAGTGTCTGCTCAGTCGACACAGACATCATGTTTCTGCAGAAATGCAGGAGAGCAGGAAGGATCCCAAAAACGATTACGGATCATGAACCCACTCAAGTCGACCTACAACACAGACTACTTGGAGAGACTTTACCACCGCACCTCTCGCAAACTCCTCAATCATCTCATGCACCAACTCTACAGCAGGCACCATAACCTTGAGACCAAGATGGACTCCATACTCTCAGATTGCACTCAAGATACAACAGTACAGTTATGCAACATTGCCAAACAGAAAGGTGACAAAACTAGACCACTTACATGCACACCAAAGAACAAGAAACTGGAGAAACTTGGTATTACCACTAGCAGTAGCTGAGCCCCGCCCCGGCACCATGGCTAAAAATATTATCACCACGGGGAAATTGATCGTCAACTTATTGGACCACACTCTTCAACTGGAAGAGATCGAATTTCATAGCAAAGGGCTCAGTTTCTACCCCACCACTAAAGTGGACTCCATGAGTCTACCAGCAGACACTGAGGGATTCATCAGATGGATGAGAGTCTGGAAATTCTTTCAAAATGCCAGCAGTGATCCCAATGACTCCACTGACGAACTGGAACAGTCATCACATGGATCCACAGAGGAGCGACCAAAGAAGGGATCGACTTGGACCTCACTGGAAGACTTCTGCTTGACATGTGTGCTCAAATCATCTGAAAATATTTAAATGCCAGATTCATTAGCTGCACCCACAAGATAGAGCAAAACATCACCCAATCACAACACGATGCCATCCATGTGCTCAAAACCAATCGCAACATCAAACCAGCAGACAAAGGAGGAACTATCATCATTCAGAATAGAACAGATTACTCCAAGGAAGTGTACCAACAACTGAACAACTACAGGTAACTACTGGCCAATCCGACAAAGAACACACCTATGAACTAAAAACAGAACAGGACTTTTCATCCAGTCCTTCAGAGTTCCCTATGCGTCCTCGTCCCACGTACTTCTCACACAGGTGACTTCTACTGCCTTTCGAAGATACACAAAGCCAACACACCAGGATGTCCCATCGTATTAGGCAATGGGACCCTGTGTGAGAACCTGTCTGGCTATGTCGAAGGCATCTTGAAACCCATTGTACAGGGGTCACCCAGCTTTTGTCAGTACGCTACTGATTTCTTACAGAAACTCAGCACCCATAGACCAGTCGAACCGAGAACATTCCTCATCACAATGGACATGTCAGCACACAACATTCCCCATGATGACGGCGTCAGGGCAACAGCCTCTACTCGATATCAGCAACTGCCAATCTCTGAGCACCGTGCTACAACTCATCCGCTTGATCACAATTGGCCTTTGACAGCCAATTCTTCATCCAGGCACACGGAACAGCCATGGGGACCATATTTTATCCCCAATATGCCAACATCTTCATGCACAAGTTTGAACAAGACTTCTTTTCTGCACAGGACCCCAACCAACACTATATACCGGACATATTGACAACATATTCTTCCTATGGACCCATGGTGAGGAGTCACTGCAACAATTACACTGTGATATCAAAGCGTTTCATCGCACTATCAGACTTACCATAGACTACTTTTAGTATCTGTCACATTCGTAGACACATGCATCTATATCATGGATGAGCACCTCAGCACCTCGCTCTACCGCAAACCCACCGATAACCTCACGATGCTGCACTTCTCTAGCTTCCACCCAAAACGTATTAAAATAGCCATCCCCTATGGACAAGCCCTACACAGGATCTGTTCAGATGAGGAGGATCATGACGGACACTTGAAAGTGTTCAAGGATGCTCTCATACAAACAGGGTAAGATGCTTAACTCATTGACCGCCAGTTCCAACGTGCTACAGCAAGAAACCGTAATGACCTCCACGGGAGACAGACATGGGCTGCAACCGATAGGGTACCTTTCGTTGTCCAGTCCTTCACAGGAGCCGAACGACTACGTCATGTATGTCGCAGCCTACAACACATTATCAATGAGGATGAGCACCTCACTGAAACCTTCCCCATGCCTATACTTCTCATCTTTAAACAACCACCAAACCTTAAACAGATCATGATTTGTAGCAAACTGCCCAGCCTTCAGGGCAACAACACCGGACAAGCCTGCCACAGCAGCCGCTGCAAGGCCTGTCAAAGTATTGACACGGGTAACACCATTACAGGTGGGGACACCTCCCATCATGTACAGGGCGAGTACTTGTGTGACTCTGCCAACATGGTCTAAGTCATTTGCTACAGGCAAGGATGACCTGAGGCATGGTACATTGGCAACACCAAGCAGATGCTATGACAACGTATGAATGGACACCACACAACAATCACCAGGCAGGAGTTTTCCCTCCCAGTCAGGGAACACTTCAGCTTTCCGGGACATTTGGCCTCGGACCTTTGGCTGACCATCCACCAAGGCGGACTTTGGGACAAGCGACAACGCAAAATGGCTGAGCAGACGCTGATAGCCAAGTTTGACACCCATGGGGATGGCCTCAACCGGGACCAGGTCTCTCACACACACACACACACACACACACACCCTCCCTCATACACAAACTCTCTCTCATATGCACACATATACACCCTCTGCATTCTCACCAACAAGTGCACCCTCTTACACATAGTCCATCACACTCATACACATGCTTAACCAAGCTTATACACACACTTATACATACACACTCT
Source organism: Chiloscyllium punctatum (assembly GCF_047496795.1). Taxonomy (NCBI): domain Eukaryota; kingdom Metazoa; phylum Chordata; class Chondrichthyes; order Orectolobiformes; family Hemiscylliidae; genus Chiloscyllium; species Chiloscyllium punctatum. The sequence goes on along the minus strand of NC_092760.1, from coordinate 34,400,432 downwards.
ATCACGTGCACTTACTCTCAAACCCACACACTCATATGCACACTCAATCTGTCGTTCCTATGTGCGCACACATATAAGCTTATAGGGTGAATTTATTTTTGCAGAATTGCATTTTATTTTGCTCAAAAACTGCATGAATCCATGTAAAACTATACAGTGGGTTTGTCAGTCTGACACCACTGGGACACAGACAGACTTCGCACCTATTGTTTCAAAACCTGAGCTATCTTGAGAATGTAATTTAAATGATTTCTGGGATATACGTATCAAAGAACAGAAACCAGCATATCCCATTATAAAAGATGAAAGTTTTAATCTAGGATTGTTTACTGTATCACATCTCCATGACACTGGACTCCTTTGGCTATAAATTCTGTGAGCATGATCTTAACCTCTACAACCATCTGATGAAGGAGTGGTGCTCCAAAAGCTAGTGCTTCCAAATAAACCTGTTGGACTATAACCTGGTGTTGTGTGATCTTTGTTGAAAAATGTGGTGCTGGAAAAAACACAGCAGGCCAGGCAGCATCCGAGGAGCAGGAGAATCGACGTTTCGGGCATAAACCCTTCTTCAGCAATGTGTGACCTTTAACAGGATTACAATTACTTTCTTTTTGAATTCTATGAATGGTTCTTTTCAGCTGCTTTGGTTCTCTATCAGCAGTTAATAGTTGCAGCCCTCTCCTCCCTCCAACTCAATCTTTATTTTGCATGCAACATTGCATTATTGAGGGATAACTGTATTGTTGGTGATGTTCTCTTTTGGATAAGACATTAAAATTAAACCCTGCCCTGATCAATTAAGACCTGCTCTAATCAATTGATGCTTTAAAAAAAACCATTTTAAACTGCTAGAGCTAAAAGCAAAGAAGAATGGACCCAATTGTCTAGTCAACAGCCATCGCACAAACATTCTAAGCAAAACACATTAACTGGCTGTTTGTCTTCATTTGAGGGAACATGCTGTGCATTTTTGCTTGTGTAGCAGTACAGCTTACACCAGAAGTAATTAATTGTCTTTCGTGCTTGGGATTCATAAGGGTATGAAATCTTAATAATTGAAAGCTTTGCTGAACATTCTGATGTTACAAATAACAACCAGAGGAATTTGTGTTCTACATCATCACCGCATTCCACCCGCAAACCAAGTTGCATTTATATGGCACTTTTCATGACCACCAAACATCTGAAAGCATTGTATAATTAAGTACTCTTGGCAGTGTAGTCAGTTTTGTGTTTAAGTGACATGTCAATCTGTGCTCAGTGAAATCCCACACATGGTAGTTTGTTGATAATGAGAGAATCTATTTGTTGTTAGCAATGAATGTTGCCCATGACATTTGGCATAACAACGTTCCCCATTCTTGTTCAAGCAAATGCCATGGGTAATTTTACATCCATTTGTGAGAGTGGTTGGGGCCTCTGTTTTATCCCTCACCTGGGAGGACCATAGTTCCAACAATACAGTGCTCTCAGGAATGCACTGGGGTGTCAGTCTAAATGTTCATGCCTTGGATTGGACCCAGAACTTGGTGATTAAAGATGAAATTGCTACCAACTGAGCCACTGCTGAGATAAAGGTGTTTAATGCAGTCTACTTAACCTAACAATAGTCAAAATCAAGACCACTGCAGTGTATGGCAGTGGAGACTGCTGGAAACAACTTGGCCTGTTCATAAGAAGGGAAAGAAAAAGAGGACAGATTGCTTTAGTCATAACAATGTAATTCTTGTGGAAGTTGCACAAAACATGAGTGAAATGGGCATGACTTCCATTTTTTTCTGTTTTATTGCAGCATTACTGAGAACATGTACGACTGAAGATAAGTCGTATTATGTATTTCTTTTTCTTCTGGGACACAAATTGATTTAAAAAATTTTTTTATATGTACTTTTAAATCAAGCATTAATCCTTTTTTCAGTTTTGATGGACCTATTGAGTTGCTATTCACCAGACTTGGATGTGGCTGTGTTGTATAACTTAATGCATCAATGTGCAAAAATTATTTTCAGCTCTGTAGTACATACCTCTTCTTACCTACATTCCCTATATCCATCCTTGTAGCAGCCTTCCTAATTTTAATATCTAGCATGTTGCCTCAGTTCCCTGCCTCCATTTTATTTGCCTCCAGTTTGATTTGCTACTCAGAATTTTACTAGAACACAAATTTGAAGGCAATGATAAAACCTTTGCATCTGAATTGTTTCCAGTGCTCTTATCTGACACTGGCTGCAACAGATTGTCTGTGCAATCATCAGTGATTTATTATGACAGCATTACTCCATTGCAGCTTTAGTTGAGGGCTTTTCTCAGTCATTCTAATGTTTTGTTTCTCATGGCAGCTGCTGTTATGTGCACAAGGACGTTTTTCAACATGAGAAACAATATTCTACTTTTTCTGCTGCTCACTCTACACCACAAATGGGATGTAATTAGACCATCACCGGTATTTTTACTACCTATGTAATTCTCTGGATTTGCAACTCTTTCCCATTAATGTCGCCTCACTATTTGTCGTTGAGACAAGGCAGGTGGAGTTAATTTGGATAAATACCTTTTCCTAAAACAAACAAGGGCAGGACAATTAAAAGTAGGACCTTGTGTAGTGTTGTAGAACACATCGAACTAGGGGTTCAGGTACATAATTCTTTGACGTATATGTCACATGTAGATAGGATGGTTAAGAAAACATCTAGCAAGCTTGCCTTCATTGCTCAGACCTTTTGAGTATAGCAGTTGGGATGTCATGTTGAGGTTGTAATGGACCTTAGTCAGTCAGGCCTCTCCTGGAGTACTGTGTCCAGTTCTGGTCGCCCTGTTATAAGAAGGATATTATTAAACTGGAGAGAGTGCAGAAAAGACTTACTAGGAAGTTGCCAGGAATGTAGGGATTGAGTTATAAGAATAGGCTAGGACTTGCTCACTGGAGCATTGGAGGTTGAGGGTGACCTTATAGAGGTTTGTAAAATGAGTAGGGGTATAGATAAGGTGGATGGCAGGTGTCTTTTCCTTAGGGTGGGGGATTTCAAGACTGGGGACAAATTTTTAAGGTGAAAGAACAATTTATAAAAAGACATGAGGGGCAACTTTTTTACTCAGAGAGTGTTTCATGTGTGGAATAAACTTCCAGAGGAAGCTTTGGATGTAGGTACAGTTACGATGTTTAAGAAACATTTGGATAAGTACATGAATAAGAAATATTTGAAGGGATGTGGGGCAAGCGCAGGCAGGTTGGACTGGTTTAGTTTGGGAACATGGTCGGTGATGAGTGTTGCTGAATAAAGATACCTTGGAGTGCAGGTTCATAGCTCCTCGAAAGTGGAGTCGCAGGTAGATAGGATAGTGAAGAAGGCATTTGGTATGCTTTCCTTTATTGGTCAGAGTGTTGAGTACAGCAGTTGGGAGGTCATGTTGTGGCTGTACAAGACATTGGTTAGGCCACTTTTGGAATATTGTGTGCAGTTCTGGTCTCCTTCCTATCGGAAGGATATTGTGAAACTTGAAAGGGTTCAGAAAAGATTTACAAGGATGTTGCCAGGGTTGGAGGATTTGAGCTATAGGGAGAGGTTGAATAGGCTAGGGCTGTTTTCCCTGGAGCGTGAGAGGCTGAGGGGTGACCTTATAGAGGTTTATAAAATCATGAGGTGCATGGATAGGATAAATAGACAAAATCTCTATTTTGTGGGGGGGGTGGGGGGGGTTCCAGAACTAGAGGGCATAGGTTTAGGGTGAGAGGGGAAAGATATAAAAGAGACCTTTTCACGTAGAGGGTGGTACGTGTATAGAATAAGCTGCCAGAGGAAGTGATGGAGACTAGTATGATTGCAACATTTAAAAGGCATCTGGATGGGTATATAAATAAGAAGGGTTTGGAGAGATATGGGCCAGGTGCTGGCAGGTGGGTCTAGATTGGTTTAGGATATCTGGTCGACGTAGACGAGTTGGACCGAAGGGTCTGTTTCCATGCTGTACATCTCTATGACTCTGTGATTCTCTATGACTGGTTGGACTGAAAGGTCTCTTTCCATGCTGTATGATTCTATGACAAGGACATGATTCTACAGGCCCATAACTGGATCCCGTGCTTTGCAACACCTAGCCAACTTGCGACTCTATCTATACTGGTAGTTGAGTGGGGTTCGGTCATCATTATAATAAAACCTCCAGGAATAGGTCCAGCCAAACCTTAGGAGAAGCATTATCTTGTTCATTTAGTTTGATCATGGGAACACAGAGGCTCCTACTGTTCTTTTCTTGCTGTCTAAAATGCTGATTGCAATGAATTATATTAACACAAGCTTAAGGACCAAGTGGTAATAGCTCAAAAATAATCTGGGTCTTTGAAAGGGAGCCTATATCTTCTACAACCACATTCTGACAGCTTCGACTCAAAACTGGTTATTGATTACAAAATTGCACTAATTTCACAACCAGTGTCATTTTGAAAGATGCCATTTATTTGAAAAAAAAGTTTGTATGTTTACATTCAGCAAATGGTACAGGTAAATCAGTATATTTCATGCAATGAATAAGTTCTAGTTTGCTTGATAAACGTAAGGAAAAGCTTTTATGGCAGTGCCTTCAGGGCTGGTTCAGGCACATTAATGTCAATCAAGGCATGTGCCGAATAACCATTCAATTTTGCAGACCTGAAATTCAAATCCTAGAAGTTTAGTTGGTTTGTCAAGTTTGTACCCTTTTAAAGTTCTCCTTGTGCTGCTATCCGTACTTCAGTCACTGACATGCCAAGTCGAAACTGAATAAGCCACCCTTTTCCGCATCTCACCAGAGAGTGTACAGTGGCTCAAAAACACTTGGTTATCAACAATTAGATTCCCTCCAGTGTGGAAACAGGCCCTTCAACCCAACAAGTCCACACCGACCCTCCGAAGAGCAACCCACCCAGACCCATTCCTCTACATTTACCACTGACTAATGTGCATATCACTATGGGACTTCATGGCCAATTTAGCATGGCCAATTCACCTAACTCAAACATCTTTGGACTGTGGGAGGAAACCGGAGCAAACCCGCACAGACACGGGGAGAATCTGCAAACTCCACACAGATGGTTGCCTAAGACGGGAATTGAACTCGGGTCCCTGGCACTGTGAGGCAGCAATGCTAACCACTGAGCCACCGTGCTGCCCTAATGAATTGGGTGACAATATTTTTGATGAGCCACCAAGTTTAGTAAGTTGGCAATGCGGTTGACTATTCATCGTGGTTCTACCCTCCACACTTATCCATTGTGTAGAATTATATATTTAAACTAATCCATTCATGGCAATTAATGGCACATAATTTATTAATAAAATCATGTGCTAGTAAGCATGCTGAAAGGAGAAAGTGGCATCTCACTGCTAATCTTTGTGTATAAATTTTGATACTAATAGTTGCATGCATAAAGGGAACCAAGAGTAGGGAAGAAAAACAGCAGCAGACCTTCCATCCAAATCTGTTAGTATTCAAGAGTTTTGCTTCTACCTCAGAATGAGTCCGTGTAAACAAACAAAAATATTTTGTTAATGGTAAAACCTCTCCAAAGGGAAATCGAATGCAACATATATGCATTGGCTGTTGCTGGTTATAACTTAGTGTATTAAGATCAGAAAGAGTGGACTGTTCAGGAGCAGAGGAGGTACTTACAAAACAAGCTTGCGGATTGTTAGCATTAACTGCACATACCTGGGAGTGAGAGGGAACTGGTGTACATTGAGGCTCGCATTCTGTAGGGTACCTGTGACAACAGTTCGGCTAAGATCATTGATGCGTTTCATTCCACTGCAGCCATCTAATATTTATGTGGAGAATGCTTCCAAGATCTTGAAGAGAAGCTCATTGGTCTAAAATACAGCTCTGTGGCACCCAGGTTTTCACTGGCACTGTTTTATTTCCAATGTGGTGTTTCTCCTATGCATATACAGTTCAGGCTATGCCATTTTGGTCAGGGTCATACAAGACATGTCCTTTTTCCACATGAGAAGCAGGCTTTGGGCCATTAATGTGTTTAAACAAGAAGTCTAGCACCTTCTTTATTGCTCTTTCCAAACACCGAAGGCAAGTCAGCATCAGTGGTTTTGCCAGAGGCCATTATTTGTAATGTTAAACTGCATAAAATGAAGGAAAGTTTAATATTTTAATCAGCATTGCTCCCCGTTCTAAGATCTCCACCCTCACTCCCCACCACTGCCCCTCATGTGCTCACTTCCTCTGCCATCCTTAACCTCTGAGGGCCAGCTAACTATTATCTTACTTATTTATTTATTTATCTGAACATTAGCACACAAAGCTGTGTAGCATCTGACCACTGTTCTATACGATAATGAGATAATCGGCGACACGGTGGCACAGTGGTTAGCACTGCTGCCTCACAGCGCCAGAGACCTGGGTTCGATTCCTGCCTCAGGCGACTGACTGTGTGGAGTTTGCACATTCTCCCCGTGTCTGCGTGGGTTTCCTCCCACAGTCCAAAGATGTGCAGGTCAGGTGAATTGGCCATGCTAAATTGCCCGTAGTGTTAGGTAAGGGGTAGATGTAGGGGTATGGGTGGGTTGCGCTTCAGCGGGACGGTGTGGACTTGTTGGGCCGAAGGGCCTGTTTCCACACTGTAAGTAATCTAATCTAAAAAAAATAAAACCTAATCTCTTTGCCTATCATATTATGTCAATGCTTTCCAATAGGTCCCACTTTCCTGTTCATCTTCTGTTCAGGGATTGGTTCAGGAACTAGAATCAAATGCCCAACTTGTCTAGCTGTTGCTTATTTTTGGATACCTATCGCTTTCCTTTTTAAGGAAGTAATGCATTGCAAGAGTTATTAAACTCAGACAATTTTGTTTTCAGATCCAGATTTGAATGTGTGGACACCATCAATTCACTGCTTTTCTGTTTTGCACTGACCCCATCCAATTCATAATTTTGTATGTGCCTATGGTCTATTGTTAAACTCTCTTCTACCTGAGGAAAGTGCAATAATGAATCAGCTAAGTAGTGAATTACAGCTGGTTCACAAGATCCCCTAGCACTATCTGTAAATTCTCTTTATTTATCAGCCCCCAGTCCTGGTTATTCTTCTTAATCTGTTTACTGAGTAATAAATTGTGAAATACTGTTACTATAGCTGCTCTCTCTGGAAAAGCAGAACAGACACTAATGGAGCATTAACCAGGAATCCTTACACATTTAAATATATAGAAGTTACAAAACAAAAACTGATCATTCAGATTAATTAATCTAACTTGTAATGCAAATAGTTACAGGTGTGTTTACCTAATTTATTTCTTATCCCTACTCCTTTCTCCAGCCATTCAATTTGTTTTGTGAAGAGGGAAAACTGGAAACCACTCCCTGGAGTTTCTGGGAATTTCAAGGAAATTTGTCAGTAACATTAGAGATATGGTGAAAACTTGGGGGTGTTTGGGATCCCTCAAAGATGGCACTTCTATGAACATGCTTATCCACGTGGGCAGTGTGTTGTCATTATGTACAAATGCTTAATTGTTCCAGTAGTCATTGTAAATGTACAAGTTGCTTAACAAATCATAAAATTGATAGAGGTGACAATCATGTATTGGCCTACTTTAGTGCACCGACCCATATGGTAAATGTTCTTTCTCACATAACTGCATCTAACTATCTCTGCAGGAAGCCTATTCCATGTGGAGTCACTCTTTAGACTCTGCATTCCAACTCATTATTAATTGCAAATTTTCATTTCCCATGAAGTGACAGTATCTGCAGAGTGATCCAAACACTTGTTTTACTACTTATTGTTTAAGAGCATTCTGAAACAAAACAGAGTGAGATTCCAAATGTGGAAATTAATTTCTCTCTATGGTTTTTGCAAACTTTTTAAAAAGTGTTTGAAAACTTATAGAAAAGAGCCACTATTTAGCATCATCTCTATATATGTTTATTACATTAGGAGTGATAATGAAAAATGAGGAATTCAAAGCAGTAAATTATGTACATGTTTTTCATTAAAAATCTATAAAACATCCACTTAATTTAATCTCCATATACTTATCCAATCTTCATATTGTACTGAAATATTCTTAAATTGTGGCAGTTATTTTTCATATTATCAAATTTTTATTAAAACATTTTTTAGTGCCTCACAGTAATGAAGCTTATTGCCTTTAAGGTATTCCTAAAGGTTACACTGCCTTTGGAGAAACAGTGAGCCATTCAAACTCTTTGACTTGTTCTGCTGTTTAATTAGATTATGAGAAACATGTACCTCAACCCAATTTAGGTCCCCTTTGGTACATATCACTCAATTATTGGAATCCCAATACTCCCAGACTCAAAAAATTCAATTTACCCCACTTCCAAACACTTTTAGTTGTGGGAGTTATAGATTTCTATAACCTTTTTTTTCCTGAAAAAGTGCTTTCTGATTTTATTCCAGAATGGCATTGCTCCAACATTGCTATTGTACCAATTTGTTCTGGATGTCTCCCAGCAGGGAAGAGAATGATTCTGTGTTGAATCCTTTTCTAACCATTGAACCTTTTTCTTAATTCTTCTTCAAAAAGAGGAAAATATCATACTTTATATTTTGTCATTACTAGATTTATTTTTAATCAACAGAGGTTCCTGTGCAGTTTGATGGTTTGTTCCCATTGATGAGTACAAGAGGGAGAACAAGAATAATGGTTTGTTTCAGGATTTTTGTTATTAGTTCTCAAAAAAATAATTAAGAGTTTGCGCATGTGTGTACCTTTCAACCAGGTCAGCCCAAAGCCAATTGTAGCCAATGATATAATGCCAAAATAATCTGGGCAATGTCCCACAAATAATATAATAAATTGCCCTCCTGAACTTGGCTATTTTTCTAAATTGTACATGTGATCTTTTACACCCACTTGAAATATATCATATGAAAGGCAGTATCTCCGACAGTGCAACGGTCCCTCTAAGTGCTACAATGGAATATTAATTAAGATTATACGTTCAAGTCTAGGTGTGGCTTTAACCTATAATTTTCATTGGCTCCATGGTTAGCACTGCTGCCTCACAGCAACGGGGACCCAGGTTTGATTCCAGCCTCAGGCAACTGGCTGTGTGGAGTTTGCACATTCTCCCAGCGTCTGCACAGGTCCCCTCTGGGTGCCCCGGTTTCCTCTCACAATCCAAAGGTGTGCAGGTCAGGTGAATTGGCCATGCTAAAATGCCGATAGTGTTCAGGGATGTGTAGGTTAGGTGCATTAGTCAGGGGTAAATGTAGAGTAATGGGGTGGGGTAATGGTTCTGGGTGGGTTGCTTTTTGGAGGGTTGGTGTGGACTTGTTGAGCTGAAGGGCCTGTTTCCACACTGTAGGGGTTCTATGACTTTAGCAAAATGCTACCCTGAGCCAAGATGGAACATTGATCTTCATGTCGGGGATAAAGGTTTACACCTATTGAATGAAGAGGCACAAAGAGTTCTTCTCTCTTACAAAGAGACGGTGGTGATCTGTTCCTGGGTGTGAACTTTAAAATCTAATACTTTCATTTCTAATGGAGCTTGGAAAAGAATGTAGCTCCTCAATACTCTGCCTTAAGAGAGCAGAGGTTCACACAAAATTTGGCAAGGCAAACTGAAGAGCTCTGAGATGGACTTACCTTTTGTCAGAGACACCTATAAACAATAGTTGTTGTTGAAAAGCAAGCAACAGAGAATTAATCTTTGTGGCTATTAGTATCTGAAGTGGAAATCAGATCACAATATAGAAGGTCAGTTATCAGTGGTGCACATTGTACATTTAAAATACTGTTAAACTGACCATGATTATAGAAACAATGTTTTACAACAAAATTGTTTTGCTTTTACCCTGTCTTAAGTGTAGCATCAGCACTCATCGATCAGGGTCAGTATGACATTACTAATTCATTAATTCAAGAGTATTGACCCAATATATTTGAGACAGTTTGTCATTAATACTTGTTGTTTGTTATTGCTTAAATTTATTTTAAATCATTACCGAATGCGATCTGTCCTCAGAGACAAATACTTTATAATCCAACAATTGGGATTTGCAGCAAGCAAGGTACAAACAAACAAACAAAGCTATACCCATCCTGGCAGGATCTTTTACTCCTACAGCTAAGATTACATCTGGAGGAAGGGGTTGTGCCTGTTGAAATTATGATAGGGAAGCCTTCAGGTTCCCATACCTGTTGAAATTATGATAGGGAAGCCTTCAGGTTCCCATACCGTAATGTATGCTATTGTATTATATTTTTAAAAAATAAGTTGAATTTCTCTCTTCATTATATCAGGATTCCAGAAAATCAAGAATACATATTTAACCCTGCCAGAAATGGCCTCAAATGGAACCCCATGAGAAAAGACTAATCTTCTAAGCTGTAGCCATTCCATCTATATGTGTTCCAATGCAAGGACACAAGCAGTACAAGTACATTAGGGGATAAGTTAAATATATTGTCCAAGGAAGAATAGGGGCAAAACTTTCTTGCCCAATCAGGTGCAAATCTCAAACTCAGGAAAGGTGGATATCAGAGCAGTTATCAGAAAGCTAGGATTGATCATTAGACATACATAGGTTGCAAACAGAACTAAGTATTTTCTACATTTTTCTGTAAAGCAATCACATATTGAAAACCAGTACATATTCAATGATTCACCGGCAATTCTAATAAATTGCACATTCAATGGAAATATCAGAAGGAAAGATCGAGAATTACATATAAAATAAGTCTGACTCATCAGCACAATATAATGGATAATTCAAATATATATATATATATATATATATATAAAATATATATATATAAAATATATATATATATTACACAGAGATACCTGTGTACATTTTAACAGCAGATGAACTCAAGACCACATATACCTCGAGTGCAACCTAACAATCTACCATTCTACGCACAATATAAACAGTGTGCTTGGTCCTCTTATTTATTTGACAAAACGCTCTAATAAATAGCCAGAATATGCACAAAACATTTCCAATATATACATCCAGGTTCCCTGCTTACCCACAAAGTCTGATCATTGCAACACATCAGTCAATTATTTGCAATTCTTTTACTTTACAGCATAACTATTTTGAAATAGGAAAATATTCTGGAAAGGATTTAGTTCAGTATTAATATGTGGGGCTGTTTGTAGGTCTAGGGCTAACATAGCTCTGCTTTCTGAATGGGTAATAACATCAGACAAATATACTTCTTTATTATCTTTGACCATTTTTCATCTATGTGTGAGCTATTCAATATGAAGCATACAATAGAATAGCCACTTCATATCAGCTCTTGTTATCGATGCATTCATTTGTTATACCAACTTCAGTGATACGTAGTTCTTCCGGCTACACATTTTCCAGTACAAAGCTGATGCAAGTAACTCAATAAAGTAAAAGGAAATGTAATATTTCAAACTTGAATTTCCCAAAGCACCAGCAATAAAGTGTAAGAATTTAGTCACCATGCAAAATATTTACACAATATGTCACTGTTCCTTTGCCTTATTTCTTTCGGAGAGCGTGCCACATGGAGACAGGTTTCCGTAATGTTGCCAGCATCTGATTCCAATGAGTGCCACCCATCCCACTGGTCTCAGGTCCAATGATTACATGCCCTATGTTCTCAGTTCTTCCATCTTCACTGCATTCAGCCACTGTTATTCTCAGCGATAATTCCTGAACCACAACAAAATTCATAGGTCATTTAAACTCCCAAGAGAATTGGGAATTGCAGTGTCCAGCTATGATATGTTGCAGTGCAAGTATTCAAAGGCATTCTTCAGTGAGGAAGATGTGTGTGTAATTAATATTGTCCTCATCACTTGTTAGGTGGTGGATTAGCAAGAACGTGGTCTACCTGCTCTAATTCGGTGATAAAAATTAGATGCTGGATGTTAAAGCTAATATTTTCTGCTGAAATCTCCATTAATCACTAATATATGGGTTGCTTTGAGATGCATCTTCCCTTAAATTTCTGGACTGGCTGAGAGAAGAACAAGCAGAGAAGCAAATCTGTCTATAAATTCTGTTCCTTTATATAATAAAATGTACTTATACATAAAGATTTCCAAGATTTACTGTATTAGAGCTAGAAAGAAAAGCCTAGAAGTTACACTAGATTGTATCTGGATGTGACAGAATGATAGATAGTTAGCCCAATTGGATACTATCTTCAAATTAAATCAGTTAATTGCTTCATCCGGACTGGAAAGGAAAGACTTGCATTTAGAGTGAGACAGAAACAGACTCTTCAGTCCAACTCATCCATGCTGGCCAGATGTCCTAAAAATTAATCTAGTCCCAATTGCCAGCATTTATACAACATCTCTGATGATCTCAGACATCCCAGAGTTCTACAGCTGATGAAGTACTTTTGAAGTCAAGTCACTGCTGTAATGATCAAGAAAAGGAATGAGACTCTTGACGCTCAGCACAGTTAGTCATATTTTCAGCCTCCAACAGATAACAGGCCACACTGGACACAATTTCTGCACTTCGCTCAAAGACTATAAATCAGTTTAGCCCAACTATTTTTCACATCAGTGCTTATTTATTATGAAATTGAAATTCATCTATATTGACTAAGCTGCAAGACAGTGATGATACAGTAGCTTGTTGTGTGAAATGTTAGCAGTGATGTCTATAAAATAGAACCAAGGGACATTGAAATGCCTACATCAATCAGTTTTGCACTGCCAGTTTTTTTATGCTGAATGACACTTATAAGAACTACATAGTTCTCCCATGATCGACCATGATAGTCTTTTTTTTGGACATTTCTTTGGCTCCAGCCCAACACTGGACAAAAGGAAGTGAACTATTACATATTCAGTTTAAATTATGGACTCTACGGGGACGACAAAAAAAAGAACAGTCATATGTTAAATTTTTACCTGTAGAACAATCGCAGGTACTGAAAATATCATGGCTTCATTGAAAACAGGATTAGGATCATCTCTCTTCACTGCTGTCTTTTTCTTACTTATTTTCCTCGTATCTTGAAGGAGATAAACTTTCACAAATGGATCTGTTCAGAGCCGTGAAAAGGGGAGATGGGAGAATTAAAATCCAGTTATATTTACAGTACAGTGATTATAAATCAATACATTCTGAGACAGAGGAAAGAATAGGAACATAGGATTTAGGAGGAGGAGGACTAGGTCATTCACCCTTAAAGCCTACTTTGCCATTTAATTAGATCATGACTCTGTTTGCGATTTCCTCTCCATGTCCTTCACCCCCTTCATTTTGACTCCCTTGTCTGTCGAAAATCTGTCTAACTCTATTTTGAACAAATTTAATAACCCGGGTTCTAATTGCTTACCAGGGAAGAGGATTCCGCAGGCTAACAACACTGAGAGAAAGGATTTCTCCTCATCTCCATCTTAATCTGTATCCCCCAGTTCTCATCTTCCTCACATGAGCAAACATAATTCCTGTATCCACCCTATTAAGTCCTCCCACAAGCTTTTACAAATCAATACGTTTGCCTCTCATTCGGCTTATTTTGGATGGGGATTGGCCCAAATTGCTCAATGTCTCTTTGTAAGATCAGTCCTTGATCTCAGATATGTGACCTCTTAGTTAATTTTAAAGTACCAACAGCTTACACAATACCTTCTCCTAGTCAATTTTAAATCCCTTCTAATGACTGAGTTTTCTCCTCTGTCACAATCGTTTGGATAGCATCTGCCTCATGGATAAAAACCCATGCAAAGTATTCATTTAGAACCTCAGCCATTCTGCTTGCTTCAAAGTGTAAAGCTCCTATTTGGTCTTTACTCACCCTACTCCTCCTTTCATTGTTCTTTTATTACTGATGTGCCTATAGAATACTTTGAAATTTCCCTAAATTTGCCAGCCTTTTTTCATAATTCCTCTTTGCTTATTGTATTTGCTTTCTCAACTTTCTTCTGATGACCTGTATTGAGCATGATTTGCAATTTATTGCCTAACACCTTCTTATGCACACTTTTTCTCCTTACCATAATTTCTATCTCCTTGGTTGTCCAGGGAGATCTGGATTTGTCGGTCCTACCTTTCTCACTTCAGGGAATTTACCTTGCAGGTAGCCCATTATTCAGCTAATAGTTAAGAACATAGAACAGTACAGCACAGTACAGGTCGTTCAGCCCTCGATGTTGCACTGATCTTTTATCCTACTCTAAGATCAAACTAACCTACATACCCTTATTTGTCCCTGGTTGTTCAGTCATTGCAAATAGCTGAAGACTCCCATACTGAACCCTCCACTAGTCACAGCTTGCCAACCTGAAAAATTTCCAATAACATATACTCTCTGCTTTCTTGGAGAAAGTGAGGACTGCAATGAAAGGCTTGTGCCCGAAACATCGATTCTCCTGCTCCTTGCATGCTGCCTGACCTGCTGTGCTTTTCCAGTGCCATACCTTTTCTCTGTTTTCTGTTAACTAACTAGTCCTTTATCAACACTAATTTGTTACTTCTAAAAAGCTTTCATCTTGTGCAGTAACTTTTAATATGGCATCTTATAAAATGCCTCTTGGAAATCAAAGTATACCACATTTATAGGTTCCCCTTTACCTACCTTAATTTCTCAAAGATAAATTAATTAAACACATTTTCCTTTCACAAAACCATGATGATATTTTAAGCATCCTGCTAAACCTCCTTAATAATGAATTCCAGCAATTTCCCTATGACGGATACTTGGCTAATTCATTTGTTTTCTGTCTCCCCATTTACACAGCAGCATAGGAGGAACAGGAGTAGGCCATTTGGTCCCTTGATGCTGTTCCACCATTTAAGAAGATCATGGCTGATCTGAGTGTAACCTCATCCACATTCCCATCTACCCCATAAACCTTCAACCCCTTTCTCACTTTTACCTTAAAATATTCAAGGACCCTACTTCAATCACATTTTTGAGAAAAACACATTTTTCAAAAACATTTCACTTCTTCTGTTTTGAATGGCAACCTCTTATTTTTAATTCCAGTTTTAGACTCTCCCATGAGAGGAAACATTTTTTCCAATCCACTCTGTCAAGGCCCCTTATGGTCTGATGTTTCAAACAAGTAGCAACTCCTAACACCAAAACTCTTTCTCCAGTGGATACAAGCCTAAGTCTGCCAACTTTTCTTTATAAGACAACACACCCATTCGAGGTATAAGTCTAGTAAACCTTCTCTGAAGTGTGTCCAATTCCTTTAACATCCTTTCTTAAATAAGGTGATCAACACTGTACACAGTACTCCAGGCATGGTCTCACCAGTATAACTGTATAACTGAAGCATAACCTCCCCACTTTCATTTAATTCCTCTCACAATAAGAGATAAGATTCTATTTAGCTTTCCTAATCCCTTTCTGTAGCCACATACTGGCCTTGTGTAATTCAAACATTAGGAAGAACACAGAGTCCATTGCATCACCAAGATCTGCAAATCATCAACATTCAGTTAATGCACTTCATTATTCTTCCTGCTAAGAATGAACAATTCCATGTTTTGCTCCATTTATCAGATCTTTACCTCATCCAACTTTGTAGTATCAGCAAACTTAGCAATCATCCCGTCACTCCCTTCATCCAAATAATTTATATAAATCATAAAGAGTTGGAGCCCCAGCATTGATCCGTGTGGCATTTGTTACATCTTATCAACCAGAAAAAGTTCATTCTTGCCTATTTTCTGTTTCCCTTTAGTTTTCTTAAATGAACCTATGGCTATTTTCACCATTGGGACACCTCCACATTCTAAAGGATTTTGAAAAAGTGTGACCAATACATCATTTTTCATTGCAACCTTTCTTTAAAGACCTCAGGATGCAGGCCATTGGGTCCTGGGGATTCCTCAGCCATTAGGTTGAATTGTTTTCCCAGCAGCCTTTCCCTGACAATGGTGTTTATTTTACATTGCTTGTTCCCAGGCTCATTACAACTGTCAATTCACCTCATGATTTTCAATTATTTTTGAGCTAAGGATTTTCTAAGTCTTCTACAGTGAAGACAATCACAAAATATCTTTTCATCTCCTCAGCCATTTCCTTGTCTCCCATTAATTCACCAGTTGCAATCTCCAGGGGAGAAAATGTCAACTTTAGTTACTCTTTTCCTATTTAAATACTTGTAGAAGTTCTTCCTATCACTTTTTATACTACTAGCTAGATTTCTCACAATTTGATTTTTTTATATGCTTTTTTAGTCATTCTTCTGCACTCCTAAAATCTGCCGGATTTTCTCACCTACAATAATATTTGCAGAATTGCACAGTATTTTATTTTTCTCTCAACTTGATACGAGCCTTAACTTGCCAATTTAACCACAGATGATGTATCCTCCTCAGTAGGATAAATTTTTGCTGCCAGTTATTAAACATCTTCTCAAATGTCTGCTGCTGCATGTCTAGTTCTGACCTTTTAATCTAGTTTCCCAGTTTATGTTAGCTAGCTCTCCCTCCATACACTTAATAATTACTTTATTCATGTTTAAAATTCAAGACTTAGACCCACATTTCTCCCCTTCAAACTAAATGTGAAATTCCAACATGTTACAATCACTGTCACCCAGAGACTCCTCTGCCACAAGATTATTGATTGATCTTGTCTCATTGCACTTACTAGTTCTAGGATAGTTTACTTGCTAGCTGTTTCTAGAAAGTATGGTTCTAAGAAATTGTTCTGAATGCACTCAATTTTCCAGCTAACTTCATCAATCTGATTCATTCAATCTGCAAGTAGATTAAAGACACTCATGATTATAGTGAAAACTTTCTTACATGTCCCATTTATCTTTTTTTGTCCTACATTGTAACTACTACCAAGGGGCCTATAAACTACTCCCACTAGTGACCTCTTACCTTTCCTATTTTGTGTCTATAGCCAAACTTGCTCTTTTCAAGTAAGATCCTCTTTGATTTGATATCCTTAATTAATAGAGCTACCTCCTCATCTTTTCCTAGCTTCCTATCTTTTTTGTCTCTGATGCTGACATTCTGTCTCTTATAGCAACATTATGGTGAATTTGCTGATAAGTGTCTATTGGATAACAGAAATTATAACAAAACTGGGTTTTGGAACTTTTCAGTTTCTGCCAACCTAATTAAATATCATCTTGGTAATGAATTCATCTAATGCCAAAAATGTTTCCTACCTCTCCTTTTGACAGAAGGCATCATACATTCAAGTATTGTGAAATGTTGGACTTTGTTAATTAATTCATACCAAAATGTCGACCGTTTATACAATTTTATTATGAAATAGGAGCAGTGTTAAAAGGTACATTTCTTTTTTGTAAGGAAGTTGCTGAAATTAACTGATCAAAAAATCTATCAATGTGATTATTCATTCTGTAGACAGTGAATACTGACAGGATAAACCCACACTTGTCAGAATGTATACTAGCAGGCTCCAACCACACACAGTGAATATCAACTTGATTAAACTACATAACCAAATGCAGCATTGACTAATGAATTAAGTAGACGAAAGTGAGGATGCTAGAGATCAGAATCAAGATCAGAGTGGTGCTGGAAAAGCACAGCAGGTCAGGCAGCATCTGAGGAGCGGAAAATCGACGTTTTGGGCAAAGACCCTTCATCAGGAAAAGCCCTCCATTCCTGATGAATGGCTTTTGCCCGAAATGTCGATTTTCCTGTTCCTCGGATGCTGCCTGACCTGCTATGCTTTTCCAGCACCACTCTAATGAAATAGGTAGGCACACATCACAGGAATTGTTCATGGCTGGTTTGCACCACCAATGTTAGTTTCATTGGACTGAATTGTGCTGGTAATAAAAGCCCCATTGCTGGAAATGAAAAGGGCGATGTGATCCTGCTCTGCTGTCAGCAGGGACAGGGACTGCCAACAGTTAATTAAGAATCTTCCACTAGGGCCTCTTTCCAATTAAGAAGAACCTTCCACCCAGAGAGATCAGAGGACCAGCAGCCTCAGCAGTGTTGTCATAGCTAGTGTCAGCCAGTGCTGAGGGTCTAGCTCCTGGGAGACAGAATCAAAATGGTGAGGTGTAGTTGAAGACAGCTGAGTTAGTGTGGGGGGATAGCGTGGTCAGATAACTAGGTCCCAACAATCCAGACAAAAAAAAAAGAGGTGGAGTTTGCTGAGCACTGGCAGCACCATTGCTGGGTGCTCCATTCATGGGCCATGGTGGGAGATTCCCATCATTACCAAGACACCAAGTTTCACCTGGCAATCTCTCCACATAGCAGTAAACTCTCCTCATTTGGGCAGAATGCCTGCTGAGAGGGGGCAGCTGAACTCCCAACTTTCTCACCACTGGCAATGTGGCTTGGCAGCAGCAAGACACCGGCTTTCCCTTTCTGCAGTCATAGACTAATGGATCCCCTACAGTGTGGAAGCAGGCCATCAGGCCCATCAAGTCCACACCAACCCTCTGAAGAGCATCCCACCCAATCTCTGCAACCCTGCATTTCCCATGGCTAACCCACCTAAGTCTGCATATCCCTGGACACTATGGGAAATTTAGCGTGGCCATTCCACCTAACCTGCACATCTTTGGACTATGGGAGGAAACCCACAGAGACATGGAGACAATGTGTAATCTCCACACAGACAGTCGACTGAGGGTGGAATCGAACCCAGATCCCTTGTGCTGTGAGGCAGCTGTGATAACTACTGAGCCAGTGTGCCACACAGATCATTTTGCCAGTCCTCCTTCTCTCATCTCCAAAGGATGAGGAGTATTCAGTATATTGCCTTGGCATTGCCAAGTGGCACTTTGGTTGATCGTTTTTCACAGGACATGCCGAAAAGTTTCCATTTTCAGAGTTACTTTTGAAAGTATGAAACCTATAATTTGAAAACAGATGAATTGAAGTTTCTGAAGGGGTGGGTTCAGAGCTGCTTGTGTTGAAAAACATCAGTGTTCTCCTGGTATCTGGCATGCAGTGAGAAATTGCTAATGATAATTAGTACACTGCACTTAACAGCTGAAAAGTGCTTTAACCTGCATCTGTTGCATAAAAAATGCACGAAAAAATTGGAAGGTAATTGCCAGCGGCCTTATCATTTTACAGTTATTTCCTGAGAGACCAATTTGCAGTAAAATGCTTTTACAATCAAGTAAAATTGAGCTCATCTTAGTCCTGTTAGTCTCAGCAAGTGTATGGAAGTTCAGCAGCTTCTGTATGGAATGCATTGTGTTTCTTCATGCAGTGAATCCACCTTCTTAACTTACCCTTTCACTACTTCTTTGATAGACTATTCAACCAACCTCCGAGACCAGAGGTGTTAAAACATCATCCAAGTTATACATCTATCCACAGTCATTATTCCACCCACTTAACTGATCCAGTTACTTTATTCTTGTCATTGGATTGTATTGTCTGTATCGCAACCTACAGAATTTGTTTTTAAGAAGTATCACAGAATTATTCAGCACAGAACAGGCCCTTCGGCCCATAGAGTATGTACTGCCAAATATATACTGCCACCTACAATAGTTCACTTTCACACACTGCGGTCATAGCCTTGAATGTTATGGCACTTCAAGTGCTCATCCAAGAACTTTTTAAAGGCTGTGCAATTTCCTGCCCCAACTTTCTTCCCAGGCTGTGCATTCCAGACCCCTGCCACCCTCTAGATGAAAAGGTTTTTATCCAGAAATTCCCTCTAAACTTCCTACCTAAGTATTTCCCCTTGTTATTGACTCTTCCACTCATGGGAACAGCTATTTCCTATTCTCTGTCTCCATGCCCATCATAATCAATCAGGTCCCCGCTCAACTTCCTTTACTCCAAAAAGAACCCTCTCTTCACAGCTGAAATGCTCTTTCCCAGGCAACATCCTGGTGAATCTCCTCTGCAACCCACCAAGTGCTACCACATCTTTCCTATAGTGTGGTGATCAGAACTGCATGCAGTATTCCAGCTGGGGCCTAATCAAAACTCTGTCCAGCTCCAACATAAACTTCCTGTTCTTATGCCACAAACTGATAAAGCCAAGATCTCCTATGCCTCCACAATTACACTATTGACCTGTCCTGCTACCTTCAGGGATCTATGGACAAGCATCTGAAGATCTCTCTATTGCTCTGAGCTTCTGAGGGTCTTGACATTCACTGGGTACTCCCTTGACTTCATATTTCTTCCAAAGTGCAACACCTTACAAATTTTCAGGGTTAAATTCCATCTGTCTCTGATCTGACCATTTGACCACTCCATTTATATCATCCTGTAACCTAACACTTTTCTCCTCACTATCAACCTGCCAGCCAACCTTTGCGCCATGCACAAATTTACTTAAAAATTACACAACACCAGGTTATAGTTCAATTGGTTTATTTGGAAGTACAAGCTTTCAGAGCGGTGGTCTAACCTCATACCTTTAATGCATTGTCTGAGTTGAGATGCCACCTTTTTTTAAAATAAAACTTTATCTCGCGAATGTGACTTGAAAGAAGTTCTGGGATTTACATATTAACAAAACAGAAACCTGCAACCATTCTAAAAGTTTAAAAACTTAACAGCAATTTAAGTTTGTTCAATATATCGTATCAGTTGCATGGCACGATGATCTTTTGCTATAAATTCTGTGTCCTATGATCCTGCCCCACTAGCTACCTGATGAAGGAGCAGCGCTGTGAATGCTTGTACTTCCAAATAAACCTGTTGGACAGTAACCTGGTGTTGTGTCATTTTTAACTTTGTCCACCCCAGTCCAACACTGGCAGGTCCACATCATTACTTATCAAGGGTTTGGCAGGTGCTGTCTGAGGATCTTTGGTGAATTTCTGCAGTGCATCTTGTAAATAGTACACACTGCTGTTATAAATCGTTGTTGATGGAGGGCACCATGCTTGTGGATGTGATGCCAATCAGGCAGATGGCTAGGTCCTGGATCGTGTCCGATTTCTTGAGTGTTATTGGGGCTGACTCACCCAGGCAAATTGGAGTATTGCATCACACTCCTGATGTGCCTTGTAGATGACTGGCAAGCTTTGGTGAGTCAGGACGTGAGTTTCTCAATGCACTATTCCAAGCCTCTGACCTGCTTTTGTGGTTTGTGTTTACATGGTGAGTCCAGTTGATTTTCTGGAGAATGGTAACCTCCAGGGTGTTGATAGTAGGATATTTGCCAAATGGCCGAGGACACTCACCTGAGGAACTCCTTCAGACATGTCCTGGAGCCAAGATGACTGACCTCCAACAGCCATCTTCTTTATGTGCCAGGTATGACTCCAACCAGCAGAGAGTATTTCTCAGATTCCCAATGATTCCAGTTTTGCTAGGCTACCTTCATGCTATGATCAATTGCAGCCAAGATGTCAAGGGCTGTCACTCTCACCCAGTTCTGGAATTTAGCTCTTTTTTTTGAATTAAGGTTATAATGCAGTCGGGATCTGAATGATCCTAGTAGAAACCAAACTGGGCATCACTGAGCAGATTATTACAGAGCAGGTGCTGCTTGATAGAACTACTGATGACAACTGCCATCACTTTACTGATGAGCAAGAGTAGGCTGATGGGGCAGTAATTTGACCGGGTTGGATTTGTCCTGCTTTTTGAATACAGGACATACCTTGGCAATTTTCCACATTGTCAGGTTGGTGCCAGTGCTATAACTGTACAGGCCAGGAGAGGCACAAGTTCTGGAGCACAAGTCTTTGCTACCATTGCTGGAATGTTGTCAGGGCCTATAGACATTGCACTAGTCCCTCCAAATTTTTCTTGATCTCACGTGGAGTGAATTGAACTGGTTGAAAACTGGCAGCTGTAATGCTAGAGACCGCAGAGGAGGCCAAGTTGAATCATCCACTCAGCACTTCTGGCTGAACATTGCTGCAAATGCCTCAGCCTTATCTTTTGCTCCAATGTGTTGGGTTCCCCCATCATTGAGGATAGGGATATTTGTGGAGCCTCCTCCTCCATGTTTAACCGTCCATCACTATTCACAGAAAATGAAGGAAACACATCCCTATCTCAGTCTTTACAGTGTGATTGTTAGCAATTCTAATGTGAAGTAAATAATAACTGGATTTTGATAATCTGCTAGCAAGTCCTATGAATTTGTGGAACATCAAGTACTTCTTTGGATTATACTGGACTTCTTGAGAAGTTTTGCTTATAACCTGATTCAATCCCACCTGCTTCACTTACCAGACATGGCCTTTCCATTGTTCCAGACTAGGTTTTTTGCTTTGACCACCACCACAGTCAGCCGCTCTGCTGTCGGTAGGTAACTGAGAGAGAGCAGGATTTCTCCAACTGTGTCTGTTGCCTAACAGACAGAGGTATGGTCAGTTCTCCACATAATAGTTCAGTGACCCAGCAAAATGAAAATCAACACTAAGCACAGACAGAACAGTAAAGTTGGACAAGTATTTTTAATTACTTCCCAGCAGTTTAATTTGTGGTGCATTCACATCCCCTGTGGCCATTAAATTACTGTGGGCCCTCTGTGGTGGCTATTATACCTGAGCCTCTACAACAGTAAAGCAATTATACCCCTCATTGTTGGCTAGTAACACCTCAGTCCCTGCAACTGTGATCAGCAATTTTAACTCACTCTTAATTGTTATTAAATGGTTATTATCACCTGGAGTGATTCTCACAACCAACTTGGGACTTTTCTCAGCCTATGCTAAATACATTGTTAAAAGATCAGGTCTGTTAACAATTATGAATGAAACATGCGGCTATTTCGGATGTGAATGGCACTATAAATGACCCTTGCTGAATGTTACTTGTTTGGTGTCTCTCTCACCTTATTGACATCCTGCAGGTAAAGCCAAGCATTAAAGGCACGGTTGCTGAGATCCAGATCTGACAGCTTTAGGTCTGCCAATCCTGTGCTGATGCTTCTGTCATCTTCGTCAATCCCAAATACTGAAAAGCGCAGGCTGTTCTCCTCGAGAGCAGAAGGGTCCAGTGGAATGGAAAACTTCTCATCAAAGAATACAGAGAATGCATTCCTCTGAATCTAAGCAAAAGAAAGGGTGCAGCTTAAAATAATAATCTATATTTCAGTTTGCGATCACAGTGATCTGGGATCATCCCAACTTTCGCCTAGATCATCCAAGACCATTTGCATCACTTACAATTTCAATAGCCACAAATCTAATGGCTTCAAATGAAAACTATGCTGATATTGTCACACAGTGTTGATAGTTCTGATTGTCATCTTCCAGGAGTAAGTATAACTTTAAAACAAAACCCATCATTAGCCTCAGTGCAGTGAGTTTGACCCTTTTAAACTATTCCCAAGACTAAATTAGGTTCGACCTCACAGCACAAACCTTTATGAATAAACCATGTATTCCCTTGACACATTAATGCCACAACAATTCTCTTTTCATTTAAATGTAAGATGCGACTAACAATCATTTAAAATTATAATGGCATTAAAACATGAATATGACAGCAACATGACTTTCTAAGTTTACAGCAAGGCCATAATACTACACAGTAATACCACAATCTCTACAGCACAGTATTACTACAATAAACATTGATAATCTCCAAAATATCATAAATATTATAATGCATTCATTATTACTGTGACATGCACTTGAAGGATACCAACTACATTCCAATTCCAGGAGATTTAGAGACCTTATTATAGCATTTGAGATTGACAACACATTAACACGACCAAGTCTCTTTTCATTCAGTGTAAGATGCCACCTTTTTTATCTGTTGAGCCATTGCTTGAAGTAAGGTCTATTTAGAGAGCTGTGAGTAACAATCATTTAAATTATAATGGCATTAAAACATGAATGCGACAGCAACATGAGTTTCTAAGGTTACAGCAAAGCCATAACACTACATAGTAATATCACATTAATCTCTACAACACAATGTTACTATAATAAACACTGATAATCCCCAAAATAATATAAATATTATAATGCATTTATTATTACCATATTTGAAGGATGCCCACTATATTCCCTTTCCAGGAGATTTTGAAACCTCATTATAGCATTTGAGATTGATTTGACTGTCTCAACAAAGCTCTTCAGGTAGGGCTGATCGACAACATTCCTGTGCTGCAGACAAAGGATGGCAGCTGTGAACATCTAAGAAAGCCAAGCTACTAAGCTAGCCAAACCCAGCCAACTTAAAGAGCTGGTTCTTTCAGGGTTAGTTACTGGTAATGTGCACAACATGTCTGGTGTGCTGAGCTTTTATGGTGTCTCCTGTCTCAAAGTGTAACATGAAGGAGGAGACCTTTTGAGGGATGGCTGTAGTTAATGTGCAACCAGAAGGAGATCTTTCATGATGGCCTGACAATTGGGAAGTGATTTTGAGTTGGTTAGTGATAGAAATATGAAAATGACTCGAAAGAAACTGAAACAATGCAACATTGATACTTTGCTCAAGATGAGAAAGCATAATGAGCAGCCAACAATGAAGGCACCTTGCGGTATGACATCCATTGCCTTGCTGGCACTGATTGTAAATACCAGCTTATGAATTTGTAACTGGGGAATCAAGAGTTCCAAGCAGTACTATTTGGGATCCATTATTCAATCTTTATCTGTCATCAAGGAACTCAGTGAAAAAAATAAGGTATTTTTCCAACTGCTTCACTGGTGTTAGAAGAAAAGAGACAAACTTTTTATATTCCTTAATAGGATGTTCTAGTCACTGTAAAGTCAGCAATTGGTGTGCATCCCTAATTAGCCTTGAAAAAGTGGTGAGGAGCTGACCTCTTGAACTCCAAAGACCACCTGGTATAAGACCTGGTAGGAAGGCCTTTATGCAGCACCTTTAACAACCTCTAGGTTGCCCAAAGCACTTACAGCTAATTAAATGCTTTTGAAATACAGCCAAATCCATAATATCGGAAACATGGCAAACAATGTGCCCTCATTAAGCTCTCTTGAGCACAATGTGATTTTGGTAATATTCAATCTGTTTTGTTAGATGTTAGATTGAGGGATGAAAGTGCTGATGGCACTGGGGAGAACTTTTTTCCCTCAAAATAGTATCATAGGGACCTTTGTGTCCACATGAGGAGGCAAGATGATGAGAGGATGACAAAAATATAAAAGATTAGAAACTAACTTCTTCCCCCTGTTATCGGACATTTGATTGGACCTCTCAAATGTTAATTAATTCTGAGCTGATTCTCTCTGCACCTTCTCTGTGTCTGTAACACTGTATTCTGCACTCTGTTCTGCTATCCTGGTGCACTTTGTACAGCAAGATCTGCATGTAAAGCACACAAAACAAGACTTTTCGCTGTATATCAGTACATGCGATAACAATAAATCAAACTCAAATGACTATGTTGTTGAGGTTTGTCAGTAAACCTACCATAACACTATCAGGTACAGGACCAGAATTAGGCCATTCGGTCCATTGAGTCTGCTCTGCCATTCAATCATGACTGACATGTTTCTCAACTCCATTCACCTTCACCCTGTAACCTTTGATCTCTTTATTAATCAAGAACCATTCTATCTCTGTCTTAAGTACCCTCAGTGATTTGGCTTCCAGAGTCTTCTGTAGCAACAATTTGAAATTCCTCCTCATTTCAGTTCTAAAGGTCGTCCCTTCATTCTGAGGTTGTGCCCTCAGTAATCTCTCCTTCTAGTGGGAACAGCTTTAACCACATTCACTCTATCCAGTCATCTCAGTACTTTATAAGTTTCAGTGAGAAACCCCCTCATCCTTCTTAACTCCAACACATCTAGACCCAGAGTCCTCAACTGCACCTCATACAACAAGCTGTTTATCCCTGAGATTTTTCTTGTAATCCTCCTCTGGACCTGTCCAAGGCTAGCAGATCTTTCCTTAGATATGGGGCCCAAAATTGCTCACAATATTCCAAATGCAGCCTGACTAATGTTTTATGTACTGAAGAAGGGCTCATGCCTGAAATGTCGATTCTCTTGCTCCTTGGATGCTGCCTGACCTGCTGCACTTTTCCAGCAACACATTTTCAGCTCTGATCTCCAGCATCTGCAGTCCTCACTTTCTCCTAATGTTTTATATAGCTTACATAGCAAGAGTAGGAATATAGCAGCACATCCCTACTCTTGTATTCTAACTGTCTGAAAATAAATACTAACAATACACTTGTCTTCCATATGTCAACTGAACCTGCATGGTAAACTGAAAAGAATTCAGAATGTGAGCTCCTAAGCCCCATTATGTTTTAGATTTCCAAAGCCTCTCCCCATTTAGAAATTAGTCTACACCTCTATTCTTCTTAACAAAGTGTATAATTTCATATAGCAGCATTCAAGAAGCACCTGGATGAATACATGAATAGAAAGGGAATAGAGGGATACGGATCCTGTAAGTGAAGACAGTTTTAGTATGGAAGGGCAAAGTGTGTTGACGCTGGCTTGGAGGGCCAATGGGCCTGTTCCTGTGTTGTATTATTCCTTGTTTCTAACATTGTATTCCATCTGCCATTTCTTTGCCCACTCCTCTAGCCAGCCCAAGTCCTTCTGCAGCTTTCCACAACACCACCTGTCCCTCCACCTATCTTTGTGTCATCTGCAAACTTAGCAACAATGCCCTCAGTTCCTTCATCTATTACACTAATGTATAATGTGAATATTGTTGTTCCAACACTGTGGAACCTCACTAGTCACCAACTTAATTTAAGCTCATATCAAATAACTTAGGATCACTAAAACCCAATTGTGAATTGTGTCCTTATGTTCTTAGTTGTGCAGTGTCTCATTTTTCTTTTCTTAAATATTACATAGACTGCTTCCCAACTCTCCTGTAGTGCACATGGGAATTCTATCACATACTCACTAACATCTTTTATGTCCTCAGTTATGTCCTTCAGATGTGATCTCATTAGCAATTTAGTTCAGCAGTGATTCAACACAAAATGTCATCTGCAGACATTCCATCTATCAAGTTATATCTCCTGGGGTGTTCACAAATATTATAAAGCAGAAATAAGCCAATCTGTGAACTGGTGACAACCCATAATGATTCCAGTCTGTACAGTGTCACTAGTATCCTACTTTTAGAGCAATTTATCCATCACAAAGTCATTTTCTCCTCCTAGTGAGTCAAACTGAAATCGTCCTTGCCTATGTATCCTCGGTTTATTGATAAAGTATGTTTTACAATGCCTGATGTTAGCAATAACTCACCAAGGCCTCACCAGCACCTTCCAAATCTGTGATCACTACTATTAATAAAGGCGTGGGCAGATGTCCAGGAATATGACCAGGTTCCTTCAGTCCACACACCATCCTGACTTGGCACTGTATCACTGTTCCTTCATTGATATTGATATTGGGTCAAAATCCTCAAGCGCCCTTCTTAATAGCATTGTAGGCTTCCCTCCGCCTCAAGGACTGCAGCAGTTCAAGAAGGCCGCTCACCACCACCTTCTTCAGGGCAGTTAGGGAAGGGCAATAAACACTGGCCTAACAAGCAATGCCCATATCCCATGAATAAAGTTTTAAAAAGGTTGAATCTCACACTGCAATTTTTACATGCTTTTCATCGGATTTATGAATGCTGTCAAAAAGATTTCCTGAAACTATATTTGAAGCAGTATAATATTTTAATCTGTTTTAATTTACTGTATAACCCATTCTCTACAGTTCTGGTTTGTTGACTCCATACAGATTTTATAAGAAAACACTTGGCTAGAAATCCGCATACACCCTTTAGGAGTATTTTGGGGTGAGGATTATGTATATACGCTGAATGGTTCAACAGGTCCCATCCTTCCCAGTCTCCTCCATTACGTAGAGTGTGGGTGAGTACCAAATTTAGCAGTTTGCCCATGTATGTAAATAAATAATTAAGTGTCAATTGATCCTGCTAAAGCTCAACAACTCAACCGATCCCAGTTTTACTCTCCGCATGCCATTATCATTGAATCCCGACAGTGTGGAAGCAGGCTATTCAGCCCATCGAGTCCACACCAAACCTCTGAAGAGCATCCCACCCGACTCACCCCCCCATACCCTATCCCTGAAACCCTGCATTTCCCATGGCTAATCCACCTGGCCTGCACCTCCCTGGAAACTACAAACAAGTTAGCATGGCCAAATCATCTAACCTGCACGTCTTTGACCGCGGGAGGAAACCAGAGAGCCAGGGGAAAGATGTGGGGAGAATGTGCAAGCTCTACGGACATCACACAAACCCAGGTCACTGGCGTTTTGAGGCAGCAGTGCTAACCATTGAGCCACCATGTTGCTCAAATCTGATTGGTGTGGGCACTCAGTTGGGAATGAAATCCACAATTGTTTTTAAAGTTCTTTAGTGTGGCAGGGGGTATGGAGAGATGTTATCATTAGAGGGTGCCTGTTGACCAGCCTGCATAATCTACATCCCGAGAACAATTAAAGATAATGACACTGTTCCTGAAACGTCAGCCCATATCAGGAATCATTTCCATTATTCAGATAGCTCCCAGTCAAAAGGAAGGGATGGAGAGAGTTAAGACAAAGAATCTGTCCTGGTGTCTTAACAGAATGCAAAAGCTTAACTCTTCACAAATATAGTAATTGGCAAACATTCAGAAGGCAGTGAGCTGTCTGTGTGAAGTGCATTCCGAATAGCTGCTTGTAAGTGAATGCAATGGTAATTGAAGGAAATGTACCAGAGTCTGATAAATTCTGTTGCTTACTCAAGTCCCAAGAGAGAGTAAAAACTGGTTAAGGTTCCTTTCCCTGTCATCCATTCAATTTTTAGCACTGGTTGAAAATCTGCATGAAACAGTGAAGGAATACGCAAGTAGCCTCTGACGTCTTTGGAAAGTAGGACACTGAGAAATAAGACTATTCAGGATTTACAAGGATTTGTTCCATTCAAAAAAATGACAGCAGTGCACACTATTGCGTCTCATTTATGGTATAACTGACATTGGAGGGTCAGATCATATTGACACTTGTTACAAAACCAGAACTGTGGTTATTCAGGAAATAGCAGAGTTGTACCTTGACAAGGAGCAGTTCCTAATTGGCAATGGTTAAAATAAGATTTGACCGCGCCAGAGCAGACTGTCAAAGATCAGAACAAACATATAATTAGAATATATATCTCAAAATCCATGACAGCAAACTGCCAGCTCCAGCATTGTTCAGGAGGTGAGATTCAAAAAATACATTCTAACTTACACCCAAGCAACTTCTGTTTTTTTTTTCATCAACTTCAGTATTGTGCACTTTTTGCAACACCAGCTTCATTATGATAATCAGGTTGCTAAAGGGATGAGTTCACTGTTATATATAGCCTTCTGTCATATTCTTTGTTACTGCAGGAGAGATGGATGTGCTGTGGTATAACAGTGTCCCTGACACACTTCTCACTTATGATAACATTGTTGTACATCAGAATGTGACAGGGAGGAAAGCAGTATCAGGGAGTGAGCAAGTTATACATAACACCTGATGCAGAGCAGAAATGCACATCTTTGAATCACTACAGGGATGTGACAGTGTTTTCACCTGCATTGACATGACCGTGATGGCCGGTCTGATGGCAACTGTGAAGAAGCAGCTGTCACAGCACTTGGACAGTGGCAATACTGATAACCGAGTTGTAACAAAACCTAATTCAGTTCCAATAGGTAAGATATAAAAAGAATTAACACTGAATGCCTTGGCATCTTAAAGCTATTAAATGGATTTCCACAGAGTCTACCACCAGTTCTCTCCAAGTAAGCAAGCACCACTTATATAGGCTACCTGTTCTACATGACTGATTAAACCACTGGCTATAGGCCTTGCTGCTGAAACATAGAGGCCTCTGGGGACCAAGATCCACCACAGTAATTCTGCTGTGTGGACTTTTGGCCACTCAGAATCAATACTGAATGAGAACTCCTATAAGACTGTGGGTAGCACAGACTCGATTCATTCTCCGTTCAACATTTATAAAAGGGGAGGAGAGTTCCTTTGTACACAGCAAGAACCTTCTTTCAGGTGTAAACGTTAATAAAATTTATTGAACCCAGTAGTGGAGGTTAGTTTCATCTGCAAGAAAGATCCTCATTGCAAACAGGAAGACAGCATCTCTCTTGAGGAGGAAATCGTTCTGACATATAACTTGTAACTAGTAATGTTCATGCCTACGCTCCCCTATGTTGTGAAGAAGCAGGCATTTTATGTTGCTCACGAGATGGTTACAAAAGATGAACCCTGCTGGAAAATATACTTTACTTTAAAAGACAATTCTCTCTAAGTACGTCCAGCAATCAACTTGAAGGCTGAATGGCGAGGTTAGTTAAAATCTAAAGTTTCTGAGTCTCCCTGTCCTAGTTCTTATTACTAATGACAGTGTTTTAATATGCAAAACTCACTCATTCTGTCTGTAAACTCAGATATATAAGAGGATTAGAATACCACTGACCGAGAGCTTCAGATCGAATTAAAACCTGGGATCTGATGGTATGGATGCAGTCATCCTAAACTGATCTCAAGATTTTCTTTTGAATATTGCCTCCTCAAGGAGCGAGAGTCATAAAGTCAAGCAGCTGAATTTGATGTTCCCCTTTAAGTGGGATAATGTGAGGAGAGTGTACAAAGTTAAAAATTACACAACACCAGGTTATAGTCCAACAGGTTTAATTGGAAGCACACTAACTTTCGGAGCATGCTTCCAATTAAACCTGTTGGACTATAACCTGGTGTTGTGTGATTTTTAACATTGTACACCCCAGTCCAACATCGGCATCTCCAAATCGTGAGGAGAGTGGGTTGACATAGCAACAGGTGCCATGGCAAAGATACTGTGCCTGTTGTTTACCTGTCTATGTTGGTATATTAACAACAGTGGCCACGTGGCCATCTTGTCCTTTGGCCAATCCCCACTTAGGGACCGACCTGTGCCACCACTGATATTCTAACCAGCAACAAGTGGGTACCTATAACTGCTGCAGCACCCCTACCAGACCTGGCAAGTGGACAGAGAGCTGTCAGCCAGACAAAGCTAACTCAATCATCCCAGTGGGAACAGAAGACAAGATCTTAACCATTTAACAGCTTGCCAGCTATAAAATGCCCCGTGGAGATGCATTCACCCCTAATTGTTTTTTTCTCCGTTGAGGGAGAAACTACTGCCTCTGCAAAGAAATTCTGGCCACAGAGTCACGGCAACACAGAGGAGGGTCATTCAGTCCATCAGATCCATGCCAGCTCTCCATGGAGCATTCCCATCAATCCCACACCCCCATAGTCCGGTAAGTTTATTTAACTCATGCAGTTTCATCTTGAACTCATTCAGCTCTTCTGCATCCACTCTCCTGAGTCGGCAATGAACTCCAGGTTATTACCATTCTCTGCCTGAAGAAAGGTTCTTCCTCACACTTCCCCTGCGTCACTTGGCCTAAACCTTATGTTTTCATGATTAGTTTGAGAGGGGGTTAGAAGGTGAAGGGGACACGGCAGTTTATAGAAGGAAGAACTCAATGATCTTTTCCAATTGTTTTTTGCAGGTTGAAATGATAAAGATATGAAGTTGGATTGATTCTAAATTTAAATCAGCATCTTTGCAATCTCCTAAAGCCGTAGCTCAGTTGGTAGAGCACTCTCACATCCTTTTGAGTAGCTTTTAGGTTCCAGCCTCACTCTAGAATTTGAGGACAAGAATCAAGATACTCCAGTAATATTACTGAAGAAAAGTAGAACTATCAGGGATCCCAGATTGAGGAGAAGGTGTTAAACTGAGGCCCTTTCAACTGCATGTAAATGTTCCATTGGCATAATTTTGAAGGTGGAGAAGGGAGTTTGCCCTTTGGTCCAGCCCTGCATTTGCCCATTAATTAACATCAGAAAAACAGATTATCGGGTCATTAGCTCATTGCTAATTTTCAAATCAACCTGCTTAGAAATGTTATGACACACCTCTGGAGCAGATGAGACCAGCGCCTTCCGGTTCAGAAATAAAAACACTACCACTCCGCCCACTTAAAATGCACTCAAGCCAGGTAAGAGTCGAACGAACAAGCTTCTGATTCACAGTCAGATCTATTATCCATTGAGCCACAGGCCCCAGTCAAAAATAGAGTGGAGAGGGTGAGTTTCCATCTCATTACCCCTCACATGCAAAACACATTATTATTTGAATTAATTCCCTAACAAAAAGCTGCAGTTACTGACTCCCACACTACAACAGCAACTTCAACAATTGGCTGTGAGGCCTTTGATGACCTTGGAAAATGCTACTTAAATGCAAGGTGAAAGTGAGTACTGCAGATGCTGGAGATCAGAGTCAAGATTAGTGTGGTCCTGGAAAAGCATCTGATGAGCAGAAAATTGACGTTTCGGACAAAAATCCTTCATCAGGAATGAGGCCTCAGGAATCAGGAATGCTCCTCAGATGCTGCCTGACCTGCTGTGCTTTTCGAGCACCACTCTAATCTCTACTTAACTGCAAGTCTGTCTTCTTTCCTGCCTGGTTTTGAAGAAGGAATACAGTTATTGGAACATGGACCTTAAAAAATAATAACACAAAGATATGCAAGCAAAGAAATAACTTCCAGTTATTCCAGATTCTTAATTGTGCTTGGCTTGTTTTATCTGAAATAAATCTGACAATTTAATATCTATTCAGCTTTCAAAATTGACACCATGTGTACTTGTACTGAATTCCAATATAATCTTTTAAAAACTGTTGATTCTTGTGTTGCTTTCTGTCCTGGTTCTTGAGCCTGAAGCTACTGCTGTCTTGGTTCTGCTTTTATTTATATTTCCTCAGGATGTCTTAGGATGAGAGATTCCAGTGGCCATCTCAATTCATATATCCAGGGTTACCCGTTCACATTATGTTATTTAACCTTTTCTTAATAATCTCAGGATTATTACTTTGACCAACCAATCTTTGTGACCCTCCAACCGGATGGAATCTATGTTGATTTCCCCAGTTTCCTCATCTCCCCTCCCCCATCTCATCCCAGATCCAACCCTCCAACTCAGCACCTCTTGAACTGTCCTCCCTGTCCATCTTCCTTCCCTCCTATACGCTCCACCCCTCCGCTCCGACCTATCACTATCATCCTCCCACCTGCATCGACCTATCGCCTTCCCAGTTAGTTTCCCCCAGACCAACCCCCACCCTCCTATTTATCTCTCAGCCCCCTTTCCCCCCACATTCCTGATGAAGGCATTAGGCCTGAAATGTTGACTCTCCTGCTCCTCGGATGCTGCCTGGCCTGCTGTCTTTTTCCAGCGCCACGCTTTTCGACGTACCCTGAAGTTGTTTGCACATATTAACCTTGACTTTGGGTGATTATGTAAACTGGGCATTACCAATTCCGCTACCTCTCTGATCTTGGGACTTAACCTACAGACTCATAAGACCTTCCTGAGAAGCTGGTTTCCTTGCAAACAAGATGTCATACTTTAATATTTAAAATTAATTATTTGCATTTCATTCTCCATGAAATTGATTTTTGTTTCGCTAAAACAGGATGACACATTACAATTACACCATCAATTGTATTGCTTGCATTTACTTCAAATGAAGCAAAACTTTTATTGCACCTGAAAATAAGTAAAATGAAAACAAACTGATTTCCAGGTACAGAACAGCACAAAACAGTCACCTCAAAGTCGAGATTGAACAGAAAAATGATGGTCAATCAATGAGCAACATATCGTCCAGTTATTCTCATTACTGTAAACGATGGATTTGATTGCTGAATCTGTTCCTTTCCTGCACTTTCCCTGGAATACCTTTTTCCACTTCTGCTGTGGAGCAATCATTAGCCCAACCCATTGTGTTCAGCATCAATTGGAGTCCTGTGAGATAAATCTGCCAGCTGGTCCTTGAATGTAATACTCTGTGCTCTCTGAATTGAAAGATCAAATCATCATCCTTTTAACCTCCATCCCTGCGCAGCCAAGTGTGAAAGTGAAAATTCATCCAGCTTACCCGTGAAATTCCAACAATTTGCTCGTCAGGCAGCAAGCTGATGCGCACAAAACAGGATTCAAAGTTGACATCCTCTTTCTCAAGCAAATCTTTCCCTTGTACCAGAGTGACATGCAAGGTGTTTGAGTTCATGTTGTACTCCAAGCACATCTCAATTTGCCCAACAGTGAAGTCGTGGCCAAAGTTATTACCAATAGAAGATATGGAATTCAATGAGTCTGTAGATACAGATTTTTTCATGGGTCCATAGGACGTCAACTCCATATCTTTAGTCATCAGTTCCAGAGTTCCGAGCTCATTAATGGTTTCATATGGTTCATCTATCTTTAGGCTCGATTGACGGCTGGGAAAACTTTTCTCTGTAGGCTTTTTATAACTTGAACCCACTGTTCTCTGAGGAGAGAAGGAGAAAAAAACCATCAATTCAAGCACTGATGCATATTTCTGTCTGCAATTTAGGTAATTGTGTTGAACATTTGACTCTACTGTCTGAAACTAACTTAAATGAGAAACTACATTGGATTTCTGCATCCAAATTTTCACACTTCCATAATCGTGAAAAACACTAGCAATTAATTGAAGTGATTTGCAGTATTGTTCACTGAAGTTACTGGACCTGCATCAAAAGTATTATTGAGAGTTTGTCTTGTATCTTTGTACCCTAGACTATTTTGTAAAACGCCAATCCATATCGTCCTCATATAAAAACAATACATAGGTTTAAAGAAATATTGATTAAATGTCTTCAACTTAGGAAAGGAATCTTTATCTGTAAGTTTGACCTCGTTGTGACACTCACGCAGTAATAGCTTTACACAGTTTTGGTAATCACCAGGTGATTGAAAGGCCTGACGTGATAGAAGAAAATTTGAAGATAGCTCAATATGTTTTATGTAAAGTATGTGGTTTGGTAATAGACCATTCAGACACACTTAAAATAGGTTCAACTTCAGATCATTTGCACCATTAGCAAATGAGTTAACGTGCGATAATTTCCAGCACTCTACTCACCCTCTTCAGACTATTATGTCATGTTATTTGATCATGACTACACTGCATTTTAATTCTGTGCCTTAGTTTAATGTCCCTTAAGGCACTTACCTAACAAAAGCTACCAATCTCTGGTTTTAAATTTTGAACTGACCCAGCCTCAGCCACCTTCTTAAGGACAGAGCCCTAGAATTCCACCACTTTTTGAGTGAAGAACTGCTCTCTCAAATCAGTGCTAAATAGCTTGGATGTCATTACAATGT
Organism: Chiloscyllium punctatum; assembly: GCF_047496795.1. Classification (NCBI taxonomy): domain Eukaryota; kingdom Metazoa; phylum Chordata; class Chondrichthyes; order Orectolobiformes; family Hemiscylliidae; genus Chiloscyllium; species Chiloscyllium punctatum. The sequence goes on along the minus strand of NC_092760.1, from coordinate 34,365,369 downwards.
TATGCTCTCTTGTTCTGGAAATCGTTTATCTCTATCCACCCCATAAAATGCTTTAATCATCTTCAACACATCTGTGAGATCACTCTTCAGTCTTTTAATCTCAAGGGAACACACGCCTAGTCCCTGCAACTTATCTTTATCCTGTATCTTTCTTAGCCTAGGCTTTATTCCACCAAATCTGTGTTTCATACCATCCAAGCCTGTCTCTCCAAATGTAACAAAAGGCAAAAAAATGGAACAAAAGATTCCTCCCATCCTTCATCCTGAGTTTGAAGAGTTGACCATCTTGCTTGTACAATCGACAATAGACTTTAGCTAATTTCACCTTGAAAAAGCCGGCAATTCATACACAACTCACTGCAGCTTGGTACTGACAGTGGCCCTGGGAGCAGACTGTCTCTTGATATTCTGAGCCTATAACAAGTCTTGCAGAACAACAGTAAGTGGAGTAAATATTTCTCAAGGCAGAGAAAAGAAACCACCTAGAAATGCACCTGAGCTGCTCGGTGGAAGATGCATGTGAAAATGCTTACTGTACTCTTCATTTCTATGATTCACTGACAGAAGTTTGCTTATTTTGTTTTCAAGTTCATTTCATAATGTTAATAATCAGTACGAAAGCTGATAGGCTATTTGCAGTTGGTTCCACAAAATGTGACCAAGAGAAATTTTAGATTCCTCCATTTACTGACCCCAAAACGAATAGTGAAACTCACGATAGGTTCTGGGAAATTAGATTAATAAATCAAGGTCCTTATCATCCTTTTAGACATTTTAAGCTTCACTTTTACTTACATTTTTCAGCAAGATGATTAATTTATGGCAATGCATTAGCACGTAAAAAGGGTGCAATTTGTTTCCTTTTTAAATAGACACAGAATTTATCCTACTTCAGGAAGACTGGATACTGCATTGTCATTCAGCACTGTAAGTTTTTTGTACAATGATAACAATATTACAGAAAGAGTTGTAACAAATTCAACAATATAATGTTGAAATCTCTTTAAAAAATCCCAATATACAGTAATTGACTCACTGGGAGGCACTGATAAACGTAAGATTCCATCAGATAAAGAAACTTTTCTCATTTATGAATGCCACTTCACTAATGAGGTGAGTACCAAAGGCTTAGAACAGCTCTTTTAACAATAACATGCACTTCGTTAACTTTTAATTAAATGTTGATGCAGAGAGTGCAGAGCGATCAATTTAACATGATAACTAAAGTTTATTGACGATTTTGTGCAGCTTTAAGTGAAATCCAAACCTTGATTGAGGGTGATTGATTAGTCAATTTACTTAAGATAAATCTTTAATCATGGTATGCTAATACAATGCGTACTTTGAAAGACTCCACAGCTCTTTCTTGGGAATACAAGGTGTCATTTTCAAGTATATATTCAATTTCCTTTGAAAGTGACTAGTTTACTGCACTTTAGGAAGAATTTCAAAGCTTTGAAGAAGGTTCACATCAGATTTATCAGACGTAATCCAGAAGGGGAGGGAATTCAGTATTGTACAAAGATGAGAGAACCTGGGATTATTCTTAGGGTATAGAAAGTGAACTTGAGAGCTAGTAGACATGCTAATAAATTTGTTGGAATAAATAAGGAGCAATTGTTTTCATTGGAAAAAGGGCCAGAAACTAAAGGACATGCGTTTAAGCTTATTGTCAAAAGAATCAGAAAGAAATTTGGATAATGGCCTAAGTCTTCTGATGTCTGGATTGAATGTGATGAAACATAAATTGGGAGATAAGTGTGAGAATCCTCTGGAGGCCTTGGCACACAGGCATATGTGGAAATTCCTCAGGAATCTTTCACTTTTGATGGGCTGATTTTCTGTGACTGTCTCCAAAGCTTAGCTCAGAGCAAAGACTTGGACCATATAAGTGGAACTGAACTACATACTTACCCAGAAAGTATTATGCTGTTTAATATCTGGCATATCTCAGTAGGTACAAAATTGAACTCAACTGAACACTGCAACCAAGCTTACCCCTCTCCCCATTCCCAGCAATCACACCCTAAAATACCTGCCGACCTCACCTTATAAACAGGTCATGTGTCTTCATTCCAATACCATTAAAGTTTTTAAAGTGTAAGAAATGTACAATAACCACAAACCTATCCAGCACATACCTTGAAGGTTATTGCTCTATTATTAAGTCAATCCTAATCAAGACTTTGATGTTGTAACACTGAAACTAGACTTTCTTAGATGTGGATCATTAAATTAATGTTATGCCAATTTGGGGAAGCACTGATACCTACCTACAACACGTGGACTGCAGCAGTTCTAGAAGGCAGCTCACCACCACCTTCTCAAGGGCAACTAGGTACAGGCAATAAATGCTGCCAACACCGGTGCCCATGAGTGAATTTAAAAAACGGTTAGATTAGAAGCATAGGATCCCTACAGTGTGGTAGCAGGTCATTTGGCCCATTGAAACTATACTGAACCTCCGAAGAGAATCCCACCCAGATTCCCCACCCAACCTTATCCCTGTAACCTTGCATTTCCCATAGCCTAGCCTGCACATCCCTGGACACTATGGGGCAATTTACCATAGCCAATCCACATAACCCGCACATCTTTTGTACTGTGGGGAGAAACTGGAGTATCCAGAGGAAACCCAGGCAGACAAGGAAAGAACGTGCAAACTCCACTCAGGCACTCACCCAAAGGTGGAGCTGAACCCTGGTCCCTGGAGCTGTGAGGCAACAGTGTTAACCACTGTGCCACACCTAAATCACAAGTTTCCTTGCATTATTGTGAAAAAGGAAACAAGAGATTTCCCTGGTCAATATTTATAACTTGGCCAACATCATGTAAGCCAGATGTTTCAATCATTTATCCCAAAGTTTGTTGTGGTGTCTTGTGTGAAAATTGGCCTTGGGCCTACACCACATCAGTGCTTTGGGACATTTTGAGATCATGAAAAGTGTTATACATTACAAGCTTTCCTCTCACTGCCTTCAAGACAAAGTGAAATCTCCTTTATTTATCTGTGTCGTGATGACGTTAATGGTGCTGGAATGCACCACTATGTCATGACATCATCATGGAGATTGAAATAATGCTTTTTCCGTCATCTCTCCTGCCTGCCTAGATGATAAAAAGACAAACTGAATACCTTTATTTCTAAACCAAGAATCTAATATTCCTTATGATTGTACGAGATGACCTTTCTCCTTCTCTCTGCAGGACTTTGTTTCATATTTCATCGTTAAAGTGTGACTCATATTAAATGCAGTGATAGGAACAACCTCGGTTACTATGTGTTATTAATTATTTGTTACAGAGTTGCCAAACACCTAGATCTGTGATTGACTGGCAGTCTAAAGATCTATAAATAAATGTTAATGATGCTGCAACATTATATTATCAATAAGACATGATGGATCAATTGCTTTAGTTCCTTCACTGGTCTATTAACTGGAGACCTACACTGGCAAATTCATCACTGCTACCATTGCAACACATTTAAGGCTACAACGTTAAAATGGCCTGATGCTGGGATAATATTCACAATGGCAGTGAGTATGTAGTTAGGACTTTAAACTTGGTGCAAGACGAATTACAAAATCATCTCATTTTATGATTAAATCTGGTATTGATGGCAAAAGAGTTGAATAAATTATGCAAATCAAAACGGTCTGAAACACAATAAATGTATTATTCAATGTTCACTTCCTAACTTTTATCATTATTTCCTTATTTGATATACTGAAAGATATTTATGCTTAAAGGAAGTGCTCAGGATGCAGCACAATAGCATTCAGGCCTCATTAAGATGTCTCCGGCTGATAATTCAATCAAAATGGCTGCAAAAATATTCAGGAAGTGACTGTTAACATCAATTGAAAGGAGATCACCACAAATAGATCCGAGCGATAAGCTCCAGCACAAGATAAGGGTTCCAAGAAGTGATTCCCAGTTGGGAAGCTAGGACAAGGTTGAGGGCTGAGGAGAATCCCAGGAAATGGACGGAGAAGGCAGCCTCGTCCTAGCTTACTTTGCTGAGCCCCTTTTGATTTGCCCCTGGTTCTTTCAGCTTTCCAGGAAGACTTAAGTATTGCATTCCCTGTCCTCCTCTCCACTCCCCAAAGTCAAGTCAAAGTAACAGATTGGGCCCCAGATTAAATCATCAAAGCCTGATCTGTGGACTCCACTGGTAAGGTAAAATTACAGTTGGGCTTATCTTGTTTAGAAATTGAGGAAAAGTCTCCTCCAGTGATTTAACCAATTCCCTGCCTAGCTTCCCCCAGATGGGGGATGCTAAAATCAGCCATGCAAGGCCTTGAATGAGATGTAAATTTTCCCCCCCTACTGAATTTTAGGCCTTTTGGGCTGTTGGGCCTAAGGTATCCCGATGGAAATAATATTAGAACTGCTATTCAATAGGATACATGCAGTCAACAAAGTGAGATGGTCTTCATCCCATCAACGTGGACTGAGCTCAAATTCGTGACTCAGAGGTGGAAGAACAGTGTGCGAACGAGCTCACTGCATCAGAACCTTCTGGTTAATTAAATCTATTTACCTATATTGTGCTGCCAATGTTGTTGCATAAGTAACAGGAGTAGGTACTTCATTGTCGGTGAGCAGGAGGCTTTTTTTAAAATTCAGATCAGTCATGATCAGGTTCAATTATTATTTTCAGTCGGTTTGCCTCTGTTAATATCTCTGCCCAAATAAATTATGTCAGCATTCACAATCTGCCAGCTGCATTGCTGACACTCCAATGAATACTAAGGCAAGGAACACTTACTTTTTAAACAGTAAGTGCCCCATTCCGTTGGCATTGTCCCTGAATACTTATAGACAATTCATGAATATTTCATAGGGACACTGACTCGCTTTTCTGGCTCATTGAAATGAGGCTGCGTTTGGCTCTTGTCTGCACTGAGTAATTATAGTTCTAAGTACCATCTTGGAAAGATGATGAAGTTACAAAAATAAGCAGAGAATTGTGTTAAACAACTACTTTTCATGGTCTGATTCTAATAGTCTGATTCTGAGCATGGAATAATTGTGCGATTTTCTCTTTTGTTAAGCTTTACTTTTTAAAAAAATTGCAGCTAATGTCCTTGCTTCCCTATGAAAATATGTAGTCTGCAGTGCAGAGTTGAGCAGCACAGATCAGTTCTTGGAATGGGAGAGGTCAGGCAGACATTCCTTTATGGTGGTCAACTCACTGGGGTGCAGGTACATTTACACCCCACATCCCCAAGTGCGCACTTGGTATTGTCCTATGTTCATTCTCTGGGCTCATCGTAATAACACAAGCAAGTTGCTGGTCCACTCTAACCAATGTCAACTGGCTCCAAGTTCTGCAGAATCTCCAGTGGAGGTTGGAGGAGAGGTAGTCAATGCATGAGGAGGGAAATATAAGGGGCAACGGGAATGTGAGCGTGGTGGAGGTGAGTACAGGCTGATACCAGTTCATGGTGAGTTTTGTAGAGGCAAGAGGAGCACTGCTGCTCTCTCAAGTCCACACATCCTAGCTTTTCTTTTGACTTTTTTGGAGCAATATTCTTCAGTGGCATTCAGTAGTTTAATTCCTGTGATGTACGACAGCTCATGACCTGGAAATGCCAGTGCGTACTTTTGCACTGTACATCAAACTAAATTTAATAACCCTCAGAGTGAAAGTGAGGCCTTGCTCAGCACAGGGATATGCTGTGGCCACTTAAATAAAGAACCTGTCCATCCAGCAACAGAATGCATTGTAACTGTATTGTTTTGGCTCACGTGAGCCAGGATTTGAAGGTTAACTGGTGTAGAATTCTTGGCCAATGCTGGGAACTGATATGGATAAAGCTCGAAGTACCAATTTCAGTGGCTTGCTAGATCCCCAACCATATTCTGCACAGTAGCAAGTGTGGGCAACTTGCATTGTTGAGCCAGCCAGCCAATTGGTTCATTAATAGGCTTTTAAAGGCTCTGAAGTAAGGTTGCCTGGGATTTTCTACTTCTCCTGAACTGATGATTGGTGGTTTCAACTGCTTGGAGAAGGGTACATGGCTAGCATGTCTTGGTGTAGATAAAGCCGAAGGCCACCCTGTACAGGAACACCTCTAATACCAATAGTTGTGGCCCGCTTGTGACTTTAAAAATTTAGACTTTGAAAAAAGTTTGGCGAGAGGTCTTTGTTGAAGCACCTGCTCAGTTTTAGATTAGATTACCTACAGTGTGGAAACAGGCCCTTCGGCCCAACAAGTCCACACCGACCCTCCAAAGAGCAACCACCCAGACCCATTCCCCTACATTTATGCCTGACTAATCCACCTAACACTACTGGCAATTTAGCATGGCCAATTCACCTTACCTGCACATCTTTGGTCAGTGGGTGGAGACCGGAGCACCCAGAGGAAACCCACGGGGACAATGTGCAAACTCCACACAGACAGTTGCCCGAGGTGGGAATTGAACCCGGGTCCCTGGCACCGTGAGGCAGCAGTGCTAACCACTGAGCAACCGTGCCACCCGCTGTTCAGTATGGTGCACTGCTTGTCTTAATTTGAGAAGCCCTCCGGCTTCAGGAGCCTGTCTCACCCTCAATTAGATGGAGTTGAGAGAGCAACAGTGCTCCTCTTGCTCACCCTGAACTGATATTTTCACGCCAACTGCGGGGTCACCTCAGTAAAATTCCCATTACCCCCATTCCCTGACTCGGGGCCCCAGGAAACACAGAGGAAAAGGATAAAACATCAGGAAAAAGAAATGCGCTGAGCTGCTCATAATTCATGATGCAAGGACATTCTTGAGCCCTAATCATGTTGTGGTATTGATCTCTCCCTATCAGGGAAACCTTCAACGACACTACATGCCTCTGAGATCTCTGTAACCTTGAATTCTAGCCTTAGTGCCTCCTTCTATAAATCTCTTGAACTCTTACTTTTACAATGCTTCTTAAAACTTACATCTTTGACTCCACTTTTGGGAACCTAACATCACCTTATTGTCTTGGTGACATATTCTGATTGATAGTTCTCTTGTGAAATTCCCTCAGTATTGTAACCATGTTAAAGACTGGATTTAAACATTAAGGCTGTCTCTGAAGAGTACAAATATCAAGTGCACCCACATCCTGTGTGTTCTGTTGGCAGTTGACCCAAGCAGTTTTCTTCATTTCAAAAATATTGCAAATGATTGCAAATGAGATGCAAGACTGGAGTTGGCATTTGCTTAGAAACTCTGTGCTAAACTTCCTAATTTCCACCATTTTTGAAAATTGGATAACATATGCCAGTTAGCTGGAGCAAGCTCCCTTTGGTCAGTGATAATATTCTACCCATTGGGTCAAAAAGATGCAGTTCCGGCCCCTGAAAGCAGTAACTAGATTGTCGCTACTGAATACTGTGTGACAGGGGTGGTACATGTGCTTAATAAAGGTTGGTGCCACAGCCCCAGGATTGCATTGGCCACTCATTATATCGGTCACAGAATGTTACAAAAATGAACAGAATAGAAGATGGCTATCTGTAAGAACAAATTGACTATTCTCACTTACCCACCTTTCTCTAAAGCCCTGCAACTTTTTTCTACTCAGATAATTGTTCAATTCTCTTCTGAAGGTTCAATGGAATCCGTCTCCACTCCAGATCCAAAAGAAACGCCATGTAAAAAACGTTCCCTCATGGATAAGGCATTCCAGATTCAAAAGAAACATCATGTAAAAAAAGTCCCCTCACTTCTTTTACCAGTTATCTTAAATCAATGTCCTCAACATTCCATCAATAGTTTCTCCTGTTGACTCATTCCAGATCTCTTATAATTTTGAATGTAGAGTCACACCATACAGAAACAGACACTTCAGCCCAACTTGTTCATGTTGACTAGGTTTCCTAATTGAACTAGTCCCACTGGCCTGCATTTGATCCATATCACTCTAAACCTATTCTATCCATAGTCCCTGCCTAAATCTATTTTAAATGTTGTAATTGTACCCACCTCTACCATTTTCTCCGACAGCTCGTTCCATATATACACCACACTCTGTATGAAAATGTTATCCCACGGGTCCCTTTTAAAGCTTTTCCCTCTCATCTTAAACCTATACTGTTTATTTTTGGACTCCCCTATTCCAGGGAACAGACCTTATCGAAGCTCCTCATGATTTTATTAACCTCTTTAAGGTCATCCCTCAGCCTCCTACGCTCCAGGGAAATAAATCCTAGTCTGTCCAACCTCTCCTTATAACTCAAACCCTCCAGTCTAGGTAATGTCCTTATAAATCTTTTTGCACCCTTTCCAGTTTAAAAACATCCTTCATATAGTCAGGGTGGATCAGAATTGTATACAGTACTCCAAATGTGGCCTTACGAATGTCTTGTACAGCCTTAACATATCATCCCAAATCCTATGATTAATCTTCTGACCAATGAAAGCAAGCATGCAAAATGCCTTCTTCACCACCCTGTCTACATGTGCTACCACTTTCAAGGAACTATGTACTTGCATCCCTAGGTCTCTCTGTTTGAGAGCACTCCCCAGGGCCCGACCATCAACGGTGTAAGCCCTGCCCTGGTTTGTCGTAGCAAAATACAACACCTCACTTTATCTAAATTTAATTCCATCTCCCATTCCTCAGCCCACTGGCCCAGTTGATCAATATCCCGGTGCACTCTTAGATAACCTTCTTCACTCTCCATTAAACCACCAATTTCAGTGTCATCTGCAAACTTATGAACCATGCTTACTAAATTCTCATACAAATGTTTTATATAAATGAAGAACAACAGTAGACCCAGCAGACTGCTGGTCACAAATCTCCTGTCTGAAGAGCAATCATCTACTACCACTCTCTCTCTCCTACCTCCATCAAATTTCATTCAAATATCTCCTTCTTTGAAGATTATAGCCCCAGCTTCTCCAAAATATCTACTGAATGATAGTCCCTGATTCTCAAAAAGGTCCTTGAAAATTGTACAATATAGCAGACAGCATTCGGCCCACAGTCCATATTCTGGCTCTTTGAAACAGCAATTCCCATAGTTGCAGTATCATCTGCCATTCCTTTGTCACTCAAGCTTTTGTTTTTCTTTTCTATATCCAACTCACTTTCGAAAAATGAACAGAATTCAGCGGGTTGCCTAAAGATGGTCCAATTCACTCTCATAGATCACTACAGATTAACTCAGCTCGGGTGTATTATTAGGGAGCATCGATAGGCTTACCTTTTGTCGAACCTCTGAATATGATGTTCCATACTTCTGCTCCAAGTATCTATAATCGTAATTTGGGAAAGGAGAGGGAGCAGGATAATTTCCAGATTTCCACAGTTTCCAGAGGTTCATTCCAATGACCATCAGGATGATCAGGACTCCTGATCCATATATTCCCATTTCCCAGGCCGGTGGATTTTTGATCACTATTGGAATCAGTAATAAAGCATTACTGTGGTTAATAATACAGACATTCAAAGAAAATCTTCCATTCACTTAGCTGTACCTGAACATTTACAAGAGAGTTGCAAACAGACACTCATCTGAATCTACATCAGAATCTCTTGCTCCTCATCTGCTGACTGACTTGCTGTGCTTTTCTAGCACCACACTCTAGATTCTACATCAAGTTAGGTGCTGGCAGTGCATACCACAGCACTGTGCTGGCATAGCTGAATGTGCAAACTGCAGCACTGTATTTACATGGATGGATGATGTGCACAGCTGCTAATGTGGAAGAAGCTGCTTACAGAACTGCATTTCCAGTTACATGGGATCAAAGATACCAGAACTGCAAGGTTCAAAAGCTGAAGGAAGACTAATAAGGATGGGCTAATTTCTCAGAAACACAACATAAAGGTTTACAATTGCTGTAGCAGTTAAGTCTCATCTTAACTTAGGAAGTAGTCCATGGCCACGTGTAATTCATTTCTGCTGTCCCATCAGGGGTTGAGTGTTTCTCTTGAGTTTCTGTGATGGAAATTGGACACATTTCAGTCCATCAGGCTATGTGGGTCATGCAAAGTGGGAGATAACTCCTAGAAGCAACCTGCCTTCTATCTCTAATGGATTTTAATGGAAATAAAATTCTGGAGATGTACGTTGGGATTCTAATTCAGTATAATTTACTTCACACTGTCATGCAAATGTAAAGGTAAAGTCACCATAGTGCTACTGGGTCATAGGGCTGATCTCTCATTATAGAGGGAAGACTAGTGGTTATATCTCTCTACTCCCTGCCTATTCATTTTTCTGTCAAGATTGCCTCTAAACATTGTTATTGTACCACTTTCTTCAGCAGTCCGTTCCATATATGCACCACATTCTATGAAAATATTATCCCACGGTTTCCTTTTAAAGCTTTTCCCTCTCATTTTAAACCTGTTCTATTTTTGGACTCCCCTATTCTGGGTAACAGACCTTATTGAAGCTTCTCATGATTTTATTAACCTCTGTAAAGTCACCCCTCAGCCTCCTACGTTCCAGGGAAATAAATCCTAATCTGTCCAACCTCTCCTTATAATTCAAACCCTCCAGTCTAGGTAATGTCCTTGTAAATCTTTTTGCACCCTTTTCCCCTAGTAAATGACATTTCCATTCTGGGAAAGTCTGCTACTCTCCATTCTATCCACGCCTCTCATAATTTTGTAAATCTCTATCTGGTCACTCCTCAGTCTCTGACGTTCAAGTAAAAACAAATTAAGTCTCTCCAATCTGTCCTCATGGCTAATACCCTCCAAACCAGGCAACCTCCTGGTAAACCATTTCTATGTTTTCTCCAAAGCCTCCACATCCTTCTGGTTGTGTGGTGACCAGAGCTGTGCTCAATATTCCAAAAGTGGCCGAAATAAAGTTCTATACAGCTGCAACTCTATGCCCCGACTGATGAAGGCAAGTATGCCATATGCCTTCTTGATCACCTTAATCACTTGTGGTGGCATTTTCAGGGAACTGTAGACTGTATGCTCAGATCCCTCTGTATGTTGATGCTTCTAAGGGTTCTGCCATTTACTGTATACTTCTGTCTTGCATTAGACCTTCCAAAATGTATTTTTGTTCCACTGTGATGAAGAACAATGACTCTATGAATAGATATTTGGTGCATTTTAAATCGGTAACATGTTTTACAATGGCTGCATGAAAATGAGCGATTTAGTCTTCAAACTGCCCTGTAATGAATTTCCTACTGCTCACGGTCTTGTGGATTACATTGTTCACTTGGGCTACTTTTGAGGCCCAGTGAAGGTGACAAATCAGAAGCTAGGATCCAGCAGCGAAGCATCAACTTTATTACTAGTTTATAACAGCACAGAACATCTACTCCTAGAAGTATTATTTTTATTGCAAAATGAAAAAGGTATTATAAAACAACTTGCCAGCAGCAGGCTTGGAATCAACTTAAGAACATTTAAATTGAAAGTGGCTTTTGCCTTAATCAGAATTTTACTACTGAAGAGCTCACAAGAACCTACTGGCATGTACTAATGCATTCACAACACCCACAACAGCAGACTGAAGCAATCCTGAAGTTTCTGTGTTAATGCAACCTGAATGCCTATCATTTAGGAAAGGAAATCTATCAATCTTATCTGGATTGGCCTAAATGTTACCACAGACACACAGCAACAATGTGGTTGACTCTTAACTGCCCCTGCAATAGCCTAGAGAACCAATCAGCTCAAGGGCATTAGGAATCGACAACAAATGCTGTCTCAACAAGTGACACTTATATCCCATGAACAAAGAACAAAAACCTTTGAGCAAGAAGGGGAGTATGGGAAAACAAAGGAGCATTGTGGGTGGTTGGGAATGAGGAGTGATGCTAAAGGGGTGTCAGACTGATGTTGAGAGTTGGGCCATTGTTCTTAAGAACTGTTGCAGCCTTATAACCAACCCACACTCCTCCTGCACAGCATTGTGGCTCATAGAACCCAAACCCACAGCTTCCAGAGACAAAACCAAAATGGCAGCAATAGGTCTCTGAGGCAGGCTTCACCTTTTGAAGGGTGCAAAAGAGCCTGACTCTTATTTTGTGAATCTAAGCTGAAAACCTAAGAGTTTGAGTCTAGCTTGCAGATGTAGAAATTTTACCTCTGTCTAAAGCTGAATTTGAATACGTTCTGGAGTTCCAGTCAGACTCAGTCAGAACATGCTGTTTCTGTCAGTAATCCTCATTACAAATGATCCCTATTGGAAACTGGTTTACAGCTAAACCATTGGAATCTTCTTTAACCAGCATTTTTGCATTGTTCACTCATGGGACATGGGTAGTGCTGTCTTGCGAGTGTTTCTGGTTGCCTTTGAGAAGGTGGTGGCGAGCTACCTTCTTGAACCACTGCCGTCCATGTGCTGTAGGTACACCCAGAATGCTCTAAGGGAGGAAATTCCAGGATTTTGACCCAGCAATAGGGACAGCAATATAGGCAAAATGGTGAATGGCTTGGAGAGCAACTCTCAGGTGATGGTGTTCCCATGTAACTGTCACTGCCTTTATCAGCAAGTGTGTAGAGGACTGCATACCAAGGATGTTAATCCAGGTCTTCCCCAACAGGAAATCCTGGATGAGCTAGGACATACAGAACCAGCTAAAAATCAGGCGTGAAGCCTTCAGATCAGCAGAAGCACTCAAATATAAGGAATCCAAGTATGACCTTCGCAGAGCCATTAAGACAACCGAGGGCCAATTCCGATCCAAACTAGAAACCCAGACAGACACCTGGTGAAAATGGCAAGGACTGAAGAACATCACAGGTTCAAAAAAGAGACAGTGCAAGATGGCAGACGATGACATATCCCTCCAAGATCGTCTCAACGCCTTCTATGTTCGCTTTGAGCAGATTTTCAGTGGAGAGGTAACACCTATTCCAACAAGTCCTAACGAACCTATCCCATCAGAGGTCAGATCAGTTTTCCTTTGTGTGAATCCAAGGACTCAACACTGAGCCCCCCAGGAGTGCGTACTCAGCCCCCGACTGTACTCACTGTATACCCATGGCTGCGTCGCCAAATACCAGACTAATGCCATTTACAAGTTCGCTGATGACACCACCATAATCGGTTGAATCTCAGAGGGCATCGAAACAGACTACAGACAGAAGGTGGAAGACCTGGAAAAATGGTGCACTGAGAACAACCTAGCTCTCAATACTGGCAAAACCAAGGAACTCATTATTGGCTTTCAGTGAGATGTTACTCATATTCCCCTATACATTAACAGCGCAGAGGTGGAATGAGTGGAGAGTGTCAAGCTCCTTGGAGTGGTCATCCACAACAAGCTTTCTTGGACTCTTATGTGGATGCATTAGTTACAAAGGCCTAACAATGTCTCTTCTTCCTCAGGCAGCTGAGGAAATTTGGCATGATGGCGAATACCCTTGCCAACTTTTATAGGTGTGCCATTGAGAGCATTTTGTCTGGATGTTTCACTACCTGGTATGGCAACTGTACCATTCAAGATTGGAGACGGTTACAGAGAGTGGTGAACTTGGCCTGGACAATCACAAAGGCCAACCTCCCATCTATAGAATCCATCTACCAGGCCCGCTGTCAAGGAAAGGATGCCAACATTCTCGAAGATCCATCCCATCCTAGCAATGCTTTTCTACAACCTCTATCATCGGGGAGAAGGTACAGAAGCCTCAACATATGCACCAACTGGTTTCGTAACAGTTGCTACCCTACTGTTGTTAGTACATTGAATGGACTCACAAACTCTTAACATTTGCCTGTACCTATGTTTTTGTTTTGGCTGCTCTTTATTTATTATTTACTTATCTAAGCTACTTAACTCTGTGATCTGCCTGTATTGCTCGCAAGACAAAGCTTTTCACTGTGCCTCGGTACATGTGACAAGAAATTAAATTAAATTAAATTAAATTCAATTCAATTCAATTGATCTGCTGTCCTTGCCCTTCTAGATGGAAGCGTTGCTGGGTTTGGAAGGTGCTGTCTAAGAAGCGTTGAAATATGTCTGCAGTGCATCTTAGAGATAGTATATGCTGCTGCAACTGAGTGTTGGTGGTGGAGGGAATGGATGCTTGTGATGGTCAGGCCAAGGACACCAGCCTGAGGAACTCCTGGCTGTGGGATCGCTTAGTTCAATCATTTGCTGGTTATGTCATTTGCCACGCAGGCAGATCTGTTTGGTAGCTTCACCAGGTTAACACCGCATCTTCAAATAAACCTGGTGCTATTCCTGGCATGCCCTCCTGCCCTTTCCATTAACCAGGGCTGATGCCCTGGTTTGATGGTAACAGTTGAGTGGGGGATATGCCTGGCCCTGAGCTTGCAGATTGTGCTGGAGTACAATTCTGCTGCCATTGACAACCCACAGAACCTCATGGATTCCCAGTCTTGTGTTGTTAGATCTATTTGAAGTCTATCTCATTTAGCATGGTGATAGTGCCATACAATATAATGAAGGTTATTCTCAGTGTGAAGGTGGGACTTTGCCTCCACAATGACCCTTACCGATACTGGCAGATTGGTCCGGATAAGGTCAAGTATGTGCTTCCCTCTTGTTGTCCTCACCACCTGCGACTGTCTAGCAGTTATGTCCTTTAGGACTTGACCTGCTCAATCAGTAGTGCTGCTGCCGAATCACTTAGTGGTGAACATCGAAATCCCCCATCCAGAGTACATTTTGTGCCCTTTCCATCCTCAGTGCTTCCTTCAAGTGTTGTTCAACATGGAGGAGTACTGATTCATCAGCTGAGGGAGGACGGTACGTGGTAATCAGCAGGAGGTTACCTTGCCCATGTTTAACCTGAAGCTATGGAGACTTCTTAGGGTCTGGAGTCAATATTGAGGACTCCCAGGGCAATGCCCTCCTGACTGTATACCACTGTGCCACCACATCTACTGGGTCTGTCCTGATGGTCGGACAGGACATATCCATAGATGGTGATGGTGGTGTCTGGGACATTGTCTCTAAGGTATGATGCTGTGAGTATGACTATATCAGGCTGTTGCTTTACTAGTCTGTGAGATAGCTCTCTTAATTTTGACACTAGCCCCCAGCTGTTAGTAAGGAGGACTTTGCAGGGTTAACAGGACTGTTTCTGGATTAGTGGTACTGGAAGAGCACAGCAGTTCAGGCAGCATCCAACGAGCAGCGAAATCGACGTTTCGGGCAAAAGCCCTTCATCAGGAATAAAGGCAGTGAGCCTGAAGCGTGGAGAGATAAGCTAGAGGAGGGTGGGGGTGGGGAGAAAGTAGCATAGAGTACAATGGGTGAGTGGGGGAGGGGATGAAGGTGATAGGTCAGGGAGGAGAGGGTGGAGTGGATAGGTGGAAAAGGAGATAGGCAGGTAGGACAAGTCCGGACAAGTCATGGGGACAGTGCTGAGCTGGAAGTTTAGAACTAGGGTGAGGTGGGGGAAGGGGAAATGAGGAAGCTGTTGAAGTCCACATTGATGCCCTCGTGTTGAAGTGTTCCGAGGCGGAAGATGAGGCGTTCTTCCTCCAGGCGTCTGGTGGTGAGGGAGCGGCGGTGAAGGAGGCCCAGGACCTCCATGTCCTCGGCAGAGTGGAAGGGGGAGTTGAAATGTTGGGCCACGGGGCAGTGTGGTTGATTGCTGTGGGTGTCCCGGAGATGTCCCTAAAGCGTTCTGCTAGGAGGTGCCCAGTCTCCCCAATGTAGAGGAGACCGCATCGGGAGCAACGGATACAATTAATGATATTAGTGGATGTGCAAGTAAAACTTTGATGGATGTGGAAGGCTCCTTTAGGGCCTTGGATAGAGGTGAGGGAGGAGGTGTGGGCGCAGGTTTTACAGTTCCTGCGGTGGCAGGGGAAAGTGCCAGGATGGGAGGGTGGGTTGTAGGGGGGCGTGGACCTGATCAGGTAGTCACGGAGGGAACGGTCTTTGCGGAAGGCAGAAAGGGGTGGGGAGGGAAATATATCCCTGGTGGTGGGGTCTGTTTGGTGGTGGCGGAAATGTTGGTGGGTGATTTGGTTTATGCAAAGGTTTGTAGGGTGGAAGGTGAGCACCAGGGGCGTTCTGTCCTTGTTATGGTTGGAGGGGTGGGGTCTGAGGGCCGAGGTGCGGGATGTGGACGAGATGTGTTGGAGGGCATCTTTAACCACATGGGAAGGGAAATTGCGGTCTCTAAAGAAGTTTCTGTCATTGTCTTTTCTGGTGCCTAATTTGATGGTGGGTGGTCTGTTTAGTTTCATTTCTTTCTTGAAACTATAACGGTTGATACAACTAACATGCTAGGCCATTTGGCAGGGCAGTTGAGAATGAACCGCATTGCTGTGGGTCTGGAGTCACATGTAGGCCAGACCGGGTGAGGATCACAGATTTCCTGTTCTTCTTTATTTATTATTCCCATGAAATTCCTGCAATGCCTTTTCTGCTAATTCTGCTGGATTGCACTTTTTTCCCACCGTGCAGAGTCGTTCTTGGTTCCATGCAATAATATGAAACAAGTGGAGGGGCTGTTTTACATCTCCTTACGATTTTATCTCCATTAAAATCCATTGGAAATAGGAAATGGGCTGCTGGTTTACCGTCATGGTTTTACACTCCTAGGCAAAAATAGGCCTGAGCTCTGTGCATTACTAACTTATATTTATCATCTCTTTTATTAATTTCCCTTCTCACTCATTTTTGTGTCTTTAACAGTTTTACACCCACATTTCCCAATAACCAAATAGATAATTTTGAGGATTATCTGCCATTTACTATAAAAGCTGCCATGCTGGTTGGTGTTAAAGGTTTCCTGCATTACTCACCACTTATGGGATGTTCTGTTGGGTTTTCTTCCATGATGGATGTATGGCTTTTGAATTTGCCTGCAAATGAGAAACAGGGCAATTATATCATCCACAGCAATCTGACAGATCAAGCGACAAAAACCCTGAATAAAGCAAAGCAATCAAATCTTAATATTTTTGTGAATTTTGTGATGGTGCTCAGTAAATCAATATAAAAGTAATGCCTTGCAGAAGCTGAAGACCTGGAATAATATCAGAAAGTGTTGGAGAAACAGCATCTGTGCAGATAGAGAAAAACAGGCTCTATCAAAAGTTAGAAAGTGAGGGAAAATGTTGGGGGAAATCAGCAAGAATGAGATTCTGGATGTCACAAGGATGTCCCATTCTCCAACCAGGTGTGAATTTTGCTAGTGAATGGAGAAAGACTTATTGGCATCCATTTGTATGTATCAGCGCGTCAGTAATACCTGATTGCGCCTCATTTATATGATGTTTCCCATTTTCCCAACTGCTGGACAGGATCCATTCAACAACAATTCCGCATGCGAAAGTTTCTGGTTCACTGAGTGCTCCTCCAGTCATCTATCTTGGATACCAGACGCCAACATGTCAGGGCATGCTCCCCAGGCAGTGGCCACCCATACCCTCTGAACATGAACAATGGTATTGCACACATATTAGTTTCTCTGCAAGCTCATCACTCTTCAAACCATTTACAATATTGGAGTGCACCAGCACCTTTCATTGCAATGCTGCTGAGAGGACACTTTGAATGCAGGGAAAGGCACCCATCTCATAGATTCGACCAGGGTGTACCTCATGGCAGTCTCTTAGTGGTCACTTGCTTTGTGTTGAGTTTGATGCTGGTGCCATCTTTGCCTTGCCGTGCCAGGCTTTTGTGTGCTTTGCCCTCTTATTGATGCTCCCAGTACTTCTGTTTTGAGTCTCATTTTCATGCAGACACAAAGCCAGGCTTTGTCAGCAGTGATCAGTCAGGGTGGGGAACATGTTACTATACAGCAACATGCTATGCCAATCTCACATCTGTACAACAGCCAATACCTTCAATGTGCATCCACCAATGGCCCTGTCTCAAAGTTGCGAAGGGGTCAAGTCAAGTCAGATCCTGAGTCAAGACAAGAGAAGCAGAGTTCAGGCACAGCAAGTCAAGGGGATGGGCATAGTCAGTCAGCCATTTAGGACAGTCAGGTCTAGGTGGTCCACATTGCTACAGTCTGGTGTGTGGGCCATGGTCAGTGATGCAGGTCCAGGGCAACCCGCCCAGGGAGTCATGGTAAGTCAGTCAGGCAGCTGCACAGAGGTCGGGCAAGGCTCTGGTCACTCATTAGCTGGGGCTGTCTGTCATTGGGGGCTGGCCCACTGTTAATCCTGGGGATCAGCTCACTGAAAATCATGGCAAGTTATCAGGGGCCACTGCTTTGATGGGGAAGTAGGGAAGTCAGTTGTGGGCATTGGAGGGCAGAATGTTGGGATACAGAGTGGGCAATAGTTGTGATGGGGAAAACAATTTATACTTTGGTGGAGAGGATAATGAAAGTGCATTGTGTCTCGGGGTTACTATGGGAGGGTGTGTCACTGTTGATCATACCAACGTGGCTTAGAAGGAGAAAGTGCAGCATGGTGGTTTGTATCACTGACCTGAAAGTCTGGGCCTCATGGATTGATTGTTGAGAGAGGAAGTTATAATTCAAAGAGGTGTGCGTGAACATCTGGAAGCATAGTAGGGAGGAAGGAAATAACACAGTGGTTCAGGGGAAGTGCCTTGAATACCAGGCTGAGCCTGACACTCACTGTGCCAAGTGTGACCTGCGATGCCTTCCACACTCGTGTGACCTGTAAGGACAAACCAGAAATAGAAGATGGCAGCGAGCACAGCTGGAGGTGGGCGAACTGAGTGTGTAATTTTTGTCTGCACATGTGGGCTCCGCAGCTAAGTGCCTGATTACTGCAATTCCCCATCAACTTTACAGGGTGATGCCAAATGCATACACTACCTCACTGTGTGAGATACAAGTCCTGGACACAAATAATCTCCACAATTACACATTGATCACAGCAATTCCTTTGAGGCAGGAGTAATCACTTTAACAGTGGTACATGTGGGCCATAAAGGAAAGATATCATAGGTTGCTCAAAGGTACAGAACTGATTTCCTTGCATCTTGAACTGTAATTATTTGAACCATGATTTGATATACAATGCTACTTTGGTAGAGTAATGTTGGGATAGAGAAACAATGATTCAGTAATCATATAGCATTTAAAATCTCTTACTGTATTTACCCAGAATGGTGTTTTGCTGCATTGTTCAGAGCAAGGTTCCTATGTTAGAAGTCAATGTAGAAGATTTCTGTGGTGCTCCTTATCCCACTGCATTGGAGCACTGTGGTAAACCATCGTTTGTGAGTGATATGAATTCTGACAGGTCATATTATTAAGAACCTACCCTTGCTGATAGCCGTCACATCGGTTCACTGGAAGAGTAAGCCATTGGGGTCACAGCAGAAGCTGTTATCACTGTAGTAGCAGCGCAACCCAGACACAGAGAAATTGAGGAGGAATAATTTGTCAGGAAACTCAGATACACAGCAACCTCCAGCGGTTGCTAAACAGCCTCCACATGCATTTGAAGGTCCCCTCAGGATGTACAGTAGGCTCACAGTCCATTGTCTTTGATTGTATTTCCTCCGGATGTGTGAGGCACGGTGTAACGGTAGTCCAAGGATGTCCTGGGACACTGTCACAGAATGGTGTCATTTGCTGCAGTAGGACTTGCAACATGGAGGGGTGGGTGCAACACCCATACTGGTGGCCATCAAAGTGACAGCTGCATTAAATTTTAATGCAATTGACTGCTAGAATTTCACTGGGATCTCACAGTCCTCAATCCATGATTGTATCAAGGCAGTGACTGGTGCTATTTGTGCCAGATTACACCATTCTATTCCATTGCCCTTGCCTCCAGCCAGGGAGGCTGTGCCAATGTAGCTGGCTTTCCCTACTTGCAGCATGTGGTTGATTGTACATGTGTCATGTTGATGGTGCTGTATCATACTGTAACATACTTCCTCAATATGCAAGGTTTTTATGGTACCAATATAGAAGTCATGCGTGATCCCATTTTAGAAGTGTGTGCCAGGTAACCGGGGAGTTACCATGATCCCTTTACCTTTGAGAATTCTCCTATTCCTACTTCAGTTCAAGGGCCAGCTGCCTGACGAGGACGGTAACTGGGACACAAAGTTATCATCTGCAAATGTGGCTGATCCCTCTGTTGTTCAATCCCTTGACTGAGGCTGAGCGTAGCTACAATGCAGCCCATGCTTCAACCAGGCCCACCGTGGAACAGAAGATGGGTCTGCCGAAGGTAATGTTCTAATGCTTGGATCGGTTTGGGAAAACCTCCAGTACACTCTACAAAGAGTGTGCGGCGTAATTCTAGCATGCTGTTCCCTGCACAATTGGAGCAGGCAAAGAAGGGACGTGATAGACTGAGAATGCAGTAGCAATTTTCAGAGATGGAAGATGAGAATATTGAGCAGGAGGCACATCGCATTCTGTATGTGAGACTGTTGCCGGGCCAGGCAAAATAAGCCAGGCATGCAGTTCCATTAGAAAAGACCTAGAAGCAGTTATTACCCAATGATTATAAAATCGGTGTTGCTCAAAAGACAAGTAGTCAATATTTGTTCACAAAGGTAAATGCAATGTGTGCCTGTTTGTGTTTTTCTTCGTTTTTGTTGCTGTTGAATAAAAATGAATGTTTTCAACCATTTGAAGATTTTCCAGTACATTACAGTCAGACAATGAACAAGGAGAAAGGTGTAAGACCACATTGGGGATAAAGGTCCCACTCTCTTAAAAACAAGGCTCTCAGATGTGATGATGCTAGGGACAAGAAAAAAAACCTGTTAGTTTGCTTCTTAAACAGTAAGAGATTTATGAATGTTCACTTGTGTTTGTAATGAAGGGCCAGCTGAGCCACCTATGTGACCTGAGAAATGTTTGGATTTTGGTGTCCCGTGTATGGTGAAGGATAGATCTCAACTGGAAGCACTTGGCTGAATGACTGCCTAGGCTTTAAAAATGACCCAGACCAGGAATCCCAGGACATTCTGGAGGTGGGGAGTATGTCTGCCTGTGGTGAGACAGAGATATGACGAGCTGGCTACCACTGGGGCTTGACACATGGGTAATGTAGCAGGTTTTGGAAAATAGCATGAACAAACTGACTAGGTATCATGGAAAGAAACACTGACAAGTCGTGACAAATTTCTGGTAAAGGTCATCCAAGAGTTAACATCTTGGCTCTTCTTTGGTTAACTTTGTTTGTCTTCCTCCAGAGATGCTGCCAGACCTGCTGAGCTTCTGAGGCCTTTTCTGATATTTTCATCCCCCCCCCCCCCCCATAAATAACACTGCTGTCCTTGAGGAGCCATCTTTCCCACAATGCTGTGCAGGGCCATGCAGAAATGGCAGCCAATGCTGATGATTGTAAGCCAAGATGTAAAAGAGAAATCTGCTTTTCCCTTTCCTCTTCCTTAGGCCATAGATCACAATAATTGGTTAAAACTGTGCTCATAATGGAACATTGCCTGAGACCCTTTTATATTAAAATCACATTGCCAAGGCAACCCACTGGTCTCCTGGGAGAGAGAAAACCAAATTTTCATTAATATTTTATGAACTGGTGGTAGTAACAAGTTCATGTTCAGCCGTGAGGTGAATGAATAAGAGGAATTTTGAGTTTGCCTCTTGAGAGAATTTGAGAATGGAGGCAGCTCCTAATCATGTATTCCTGGTAGTAGTAAAATGAGGTTACATTCTAGTTTCACATTCTAGTTTAACTGATCTGGCTTCTCAGATCAGTTAAACACATTAGTCATTGGAGGTCCCATTTTCTCCCTCATTGAACTGTCAGAGTTTACATGTGCACTCTACTATGAATCTATGCATTTACAGATACTTCACCTTACTCATGGTCCTCAATCTTGATAACTGAAGTGCCCTGGGTAGCCTTCAGCAGGATTCCTGCCACATTAAAGCAGCCAGTTAGGGCAATTAAGAAGAATTTTATGGCTCTCCAGCAGGGACACAGCCATAATGAACAAGGATGTCCTTTGAAAAGGCACAGTGAACCTCAAAAATGTCACATTTGTGTCAAACTTGACAAGACCCAATCAAAGGTAAATTTTGGATCTTATTTGGAGGGGGAAGGAAGAGAGAGAGAACAAGAGAGAGCGAGAGATTTATCACCTTCTGTCAGGCAGTCCCAAGGAGAATTCATGACAGAAGTGCACCTGGTGTGTGGAGCTCAGTCTATCCATTCGCATCAATGTTTGATAGATGGGATTTAGACAAAAAGAGCAGAGGTGAGGGAAATCTGGTTTGAAGCACAGAAGTGGTATACAGACAGGGTTGCCAACTCTAACTGGAGTCTTTACTTGAGGTTTGATGTGATTTTTCACACTGATATATGAAACTTGATCACGTGACAGTTGAATATACGCAGTGGCTTCTACAACTTTACATGACTTTATCAAATAAACCTTGAGTCCCCTCCAGTTAACATTTTTGCTTGTGGTTTTGCATCAGTTGCTGCTCTGTAGCTATTCCAAGAATCAGGAGACCACCCACGAACAGACAAGAAAAAAGAATACAAAGCTTGCAGGGCAACTTATTAACTAGAATTGGAATGAACTTTGATTTCATTAATAACTGTACAGTAATGGGGTCAACATCAGAAAAATATATGATGATGTTGTATTACGATATCAGTGCCACATTATTATGTGAAGAGAATTGGGAGGGAGTGGAACGTTTAATTAGGAGCAGAAATATGCTTTTCAGCCTTTTGAGCTTGTGTCACCACTCAGCAAGATCTGTTTGTGATTCTTTTGAATTCTACATTCCCATCCATCCCTCCTAACCCTTCAACACCTTGCCTAACAAAGATCTATTTGACATCTTTAAAAATACACAATGAGCACGTTGAGAGAAAAGGATTGTCAGAGTCGGTGTCTCAGTATTAATGGCTAAGAACGACTAAGTTACAGCCATTCTCAATGAACTTAAAGAGACCTGGAGGATCATCACTCGGGGTAGAAGGACAACTTGTGGCAAAGCTTAGGTGACACAACAGGCAAATCATGGAATCTGCCTGCTGTTCAGAGTTAACAATATTCTCTGTTAAGCAGGAAGGCATGCTGAAAGCTCACACTAATTCACAAGATGGATGAAAGTGTAGCTTAAGGAAGTGAATGTAGAGGGGAGTTCCAAACATTGTTCTAAGCTTTGGAACAATTGAAGACAGGGAACTACATTACCATAAGATTACTATGAAACCAGTCTACCTATACAGCCAAAGAAAAGAGCCATGGATAATATTTAAGATGCAGATTCTTTTTTAGATTTTCTGCAGTGTGGAAACAGGCCCTTCGGCCCAACCAGTCCACACTGACCCTCCGAAGAGTAACCCACCCAGACCCATTTCCCTCTGACTAACACTATGGGCAATTTAACATGGCCAATTCACCTGACCTGCATATCTTTGGAGGAAACCTGAGCACCCGGAGAAAACCCATGCAGACACGAGGAGAATGTGCAAACTCCACACAGTCACCCGAGGCTGAAAACGAACCTGGGACCCTGGTGCTGTGAGGCAGCAGTGCTAACAACTGTGCCACCACGTGTAATAGAATACATGTTCAGACATGATGGTATTTGGATATGGTTACAGTACCAAAATCAAATGGTTCAATAAAAATCTGTGTGGATCTAGTGAAGTTAAATGAAACCATAGGTATGGCTTGCAATGGAGTTATTCAAATTCAAATGCAAGATCTTCATTATCATCATAGGTCATTACTCAACGTGGACTTAGGTAAACCATCTACACAAAAGCACAGCAGAGGCTGTGATAGAATCCCTCGAGAATCTGTTCAATTATGGACAGTGTAATCTAATCCAAAGGTCCACAGTTTTCAAATGAACAGTTTAAGAGACTTGCAGATGAATACAACTTTATTCACGTTAAAAATTGATTCCACGGTTCTTGAATGAATGTAGAAGCTTGAATTAAGATTTGTACAAACAAGACATTACTGAAGAACATGATTGTGTAGACAGAAATAGAAAGGAGCAGTTCAAACAGTCCAGAGACAATGTCTATATTCATAAAATAGAATAAAATCCCTACAGTGTGGAAACAGGCAATTTGGCCCAACAAGTCTACACTGACCCTCCGAACAGTAACCCACCCAGACCTATTCCCCTATATTTCACCTTGACTAATGCACCTAATGGGCAATTTAGCATAGCCAATTCACCTAATCTGCACATTTTTGGTCTGTGGGAGGAAACCGGACCACCCAGAGGAAATCCAGACAGACAGAGGGAGAATGTGCAAACTCCACACAGACAGTCACCTGAGGCTGGAATTTAACCCGGGCCCCTGGCACTGTGAGGCAGCAGTACTAACCATTGTGCCACTATGCCATGTCCAAGCTGTAAATAAAGTGTTTGTGCACAAAGTTCCATTGACTTCAGCAGCAGTACTTTGAGAGATGAGTTAGACTCCAAACACAGAGCAAAACAGTAACTGTTATTAACAAATGGTAAGTAAAAATGTATTAGTCTAAGATTAAGTTCCCTCATGATCAGTAGTAACACAATTTGGAATCTTACAGGGGCTTGAACAACATGGTAGATGACAAGAAATCTGGGAAATCCATATGAGAAGTCCAGTGAGGCCTTGCTCAACATTGGGAACATTTTCCCAAAGAGTTCCAAGTGAGAGTCTGGCTGGGGAGTAATGAGACACCTATTTATGGGAATCATTGCTCATTTTCAGCCTCATTCTTGTCCAGCTTCCTATCCTACCCTCTGTGAGGAAGCTGGACGTTGAGAATTCAGAAAGTCAGAGTGGGTAAACCATGCCAACTACTGAATCTCCATCTCCAGCACCACAGAGCACATTCCACAGGCAGCAAGAGCCTAGATTAGATGAGACCAGATTCCCTACAGTATGAAAACAGTCCCTTCGGGCAAACAAGTCCACACTGACCCTCCGAAGAGTAATCCACCTAGACCCATTCCCCTACCCTATATTTACCCCTGACAAATGCACCTAACACTATGGGCAATTTAGCATGGCCAGTTCACCTGACCTGTACACCCTTGGATTGTGGGAGGAAACCGGAGCACCTGGAGGAAACCCACGCAGACACGGGGAGAATGCGCAAACTCCACACAGACAGTTGCCCAAGGTGTGAATCGAACCTAGGTCCCTGGCACTGTGAGTCAGCAGTACCACCCACTGAGTCACTGTGACACTTTCCCCACTTCCATGGACCTTGGCATCAGACAATTTCCTGCCTCTCTGCATCATTATGGCTCATCTCTGACCCACGTGAAACATGATAAAACATGGCCATGCTTCATCTCGGGGATTATTGGCAGCTATCACAATGCTGCTGCATTCATGGAGTGGACCAGTCTGCATTTCAGGAATATTTGTCTGCTCTTTTAGCACTTGCTTCCCTTAAACCTGTCTGAACATTCACAGCATTCCTGCCTTGCCTTTTTGCATATTGCCCTTTTAGCCAGAGCTGACAGTCCTGCATTACCTCTGTCTTGCCTTGCCATTTAGTGCAAATACAAAGGTTATCTCTGTTGTCAGCAGTCTATCAAGGGACCTCTTGGTCAGGGGGTCCCAGAGCGGTAAGTCAAGGACAGCCTGTGATATCAGTCCAGGGGCTTGAGCACCATCAATCAGCTACATGGGGAAGTCAGAAAGGAGATGCTGTCCACATAACGGCTGAGGAGCTGAGTGTCAGGCAGCCCACTGCCTCTCTCGGCTTTTCCCTGCATTGCTGTATTCTACTGTAAAAAGAGAGTGGCAGGTAGTAAGGGAGTTGTTAACAGTTGCTAGTGTTGATACAGGGGGAAAGGGCTGAGGTGGCCTGAGCGGGTGAGCAGGCAGTGCAGAGGGCATGTAGTGTTGGAGTTTTTGGGGCAGGGCAGAGTGAAAGTGAGTGAGTGAGGATGTTGCTTGTAAGAGTGAGAGGGGTAGACAACAATTCTTGAAGGGCAATGGGTATAGGTGCAAAGGTAGAGTGTAATCAACTCTGGGATATCCAGGCAGTGGGGAGTTCTTTTGGCTTTGTTGAGTGGAAGAATCAAAACATCGAACTTGAGGGTATCAATAGTGGTGTACTAAGTAATTAATACGGCGTTTGTAAAGACAAATGAGAAAATTAATTAGGCTCTGCAGAGAGAAACTCTCCATGAAATTTGACAAAATTGACAGCCAAAAAAACACAAGTTTCAGCCCAGTGTCCCTCCCTAAGAATCTATACGTCTCTGATAGCTATAGATATAATGCCCCAAAACATGGATGTGACTAGTAGTGATAGTACAACCTGCTCATGAAACCGTGACTAGAATGTAATGAGGCTCCCTGCTCAATGCCATTTTTAACAGGCCAATTTTCTCTCCCTGGATTCTGTTTTGACTCGGCATCAGTGTGGTGATAAAATCTGAATGGAGAACCTCAGCCATTTGTTGAACTTTACAGAGTAAAACCCAATGGCATAGACCAGCCTGAACCAAGAGAGATTTCACCCAGGAAGTGGGCTGGGTGTTTGGGCCACCTCTCAGAGGGCATCCCAACGGAGCCTTAGTGGTGTTGCTCCTAGCTTTGCAGGAAATGTTGGTATCTATGGCCACCCTCAACCCATTTCTCTACATCCTCTATTTGAGCTCAATCTCTTGGGGCATTTTCTCTGCAATTTCATTCTCTCCCACCAATTAAGAACCCATTCTAATCTCCTGGGCCTTGCTCCCTGAACTTCCATTAAGAATGAACCATATTTATTAAAAGCTTTATTTTGGACAAATACAGCAACACTATTGCATTCCTTGCTTTTATCCAGGTAGAGTGGGTGAATAGACATGGAAGGGCTATATCTTGAGACGGGCCCTTAGTGGTCATGGGAGAGGGGGATACCATGATGTGCCATGGAGATTGTTTGGAGAGAACATACCTTGAGATGGAGAGCAAGTAGAGGATCTTTTGAACCCAACCTTCAACAGGATCCCTCATGCAAACAATGGTTCACTATACTTCTGAAATGCCTTGCACTGGTAGATCTTGTCAACTCTATGATAATTGCAGGGGAATAGTCCATACCCACCTCCGCAATAAAGCTGGTCACGGTGGGAATGCTAGGTGCAGATCTATGACTTAAACCAACTACCCCTTTTTAAAAAAAGGCACAGCCAAAAATCAGAAGACCTGGGAATAGTGCAGGGATTCCTAGATTTGAGTCCCAGCTGCTATTTATGATGAGCTCCCAAGTGGAGTTGACATGGCAATAGTCTGACCTTGGCTGCAGTAGCTCAGCAATGTTCTACCTACCTTATAGTGGCCCACTGATCCAAATGCCTTCCCAGTGCCTCTGGAGACATAAAACCCTGCTCCTTGGTTCAGGTGTCAGGCAGTAATCGCAGGCCAATCACATTCAGGCATATCTGCTGTTGAAAAATCAAAGCATCATTATTATTGTGGCATGCAGTTGTTTTTCATATCCTGGTTAAATCACAGGAGACCCTTCCATTTTGAGATGCAACAAATACTTTGGAGAAAACAGGATGCAAACAGTTCAGCACAGGTGGCATGATGGCTCAGTGGTTAGCGCTGTTGCCTCACAGCATCAGGGACCTGCGTTCAATTCCCGTCACTGTGGAGTTTGCACATTGTCTGTGTGGGTTTCCTCCGGGTGCTCCAGTTTCCTCCCACTGTCCAAAGGTTAGGTGAATTGGTCAAGCTAAATTGCCTGTAGTGTTAGGTGCATTAGTCAAGGGTAAATGTAGAGGAATGGGTCTGGGTAGGTTGCTCTTTGGAGGGTTGGTGTGGACTTATTGGGCCGAAGGGCCCATTTCCACACTGTAGGGAATCTAATCTGATCATAAGCCTTTGAGAGGGATGGGAGTGGACAAGCACAGGTCTAGGGAGGAGCCAAATTTCTGCACCTAGTCAGTGCTAACTAGCCTCTGCAAAATTTAAATGTTG
The DNA here is from genome assembly GCF_047496795.1 of Chiloscyllium punctatum. Taxonomy (NCBI): domain Eukaryota; kingdom Metazoa; phylum Chordata; class Chondrichthyes; order Orectolobiformes; family Hemiscylliidae; genus Chiloscyllium; species Chiloscyllium punctatum. The sequence continues at coordinate 34,337,602 of NC_092760.1, read as the reverse complement.
GGAACAGATATGAAATGGAGTGCTAAACCGTTCAGGGAGGGGAAGGTTTTTGTTGCAGCACTATGTGTGTTGGCTTGTTACTCTCTGGGAAAGGTCAACCGCTCAGAATGGGTGTTATTCTACTAGTTTCTGCATGACAATCAATTGCTTTGGGATAGACTGCATTTCTGAAAGTGGACTGTGATTATTTTTTTACTCCACATCTCCACTTCCACCCCAAGCAATGCTCTTGGTAGGAACTCACAGGTGTCCCTGGCAATGAGGGTTAAGGGCCAAATGAGGCAAACCAGGCCCTTGCCCATAATGTACTCCCCTCACGATGGGTTAATTAACTCAGCTAGCTGGACAGCTGGTTTGTGATGCAGAGTAATGCCAACAGTGTGGGTTCAATTCCTGCACTGGCTGAGGTTACTATGAAGGACTCCTCTTCTCGACCCCTCCACTTGCCTGAGGCATGATGGTTAAACCACCACCATTCATCTCTCTGTGATGAGAAGCAGCCCTATGGTCCTCTGGGATTATGGCAACTTTACTTCCCTCATTAACATCACCCATACCACTTAGCTGTCCATTATTAGGTGGTCATTATTGTGGACCCACCTGTGGTGCATCCAAAGTTCCCCTCACCTCCCATGATAATCTCCCAGAAAGCAGCCGCTGTGCATTCACAATTTCTCAAGGAAGATTCTGAAATCCATAAGAATGGGAGTGTGACTCCTGGACCCCAGTAGATTCAGTGCAGAGCATGGAAAATGGAGCCCTGGCAATCTGAAGAAATTATGGCAGAAATCGATGACCAACAGTCTCACAATTGGCTAAACTTGATCAATTCCTATCTGGGGTCATACAGTAATATGCAAAAGGGAATGAGAATTCTGTTTAATCCCACTCTTCAAGCTACTTAAACTTGGAGATGCCTGGAGTTCAGACCTCTATCATTACTGCAATGATTCCTAGACTTTACAGACAATTCCATTCCTGCTAATGTATGTCAGTAAATATGGGTGATGAGTGAGCAGGAATTTGGACTGAATTTATACAGGAACACCGTCCAATAGTCCCGGCATTCAAGTTAGGGACGAGTCTGTCAGCATTAGCACATGGTTTGCAGCGGTTCAAGAAGGCAGTTCACCACCACCTTCTCAAGGCCAACAAGGGACGAGTCATAATTGCTGGTCAGCCAAGTGAGATCCATTCCATGAGTGAATAAAAAGAAACCAAACTCTTAATTGGGTTGAGTCAGGACTTCTGTCCCCATCTGAGAGGAAGTGCTACCTTCAAGAGATGCTGACCAATCAAGTAGCCAATGTCTCCCCTGTGCTAGCAGTGTCACTGGGTGAGGTGGCTACAGCTGATACTACAGTAAGCCTCTGAAGAAAAGAAGTGAGGAATCTGAAACAAGGGGTACCTGGATTTCTATGGACTAGGATAGTGTCGGGGATGGTGCTGCTGGAGACGGGAGATGGGGAGCCTCTGATCAGCCTGAGGGCAGGCCTCTCTCAATACATGTCTTTTCTTGACATATTAAAGTCATGATGACAGTGAGAGGAGACATTTACATGGCTAGTAATTTGTCGCTGAAGAACTGAATTGCCTCAAAGTCAAATGGCTGTGTCAAGGCTTCCCTTGCTGTGGACAATATTGTTGCAGGGGCAACATGGGGTGGTACATGATCCCAATGCCATGGGTCCAATTTTTACACACCTGTCCTCCAACTCTCCCACCCTCTGGGAGATGGGAGCATAATAGGTGTGGAATGGGACACCGAAGGCAGAATTTTGGACAAACTGGAATTTACAAAAGGCAGAGGCAGGGTGACCACAGCTGACAGCAAGAGGATTGTCAGGCAGATTTTTTAAGCAAACCATAGCCACTCTTAATGGCAGGAATTGGGAAAGGTGTGGGGAAGCAGAACTGGATCTGGAACCCATTGTAAAAGCTCTCACAGTGTGGCATTGGCATCTCACCTTCTAGGTTTTGCATCAATCGCAGAGTCCAGACATGATCAGATCTGCACTGGTGACTGGGGCGATTTGTCTTTCGAGTGGCTCTGCCAGGGGTCTGTTTGGATGTGTTCTACATAGCTCCAAAGGCTTCAGGAGACAAAGTGGGACAACTGGTCCTTGGTCTTCTGGAGGTTCTATGGGAGCTGGGATGTGTTAATCCCTGCAGAGGGAAGGACAAAGCCAGCCCCACCAACTGTACAGGCAAGGGCTGTTGCAGTCAGCAGCCAGAGTGTCATCCTTTGAACCTGGATTCAGTTCCACAAGAGGTTCAATGACTTCTCAGGAGTGTGGGAAAGATGAATATCATCTGCCTTACTGGAACCAACTCCCATGCTTGGACTACCCCAGCATTCTTCAGTACAGCACACCACAGACCAGCACTCCTTGCAGACCCATTATTTTCTCTCTTGAGACTCAACATCAGAACAACCAATGCTCACATTGATGACATTCTCATATCCTTCCTTTATGATGACCCTCTGCAAAGTTGTTGCTGTATCCTTCCCAATGCGATTCTCATACTCATCATTTTCTAACTTCTCTCCATGTGGCATAGCACATTACTATATAGAGAGAGAGAGAAAAAAAAAGAGAAAAGAGAGAATAAAAGAGGGAGAGAGAGATGAGAATCTTGGGGATGGTGCAGAGGAGGTGGCCTTGGAGATCAGGAAGAATGTGAGTGATTAGATTAGATTACTTACAGTGTGGAAACAGGCCCTTCGGCCCAACAAGTCCACACCGCCGCGCTGAAGCGTAACCCACCCATACCCCTACATCTATATCTACCCCTTACCTAACACTACGGGCAATTTAGCATGGCCAATTCACCTGACCTGCACATCTTTGGACTGTGGGAGGAAACCGGAGCACCCGGAGGAAACCCACGCAGACACGGGGAGAATGTGCAAACTCCACACATTCAGTCGCCTGAGGCGGGAATTGAACCCGGGTCTCTGGCGCTGTGAGGCAGCAGTGCTAACCAATGTGCCACCGTGCCGCCCACTAAGAGTGAGATGGAAGGATTTTCAAATCTGGGAATGATTTCTCTTGGGGATTGTGAGCAGGGGTTGGGGTCAGTAGGGGGACAGCAGTGGTTGGGCCTTGAGGTGCAACAAGGTTTTGCACACTCAAATTATCGGAGTCGTGTCTGGCTGAGCTCGCCATGGGATTATCTGGTAGCTCAGTACCATTCCTCTTGCAATCCTCTTGCTCCACTTGCAATATGGTGGGCTCCTCTGGCTGTGTGTGCCCTGTGAATCAATATTTGGAATTAAGGTGGATAAGGGGAAAAAGTGGGGACAGGGTGCCACTGTCGCTCAAGGATTAATTGCAACGAGGTCAGGTGAATATTGTTACTTAGGGCCTTGCTTATTCTTGACTTCTCTCCTGCCGTCTACTGTTACCAGTAAGGTTAATTCCCTACCACTTTGCAAATTAGTCCTGAAATAGGAGAAAGTTCTGTTTCTGAAATGAAGGATGTAAATTTGGATTTTCAGTCCAGTCTGACTGTATGTGTACAATTCAAGGTCGTAGTGAATACTGTTTGCTGTTCCCCCTAATTCTTTTCTTGTTATATTCCATCATGGATTGTGGGTATTGCTGGCTAGGACAGCATTTATTGGCTGGGTTAGTATGGGAGCCAATGTTGGCAGCAGATAGACAGATGACATAAATCTAGGACCCCTTGTGCCAACTGTCATTTCAGAAGGAGCTAGAAAAATTCCAAAGAGCAAGAAAAATTGAGGTAAATGCATGCAATGTATACCAGATATGGATAAATGTTTAATGAGACCAACAGCTTCATAACAACTAAACCCATATGTGATGCCACAGATCTTTCTCCATCCAACTCAACCCTCAGGCCTGAACAACCCTTTTGTGACCAATGTCTAAAACTAACACAACACTGATAAAATTAACGAATAGGAAGACAGCTCAGCTGCTTCAATTCAGGTGGAAGTGAGGACTACAGATGCTGGAGATTAGAGTCAAGATTACTGTGGTACTGGAAAATCACAACAAATCAGGCAGCATCCGAGGAGCAGCAAACATCTCCTGCCCAAAACGTCTATTTTACTGTGCTTTTCCAGCACCACTCTACTCTTGACTGCTTCAATTTAAGGTTTATTTGTACAGCAAGTGGAAAAAACTACTTTAGCAATGTAGAATAGAATAGTAATTTATTGTCACACGTGGTTTTACAAAAATTCCAGTGGATAGTACATTATGGATTCTCTCTGTGTCTACGTGGGTTCCCTCTGGGTGCTCTGGTTTCCTCCCACAGTCCAAAGACGTGCAGGTTAGGTGGACTGGCTATGCTAAATTGAACATAGTGTTCAGTTAGGTGGATTGATGTGGAAACTGCAGGCCTGTGGGGATAAGGTAGGGGAGTGGTCATGGATGGGTTGCTCTTCAGAGGGTCAGAGTGGACTCGATAGGCTGAATGGTCTGCTTCCACACTGTAGGGCTTCTATGAAGTGGTGGAAAAAGAAGCAGGATGTGGCAGGCCCTGCTGATCAGAGGCATACAGACTCAGGAGCTGAATACTTCCTACCTACCCTGCTGCCACCAACTTAAATGTGTAAGTTTGATGCATTTTTATAACCCTTTAAATTACAGAGACATTCAATCACCCTGTGGAAAAGATAGGAGGATAAGCAAAATTAATTTTGTTTCAGTGAAAGGATTTCTTCAGCACCAAAGTATCAAAATCTACACTGAGGCACTCTTAAAATGTTGTTGGCTCATCCTAATTAGTGGCAAAGAAAATTATCAAAGCAGAAAGAAAAAACATATACTGTTGCTGAGCTGTTGATAGAATATCAGGAGCAGTAAGTGAAATATTTGTAAAGCAGAAATACTCATGTAAAATGACATTCAGTTAATGCCAAATTAATTCATGTCAAACATCATTTAATGTCAAATTAATTAATGTCAGAGACATATTTCACAGTGGGATGTTCAACTGTGTAGCAAGCACTTGGTTGAATACACAAACATTTCTAAAATGTCCCATCCCCCTGCTTGTTTAGTATGTTTAGAATGAGGATATACAAGGAGATGTTTTGTTTTGCAAAGAGCTCAAGGCAACAGAAAACTGATGACATCTTTGAACTGTTTGCATTGATTTTTAAGGCCGAGGTAGATAAACTCTTATAGGAGAAAGTGAGGACTGCAGATGCTGGAGATCAGAGCTGAAAATGTGTTGCTGGAAAAGCGCAGCAGGTCAGGCAGCATCCAAGGAGCAGGAGAATCAACGTTTCGGGCATGAGCCCTTCTTCAGGAATTCAGGTACTCTTAACCAATTTGGGAGTCAGAGGTTATTGGCGTAGGCAGGAATCTGGAGCTGAGTGTCCATCAGCCACAATATGTGAAGGAGCAGAGCAGGCTTGAGGGCCTGAATAGTCTACTCCTGCACCTGATTATTCTGTTCATACAGAAATGAAATCAGCTGTACAAGTTGCATTGAGTGCAGCAATGACCCGAAAGGATTCTGGCATTGTGAAAGACCTAAAAAGCCTTTGCATATGCACTATATTAATATCTTGCTTACAAGGGGCTTGATGTGATAGATATTGAGCTAGATCTTCTCAACATTGCTGTTGTTGAACTTGTTAATTTGATGAAGTGTGAGAGGAATAGCTTAGTTGACACTTTTGCTTCTGAGTCAGACCAATGTGTATTTAAGGCCAATGCTAGGATTTCCAAACAAGCATCAAGGCTGACACCCTAATGCTTTAGTGGGGGTAACACCTGTGCTGCTAAAGATGCTAAATTTTCAGATGATGTGTTAAACAAAGACCTCATCTGACCCCTTAAAAGAATTCCATGATACTAATTCAAAGAAAACTGGAGAGTTGTCATGGTAACTATCCTATACATATCTTCCAATCAACATCAGAAAAAGATTTGCTCATTTTCACATTGCTGTTAGTGGGAGCTTCCTGTGTACAGATTGATAGATGTGCTTCCTGTATTCAGCATAGGGAGTCAGTTAGTTTGGATGGCTGGTGTGCGATGCAGAGTGATGACAGCAGCATGGGTTCAATTCCAACACTGGACTCTTTCTCTCAACCTCTACCCTCACCCACGGTGTAGAGACTTTCACATTAAACCATCACCAGCTGGTTCTCTTTAATAAGAGAGCAGCCCACGGGTCCACGAGGACTAGGGTGACCTTTCCATTTCCAAAATATTTCATTGACTGTAAAATACCTTGAGATGTCTGGTGGTCATGAAAGGCACTATGTAAGTGTGAGTCTTTATTTTCTTCAGATGTAGATCAACAAATTACATGAGCTGAAATTGAAGAAAGGCCATTTCCCAACATTATGATGCAGGAGCCAATTACTGCAGATGCTGACATCTGTACTGAAAACAAAAAAAAAAGCTAGAAATCACAGTGGGTCAGGCAGCATCTGTGGAGACAGAGCAAGCTAGCGTTTTGAGTGCAGGTGACTCTGCACCAGAGCCAATGTCATGACCTTGTATGCTGACTTGCAGTGCCTGCCTACACTACCTTCATGATGGGGTAATGAGGAAAGGCTGGAGTCAGGGTCATCATCTACTGAAGCAGACCTTTAGATGGTAACAAAGGAAGGCAGAGCCCAAGGTGGGCATGTTAGAAGCCCTGCCTCCATTCAGCCCATCTTTATTCATTGGGGCATCAGTCCCATTCTGTAATGAGTGTGAGGCAGCAAACCTTCATCCCTTCATTTCTCTACCCCATGCATCTTCACTTCTCTTTGTTCTTATCTCCCTTCAGTTAGTTCATGGCCTAAGATCATGCCATACTCCTCATTGATCTATGCTCCCCCTATATCTCCCATAGTACTCACCATCTTCTGAACTTGAAATGCTAATTTACAAGTATCCATTTTGTACAGAATTCATAACACCTATGATAACATGGGGAAATCTTTGAGATGTTAAAAAAAATGGCCAAATTAAACAGACCACCATTCAGAAGGGCCACTTCAATTCTATAATTCTAGTGCGGTTGTAAAACTGTCAAACAAAATCACGATTCCCTTGAAGGCTGGTTTAATCATCACCTGCTGAGCTGAATTTGTCAGGGGTGTTTAGAACTCAGCAAAGCATTCATAATGGGAGTCCATTGTAAAACTCTGTCAACATAACCTCCAAAACTGAATATACTAAAGCCTTTGGAGTCACTGAAAAATCACAGCCTTCTATTCCAGCTTTGAAGAAGTGAAACAATTAAGACTCAGCTAATCAGATGTCTGAGCTGACATTCAATTAAAATATTAAACCACAGGGTTCAACTGACGCAGTCAAACCTAAATATCAACATTGTTCAACATAGAACATAGCTTTATTCACGCAATAATTTACTCTAAACAGCTGAAGACTCTTCCACTTACAATGGAATAGTAATATAATAGTCACTTACCTTTTAAGAATAGAATCTTCTAATCAATTACAGCATTAAAATAACTTAACCAACAAGCATTTTATTATGATGTGCAAAGTTAGCAATGCTTGAAGTTAGAATTTACCTGTCAGAAGGCTCCCAAAGTACAGAAAAGGAACTCCCTATAGCTCACAACACCTCTAAGCTTTTGTGAACCTCAGTTCCTTCAGACTTCATCAACACTCCAGGATTGGCTACTCCAACAATGGAGCTGGCAAAGTCAGGACCAATGAATGTGGGTTTTCCATCTGTGCTGCTTAAAGTAGGTGTGATGGGAAATGGGGGTGGGAATCCCAGAATCAGGTCCTGCCCACCATCTCCCTGTCACTGTGGATAAACATCTGGACACCACCACCACTTCCCCCCACCCCCTACCCTGTGCTGAAGTAGATTCAGAGCACAATCCACACTCTTGCAAAACGGACTAGGATGACTTTCTTGGGGCAATATCCTTATTCATGTATTTGAACTCATACATGCGTTTTTAGCAGATAATAGACCTGAACAAGCCAGTGAATGTTGATGTGTGGGTGGCTAAACTGGGTTACCTTGCAGACACAGTCAGTGAAATGCATTAGCTGAATAAAACCACGCAAGGTAAGAGAGCTCACATTATTGCTCAGTGCAAAAGAATCAAAAGAAACTGGAAAGTTCTTGTTTCTGTTTCAAAATCCTGGAAATCCCTTCCTAACAATGCTCCAGTGTATCTACATTAAATGGATTGCTGCGGTTCAAGAAGCTCAACACCATCTTCTCAAGGACAACAGGAAATGAGAAATAAATGCTGCCCCAGCCTACATTCCATAACTAAATAATATTAATAATAAATTCCTTCATTCAAGGAGAATACATTGATTTTGATGTAATTTAACTACAGATGCCAGTGCACCTTTCAGATTTACAAAACAAATAGATTATTATTTTCCAGGATTTATGACATCTGCCTCACACCTGTTAGCTGCAAAACCCTTTAGTGGGAATATTGAAGCTAAACTAACAGACTCTATTTCACCACAATGATTAGAAGCCCCCAGTAATATTTTATTAGGTGGCTCCCTCATAACTAAGTTTGGTGGATTGGTCATGGCTGTGAACATTTGCATGTTGTGTTCCTTCCAGAATATCTACAATATCTTGAGTTTACTGAGCACTTTTGCCGAAGGGAAATTGGTGAAGCATACAACTTCACCAGGAGAGCTTGCATCCCCAGCGTGAATGATTCCTTTACCTGCAAAGAGATTACTCTTTGTCCAACTTATTAATACAGCAAAGTACCAGAACGGAGACCTTGGTGTACAGATTCATAGCTCCTTGAAAGAGGATTCGCAGGCAGACGGGATAGCGAAGGCAACATTTGGTATGCTTGCCTTTATTAGTCAGCGCATTGAGTATAGGAGTTGGAACGTCATGTTGTAGATTTACAGGACATTGGTTAGGCCAAGCTGCAGTTCAAAGAAGGTATCTCACTTCTATCTTCCCAAAGGCAATAGAAAGGAGTATTAAGGTTCTGCAGCACAGTGATAGTATTGCTAACTCTGAGGTAGAAGGCCCAGGTTCGAGCCCTACTTGACCCTGGATGTGTGTCATAACACATCCAAAAGTAACTAGAAAGCATGTGAATGAACCCCTTCAAATAACCATAAAGATATTTAGTATTGATGTTAAACTGAACTACTTTGGAAGCCGGTGCTAGATCTGGCTTCTTAATTTCACTCGGGATTATACATCTTGGTCCAGTTTCTCCAGCAAAACCATACTTGATGTATGCAGTTCCCAGGTAAATGAGCATTCCCCGAGCATTCCACCCCAACTACAAGCTGCCTGCCCGTGGTACTGTAACCTACAACATCAATAACTTGCAGAATGGAACGTCACTGACAAATTAACTTCAATAGATATGAGTGAGGTTGCACAGTTTTATAGGAACAATACGGAGGCTACAAATCACTTGGAAAATATATGTCAAAATGCGGTAGAGGAGGACAGGGATTTGGTGCACAAACAAACAAATCCCTGAAAATGGTTATTAGTGAGGCCATTAAGCATGTAAACAAACCTTTTAGTTCTTTTCAAAAATAATGAAATGGAAGGAAAGAATTAAAGCTAAGTTAACCTTGTGTACGACCTTGGTGAGACCACACATCCGATCACTTCTGGTCGCCACATTCTTAAAAGGACATGGAGACACTAAAATGATACAAAATGTTATACCAGCATGGTACTAAGTGGAGGTGCAACGCTTATGAGGAAAGTTTGAATAGTGCTGGGGCTCACTATCTCTGCAAAATAGAAGACTAAGACCTGATTGAGACACAAGATTAAGAAAATATAGGAGAGGTGTGGAGAACCTTTTCCCACTCATGAGTGAAAACAGAGCAGGGCTAGAAATATGCAGATAGTTACTGATAAAACAACTATCAGTAGTTTCTAGTTATTTTTAGTTTCTCTAAAAACTAGAAAATTCATGATTTTCTTTTACCTCGGGAACAATTAGGATGCAGAAATATCACAAGAAGTAGTTGACATATTTTTGGACTCATTGTATTGCTAAAGAATATTCATGAACTCTACAGAAGTAAAGAAAACATTAACTTTATTTAAAACCTATATCTTGCTGCAGCTTCAACTTGCTATGAGGCTGCAAGAGAATGAAAATTCGCGTGACTCTGTATCTCTTTTTGCAAAGATAATGTCTCATTAGCATAGCACATAGTCCGATTTAACCACTTTTACTGCAATTAATGGATAGAGAGATAGAGATAAAGAGACACATCCAAAGTCTATGAGTAAATGAGGAAGAAGTGAATAAAAAGATATGTTGGTGAATTTAAATTGGAAAGGATTGGTGGAGGTTTGTATCAAATATAAATACTACCAGGTTGGGTTGAAGGTTTCTGTGCCTGAAAGCACTTTTTGACTTGGTACATTGAAGTTTATTAGTCAGTTAGACCCTATTCTGTGACCTTCTTTTTATCCTTCTGCATTTTGTTGCACTCCTCCTCTGATTTAACACCACCTCCAACTTGTTATCATCTGTCCAGTGAGCTACAGTGCAGGTTTGACACAACTCACATTGATAATATGCTTTTGACAGTGTTTTGTAACCTCATGTTAAATGAACACATGAATTAAACAATGCTAATTGGAACACATATACTTACAAAGTGATCATTTTAGTTATTTACACTTTGCTGGGGCTTTTGTTGCGTAGTAGTATATCCCTACCTCTGAGTCAGAAGTCTGGGTTCAGGTCCCACCCTACTCTAGAGGTGTGTTATAACATCTCTGACAGGTTGATTAGAAAATATCTACACATTGCTTATTGACATTAAGCAACTTGCTAGTTTTTTTTATTGACATGTTTTTCTAATCAACCTGCTCAGAGATGTTATTATATACCTCTGGAGCAGGTAGGACTTGAATCTAAGTCTCCCAGTCCAAGGGTAGGGACATGACCTCTGCAGCACAAGAGGGAGCCCAAATACCCAGCTCAGTTCACTTCTACCAGCAAGCGGGAACATCATGCCTTGTCCAGATAAGGAGAGAGTAATGTTCACGGACAAACAATTTCACTGTATTTCCAATTAACACAAATACTTGTTTCCTCATGATCTCTATTTATTCACTCACAGTGTTGGCACCTTAATTCAGTCATCATTAATGCCACATTAACTGATTTGATGAATTAAAACAAGAATTTAAAATACAGGAAATTGGAATTTAAAATAACGCTGGGAATACACAATAGATTAATGTTGATTCAAACTTCATCTTGTCATTCACCATAAGTCAAGAATATCGCGGCTTTGTCATTTCCAGCCAAGTTCAATTTGTACATGTATAATCCTACAGCAGAGTCATACCAACATAGGAACAGACCCTTCAGTCCAGTTAATCCATGCTGACCACGTTCCCAAACTAAACTGGTCCCACCTGCCTGCTCCAGGCCCATATCCATCCAAATCTTTCCTATTCATGTACTTATCCAAATGCCTTTTAAAATTTTTTAACTCTACCTGCATCCACCACTTCCTCTGACAGTTCATTACACACGAGCCACTCTGTATGTAAACAAAATCACCTCTCATGTCCTTTTTAAAGTTTTCTCCTCTCACCTTAAAGATTTGCCTCCTAGTTTTGAACTCTCCCATCCTTGCTATTCACAGAGATCAGTTGGAGGGAATGTTACTTTCTCAATACATTCCTCTTATTCAGATCTTGTAGAATGGATCTCAAGTCAGAGCAGAAAATGTGTTCAAAGAGAGCCATCTTCATAGCTGGATTAAACATTGTAGTCCTGTGTTTCCAACTCCCACTTAAAGGGAACATGGTGCAATATCACAAGCACAGGAACTGGTGAATTATCCATCGAATTCTAATGACTAACATTCTAGTTCCCGTGACAATACATTTGAAGGGAATTAAAAATTTAGTGTTCCAAATTCACATCACATAGCAGCCTTTTTAGTACTCATATCTTCTCTGAGTGCAATAAGTCATGTCTCTGAAGAAACAGGGTACACTGGTGTTACATCCTAATTAACTTGACCTACTTCTTTAAGATGATTAATTTTAACAGGAATGCTTCATAAAACTCCACCTGGATACAATTTGTATCCCATGTACGATAGTGCTCATAATTCAGTTTAACCCAGATTCTAGACAGATTGCATAGGATTTACTGCACAGAGACAGGCTATCACAACTCGATGTTGGTGTTCAGGCTGTACACAAATCTCCTGTCACATACTTAATTTCAGTCTAATAGGACATCCTTCCGGTCCTTTCTCCCTTAATGCATTCATCTTGATTCCCTCTACATTAAACTATGCTACCAAAATGGTAACAGGTAAGTGTTTAGAGTAGTTAAAGGAGGGCTGGAGAAATCAGGTCCAATGGTTGTGGGGGGAGGGGGTGAGAAGAGGAGGAGTGTAGGTGTCAGATCTGGGGAACTGGGATCCAGCAACGAGGGAGTCAGGTCAGCTCAGATGGAGGGAGTGGAGGAAGGTTGAGTCATAGAGTCACAGAGATGTACAGCACAGAAACAAACCCTTCAGTCCAACTCATCCATGCCAACCAGATATCCTAAACTAATCTAATCTCATTTTGCCAACACTTGCCACATATCCCTGTAAACCCTCCATAAATCCATCCAGATGCCTTTTAAATGTTGTAATTGTACCAGCCTCCACCACTTCCTCTGGCAGCTCATTCATACACGTACCACCCTCTGCGTGAAAAAGTTGCCCCTTAGGTCCTTTTTAAATATTTCCCTTCTCACTTTAAACCTATGGCCTCTAGTTCTGGACACCCCCAACCCAGGGAAAAGACCTTGTCTACTTACCCTTACCATCCCCCTCATGATTTTATAAATCTCTATAAGGTCACCCCTCAGTCTCCGACACTCCAGGGAAAACAGTCCCAGCCTATTCAGCCTCTCCCTATAGCTCAAACTCTCCAACATTTGCAACATCCTTGTAAATCTTTTCTGTACCCTTTCAATTTCACAACATGCTTCCGATTAGAGGGAGAACAGAATTGCACACAATATTTCAAAAGTGGCCTAACCAACATTCTGTACAGCTACAACATGACCGTCCAACTCCTGTACTCCATACTCTGACTAATAAAGGAAAGCATACCAAATGCCTTCTTCACTATCCTATCTAACTGTGACTCTACTTTCAAGAAACTATGAACCTGCACTCAAGGTCTTTTTATTCAGCAACACTCCCCAGGATCTTACTATTAAGTGTGTAAGTCCTGCTCTGATTTGCCTTTCCAAAATGCAGGGCATCTTACATTTATCTAAATTAAACTCCATCTGCCACTTCTCAGCCCATTGGCCCATCTGATCAAGATCCCATTGTACTCTGAGGTACCCTTCTTCTCTGTCCACTACACTCCAATTTTGGTGTCATCTGCAAACTCCGCCTATGTTCACATCCAAATCATTTATATAAATCATGAAAAGCAGTGGACCCAGCACTGGTCACGGGGCTCCAGTCTGAAAAGCAACCCTCCACCACCACCCTCTGTCTTCTACCTTCGAGCTAGTTCTGTATCCAAATGGCTAGTGCTCCCTGTATTCCATGAGATCTAACCTTGCTAACTAGTTTACCATGAAGAACCTTGAGAGGTAATGGGTGGTCAGGTTCTGTGTAGGGTTGTGTCCAATGGTGGTCCTGGGCCATGGATTGTTAGGATTGGTAGCATGCAGAGCTTGATTCTTTTAGCTGCAGTTACAATCACAGTTACAATCAATCTGATGGTAATATAAAATAACAATCTATTTCTGGATGCGAGCTTGGATTCCCAATGAAGTGGTTGTCATGCCACACTATGTATGTGCCCTCCGAAGCTTCTCTTTCTCATTGCCCATTCATTACGTGCACTATGGAGAACTCCTCCTGGTTGGCAGCACTTGAAATGGCGGCACAGTGGCTCAGTGGTTAGCACTGTTGCCTCACAGTGCCAGAGGTCTGGGTTCGATTCCAGCCTCAGGCCACTGTCTGTGTGGAGTTTGCACATTCTCCCCGTGTCTGCATGGGGTTCCTCTGGGTGCTCCGGTTTCCTCCCACAATCCAAAGGTGTGAAGGTCAGGTGAATTGGCCATGTTAAATTGCCCATTGTCAGGTGCATTAGTCAGGGGTAAATATAAGGTAGGGGAATGGGTCTGGGTGGATTACTCTTCAGAGAGTTGGTGTGGACCTGTTAGGCCAAATGGCATATTTCCACACTGTAGGCAATCTAACAACTGGGCTTAAAATGTGGTTCCAGCAATGAAAATCCTGGAAAATCTGGTCAATGCGAGCATTTCTGCAGCTGGTGAGCACATGATAATGCAAGCACAGTGCCATAGATTGTACCTAATGTGGTGAGCTGCTTACAAGTCCATAAGATACCTTGCTAAATCTCAGGGAGAGAAACCCTGAATGAAACTGCCCAAAATGGACAGTTAAGCTTTGGTACAATTTTGCCAAAGTTGCTTTCTGGTGCAACGGTAGGGAGAGTTTGAAACTGAGTGGCAGGGAGAGTCTTTTGAGTTAAAGAATTTCTACCTGACATTGGACCCCTGATTGGTTGAGCCACAGAATGTTGCAAGTGAAGGAACAAACGCCCAGAGTTGTCCATTTCTCCTCTCTCTCTCTCTCTCTCTCTGTCTCAGTGCAGGGGGAGAAAAAAACAGAAAAAAAACCCATGTAAACTCAGAAAGAAGAACTCCAAGAGAAGACTGAGATTCCACCCACCTCCCAACCCCCCCATCAACTATCGTAGCAAAGAATGACCATCACACTATAGACAACAGTATGTCATATTTACCCCTGACTAATGCACCTAACACAATGGGCAATTTAACATGGCCAATTCACCTGACCTTCACACCTTTGGATTGTGGGAGGAAACCGGAGCACCCGGAGGAACCCCATGCAGACACGGGGAGAATGTGCAAACTCCACACAGACAGTGGCCTGAGGCTGGAATCAAACCCAGACCTCTGGCACTGTGAGGCAACAGTGTTAACTACTGAGCCACTGTGCCAAAATTTAAAAGGATTGTGAGAATTAATTTTCCACCTCATGATTCAGACTTTTGGTCTTTGGAATTTTGTTAAACATCTAGATATTCATTTTACACCCATAACAGTTATGTTAAAAGTTTTGTGTTTTATCTGTCTTAATCATGATTGAGTGTTAACATATTTTTTAATGGGGTACAGTTTAAGACATATAGTAATAGATTAGCAACCGTTACTTATCTTTACCTTTTGCTAAGGTTAAATATGTTACAATGAATAGTTATTTTTCTGTTACTGACAAAGCCGAGTAAGGATTGTTTTCAGGCTCATCACAAATATCACCAATAAACCCACCAACTCCCACAGTTACCTTGACTACACATCTTCACACCCTGCTTTCTGTGTAGACTCCACTCCATTCTCTCAGTTTCTCAGTCTTTGTCACATCTGTTTCAATGGTGTCAGCTTCTAAAAGGGGGCCTCTGAAATATCAACAATCTTTCACAATCAAGGATTCCCCACCACCGTGGTTGACGGGACCCTAGACCATTCCAATCCATTTCCTGCACTTCGGCCCTCACCCCTTCTCTTCCCTCCTGCAACAGCCGGGTTTGACCCGGTGGTTCTGCTGACAGTCTCGCTTTCGAGGGGGGAGTGTCCCCCGTGTAGAGGCCGAATTTCATGCATTTCTAACGGTGGGAAGTGGTCCAAACTGGGAAGGGATTGAATGTGACTGCTCATGCCGACTTTGAGTGTTCAGGTCCGGCTAGCTCAGCCGGGTTTGACCAGGCGGTTCTGCCGATGGTCTTGCCTTCGATAGGGGAACGTCCCCCGTGTAGAGGCCGAATCTCATGCATTTTTAACGGTGGGAAGTTGCCCAAACTGGGAAGGGAGGGAATGTGACTGCTCATGCTGACTTTGGCACTTCCAAGCCGGGTAGCTTAGCTGGGTTTGACCCGGTGGTTCTGCCGACAGTCTCACCTTCGAGGGGGGAGTGTCCCCTATATACAGGCCAAATTTCATGCATTTCTAACAGTGGGAAGTTGCCCAAACTGGGAAGGGATTGAATGTGACTGCTCAAGCCGACTTTAAGTGTTCGGGGCCGTCTAGCTCAGCCGGGTTTGACCCGGTGGTTCTGCCGACGGTCTCACCTTCGAGGGGGGAAGGTCCCCCATGTACAGGCAGAATTTCATGCATTTTTAACGGTGGGAAGGGCTTTTGCCCGAGATGTCGATTTTCCTGCTCCTCGGATGCTGCCTGACCTGCTGTGCTTTTTCAGCACCACTCTGATCTAAACTCTTCTTATCCTCACCTATTATGCCACACCATCCACAACAAAAGGGTTATTAGCTGCCATTGCTGCCACCTCCAGTGGGATGCCACCACCAGACCCTTCCTCTCTCTTTCCAAGCTTCCGCAAGGACCTTTCCTTCCAGGACATCTTGGCCCACTCCTCCTCCCTCCCAACACCCCCATGGCGCCTTCACCTGCAATTGCAGAAGGTGTAACACCTTTTCGTTTACCTCCTCACTCCTCAGTATCCAAGGCCCCACATACCCCTTCCAGATGAAGGCACAATTTTCCTGGCCTTCACTCAATCGAGTCTACTGTATTTGCAGCTCACAGTGTAGTCTCCCCTACGAAATACAGACTGAGCAATCACTTTGCAGAACGCCGACATTCTGTCTGAGAAAAATCACCCTGAGCTTCCTGTTGCCCGCCACCTCAACACACCATCATGTTCCTTGGTCTACGTCTCTGTCTCAGGCTTGTTGCAGTCCTCAAGCAAAGCTCAGCGCAAACTGGAAGAACAGAATCTCATTTTTGGCTTGGGAACCAAGTAGCCTTTTGGACTTAACATCAATTTCTGTAATTTTTGGGCTGAGCACCTTCTCCCTTGGCCTTACCCCAACCCCCTCTACATACACACTTGGTCTGCTACTCCATATGACCCATTGTCAACCACTAATGCTCCCTATTAGTAACTATTCATTTTCCCAGGCTGATCATTACCCACTCCCTTGTCTGCCCAACTGTTGTTCTCTCTCTCTCTCTTTGGGCTATGTCTCTACCGAATGTACACTCCCACATCCCCACTCTATCTTCAGCATATATACCAAATTATTCCCAACTACAATCAGTTCTGAAGAAGGGTCATTGAACCCAAAACGTAAATGCTGTTTTCTCTCCAAAGATGCTGCCAGACCTGCTGAGTTTCTCCAGCAATTTCTATTTTTGTTCAAGAATTATTTTTGCCCTGAATGTAATGTTAACGTAATATATTCATTAATATAGAATTGCAACAGAATAGCAGGCCATCAACAACATTGGACATTTGGTGGTGTAATTGGCTTTTTATATACTATGGAATGTCTTGCAGAATAACAGGACATGATTATCAGTTTAAAGTTAAAAATCACACAACACCAGGTTATAGTCCAACAGGCCATCCTAGTTAAGTCATTACAATGGAAATCTATAGTATAGCACCTCAACACCAACTGTAGAAGCTGGAGTTGTCTGAAAATGTTTCACACATCACTCTTATTAAGTAAAATCTAAATAGAATCCTGGACAACTTGACCAAGCATTGGAATAGCGAACCTCCAGACTAGTTCACAGCTTCATTCCTTTGTGCATTACTCTTATCTCACTCTCCAAGTGTCCCTTGTTCCCAGGCAACCCTTAAATAAAATATATGAAACACAGAGTGCAAATTAAATAAATATAATTTCAAACACAACGGTTTACTACTCATGAAATTATAAAATATATTCATGTAATTCAAAGAGAGTACAGATGTCCAACTTTATTGAGATATATTTAAAGGATACAATATAGAAATATAAAATGTCTATGCAAAGTACAGCCTCTTGATTAAATGACAGAGCATTTTTTATGAGAATATAACAGACTCACCCCTCTGTTGCCCAGGAGTCATTGGACTCTAATGTCATTTGCATTTTGCTCTCGAGCACTTACCATTACTCAAGGAAATTTCATTGAAACACAAATGTCAAATAAACTTTAATCAAATAAACAATTACTAATTAACTATTAAAATTAATAATGTTGCAGTTCTGCATTAATAAATGTATTACATTAACATAGAAAGCAATTCACTTATTGTTGATTGCAGCTAGGAAAACTTTGCTTTAAAAATGTTTCGGTGCATTTGCTTCCAACTTTATCGACACTATACTAACTGAGTCGGTGAACCTTGAACTCTGGCAGGGATGTGAAGTGGGAAATGCAATCATGACTCTGGGCTCTGTTGGCAAAATTAGTACTGCAGTATGATCCAAGCAAAACCTTCTGACAGCTTTCGTGTCTTTCAGCTGACAAGGCATTCTGGCTCTGTTCATCACTGGAACTAATAACCTGAGTGAGATCAGCACACATCCTGGGAGAATATCAGGCTGCACTATGACTGGGACCAGATTGTCCCTGTCCATGACAATGTTGTCAAGATTCCTTTGCATGGCATCATCAAATAAAAGGGCAGATGAAGAGTTCTGGTTAGATCATCAAAATGAAGCAACCAGAATACCATTTTGTTCAAAATTCACTTTTTTTTGGTGTTTCTATGATTTTCAAGATTAGCTTTGGAGAATACAACATGATTTTATTGCAGATACCAACAATCGGATGGGAACACTCCCAGATCAGATTATTGACCATCAGCTATAGCATAAAGTCCCCTCAGCTTCGGAGGAAACAATAGGATTGATTATTGTTGTACCCTTCTTGTAAGCTTTAGCTTTAAAACTGCTTTTATAACATTGCATCAAGCTTGCCTCAATTATATAATAAAGAAGGTACCATTTTAAAAATCCATCTTTCTAATGGTGCCTCTGAAGTGATGTTTCCACCCGAGTATCAGGTATGTCGAATCCAACTCTAAGATTGCCACCAGTTAGATCAAAATTAATACCATACATGACAGAGAGGAGATTGTTATCTCAGAAAATTTCTGAAGTGGACATTGAAAACACACTTCATTAATTCAAATTGTATTCTTTGTTATCGTACAATTACTCATAGCAATGTGAAAACTGAGGCACTTTCTTGTTATAAAGAACAAGGACCATTTTTCAGGTGATAACTTGTATTTAAAACATATCCTAATAAATGGCAGAACTGGAAAAAGGAGAAATAGGATCATGAATGGTTGAGAAAAGAGGCCATTTGGCCTGTCATGTCCGTATGTCTCTCTGCAAGAGCAACTCAGCTAGTCCCACTTATCTGTCCTTTCCCTACAATCCCACAAATCCTTTTCCTTCACAGAATAAATTTGAAAAATCACAATTGAATCTGGTTCCAGTGTCCCCTTTGCCTGTATATTTCAAGTATCAACTATTCTTATCTCAGCAATCTTGAAAAGTTCTGAAGTGAATGTTGGGCACACACTTTATTAATTCAAATCAGATTCTTTGTGATCTTACAATTACTAATAGCAATGCATTCGCCGTTTAGTTTATTGCATTTTATTCTCATTTATTTTGCCTAATAAACTGGTTTTGTTTCAAAAATCATATCTGCTACATTGCATGCTTATGTTTCAGTGAAACCATATTAAATTAGGGGAAAATAAATTGATCTAACAAGTCAGAGTTGAGGCTGGGATTTGACCGGCCTAGTAGTACACCAGCTGGAATCTCAACAAAGGAAACCCCTTTCAACTCTCATTAGAATAAATTAAATGGAATTTTTTTGCTCAACATTCTACTCTAATACAATAAGTGTGCAAATTCGGCTAATAACTGATTAAATTAGGACTTTCAACTGGAATGAACTGATTTGAAGATCCATAGAATTGTATGTTCTGTTTGAAATACATTTAGAATTAACATCTATTCAACCTACATTTTCTTGGCAAGCCTTTTATTTTTAATTAATCAAATTGTTGTGCATCTTCTGTACAGGCTGATTGCTTTAGATTGTATGTTTTGCAAACTGTTTCAGAAATAAAGAACATTAAATATTAGGAAAGGTTTAGAATGCTGTGAATTGAATGTTATGTCATACTGTTATTATGATTAAAAGTTCAAAGTTTGTGAGAAGAGTTGTAGCTCGGGTGCTCATTGTTGTGGTTCTGTTCGCTGAGCTGGGAATTTGTGTTGCAGACGTTTCATCCCCTGTCTAGGTGACATCCTCAGTGCTTGGGAGCCTCCTGTGAAGCGCTTCTGTGATGTTTCCTCCGGCATTTATAGTGGCCTGTCTCTACCGCTTCTGGTTGTCAGTTCCAGCTGTCCGCTGCAGTGGCCGGTATATTGGGTCCAGGTCGATGATTAAAATTCACTTTTTAATTTCATTCATGGGATGTGGCCTTTGCTTGTTAGGTCAGCATTTACTGTCAGTCCCAATTTGCCTGGAGCCACATGTAGGCTTGACCAGGTAAAGACTTCTCTTTAAGAGAAGCTGGCAGATTTTCTTCCCTAAAGACCAGATGGGTCTTATTTTTACAACAATTGACTGGTTACATGGTGGCCATTACACAGGTTTTTCATTCCAGATTCATATTGAATTCAAATTCCACCATCTGCCACGGTGGATTCGAACCAATGTCCCTTGAATTTAGTGTTCTGGATGGTAGTGATATTACCGCTATGTAACTGCCTTCCCACATGATGAAGCTCATTTGAGGACATGGATTGCAACATTCGATTAGCCCATGTTGAAGCAGCCAGTATATGAACTTCTTGCATTCTGTTCATATCAATGACTATACCATGCAGTGCAGTATGAGATGTACAGCTGATCAGTTACATGTATGCATTGGACCAATGAGCATGGATGGTTCCCAGGATACACCAATAACCTACCCTTTTTTCCAACTAGCTGTTCTCTCTTCAAGGAGATGTGCACTCACTCTCCAGCATGTGCTGCTGGAACTGTGTCAGAAAGGATGGGATGGGTGGAGTCACCTGCCAGGGAGAGATCTGCCCAAAGCTCTGATGCAACATCGGACACCTTGGAGGCCGAAGGAAGTGAAAGGCAATGTTCTCTCAAGAGCCAGAAGTCAAACTCATGGACAGGAATAGGAAGTGGCTGGAGAGGTCAGTCTTCAAAGTCTGCCACAAGACCATGGCTGCAACGTTAGAAGACGTTCAACTATCTCACACAGATAGTCAAGATCACTAAGTGTCTAAAATCACTTTATGTGTACTGCACCTCCACTCTCTCAGATAACTCAATATTCTCACAGCCTTGTCAACCATCCATCAGCGACTTGGGCTCACATTTAACATGCAGATATCCTCACACCTTATCCTCACACACCTACCAAGATCCTGGGGAATATTGCTCAACAAAGAGACCTTGGAGTGCAGATTCATAATTCCTTGAAAGTGGAGTCCCAGGCAGATAGGATAGTGAAGAAGGCATTGGTATGTGTACCTTTATTAGTCAGTGCATTGAGCATAGGAGTTGCAAGGTCATGCTGCAGCTGTGCAGGATACTGGTTAGGCCACTTTTGGAGGACTGTGCACAGTTTTGGTCTCCCTGCTATGCGAAGGATGTTGTAAAACTTGTAAGGGTTCAGAAAATTTTGACAAGGATGTGCCAGGGTTGGAAGGTTAATGTTGAAGAATGCTGGAAGCACCAGCCACTAAGACAATGTCATATGGGCTTAGAGAAAGAAGAGCTTATGATCATCAAGGATTAAGGCCTAGCATCTAGATTTCCTCACAGTCCCAGTAACAATTGTCTTTATGTCATTTGTACACAGTAGATATAGTGCAATGAGTTCATTTTAGACAGGAGCATTTTACTCTGAGATGATCAAGTGGCTTTCCTTACACAGACAAAGTAGGTCCAATAGATCTTACTGAGAAAGAGGATGGTGACAGCATATCTCTCACATAGTGCTGATGATTCATCTCACAACAGCAGTCACCACTGTAATGTCCGAATCATGAAAATCAATTTGTGCACTGCACCTTTGCACATACAACATAAAATAAATAACCACAGCATCAGTTTGACTGTTGATTGAGGAATAAATCTTGTCCAGGCCACCACAGAGAAAGTAAATATTGCCTTGGGATTTGTTATTCACATTTTAGAGGACAGCTTCCCCATTGGCTTTGGAAGTGTAGCACTCCCTCAGTATGGCATTGAAATGTCAGGTTGGATTTACACTCAGATTTCTGGAGCCTGATAGGGTGTACAACCATTCTGAGTTGCATTCTCATTTGATGTTGAAGGTGGAAATAGGGTCAGAAAGGAAAAAGGGTGTTTTTTCAAATCACTGTTTTCCAGTGCCCTCCTGACTTTGGTTTATTTTTGAGTAATGTAGAATCATAGAGAAGTACAGCACAGACACAGACCCTTTGGGGTCCAACTCGTCTATGCCAACCAAATATCCTAAATTAATCTAGTCCCATTTGTCAGCATTTGGCCCATATACCTTTGAACCCTTCCTATTCATATACAAACCATCCTCCACTACTTCCTCTGGCAGCACATTCCCTAAACAAACCACCTTTGTGTGAAAATGGTGCTCTTTAAGTTCCTTTAAATCTATTCCCTCTCACCTTAAACCTATACCCTCTAGTTTTGGGTTCCCTCACCCCAGGGAAAAGACCTTTCCTGTTCACCTTATCTATCCATACCCCTCATGATTTTATAAACTTTTATGAAGGTCACCCCTCAGCCTCTGGGGTTCCAGGGAAAATAGCTCCAGCCTATTCAGCCTCTCGCTGTAGCTCAAACTCTCCAAATCGGCAACATCCTTATAAATCATTTCGGAAGCCTTTCAAGTTTCACAACATCCTTCCTATAGCAGGGAGACGAGAACTGACTGCAGAATTCCAAAAATCCAATGGCCCATACAGTCTTGAGAGGTCAGGAATGCCTTGGATCATGATCCCAGAAACACCACTTCTCTGAGTTTGGGTACACCATTGAGAGCCTTATAGGAAATTGGAATGTCATGCCTTGTCCTGACTTTTGTTGTGTATGTTGAAGATTCTGTGACCCTTGGGAGAAGCCTGCTGAAAAGTCATGGACATTCTGACAGTTAAGTGTAAATCATAGATGTTCTGACATGTAAATGTTTAGACAACTTCAAATGTCACCTCTGGATGCTGTTTTATCATGGATTTGCAGTTTCACTGTTGTGATTGAAAGAGCTAGTCATGTAAAAGTCAGTTGAATAATCCATTCTTTGAAATATTCAGCTACATTGGAATATTTTTTCCATTGGATAAAAGGACATTTAAAACTGTAAAAGACATGTTGAAAAAACTCTTTCATCATGTTTTTGAGTGTGAGTTAAGCATCAAAGGTATTTACCTTTGAAAAAAAAATTGCCATGCTGTTGTATGTTTAAAAATCTGATCCACTCCATTTATTGACTTTAAAATGGAAGACACAATAGTTGTAACTTAAAGAAGAAAAGATGTGTTTATATGTTTAACAGGCTTATAAGTTTACATTTCCAATAGTTTATTGAGGTAGCTGGAACAATTATGAATGCTTGACTGCATTGCACAGGTTTCAATTCCACTTATCTTAGCAGGGGACTACGTTCACAGTTCAATGGCAATTTTAAGAGGATATTGAAATTTTACCTGTCTTTGGTTGGGTTACTGTTTGTTTATGTAACAGATTGACCCCTTGAGGTAATATAATTTTTTAAAAGACCTTTAGGAAGAGAGACTTTTCAGTAATCAGTATATTTGAACTACAATTCTATAAGATTGTGCAAAGTTTTTTTTCCCCCACTAACTACTGAACTCTGGCCATCATGTTAACTGGGGGTGAGTGGTTGCAGAAGATACATGGGGAAGAACAAGTGGAGAATGGAAGTTTTGAAAAGCATGGGTGCCTGAAGATCAAAGGAATTTGAGAAGGGAAGAGAGCATTGGGGTTATGGCAGAACATGGAGGGTGGATGGGGGCTTGAAGAGTGAGGTTTGGGGCATAAGAACAGTATTGGGAGCTGGGCTAGTGTCTCTGAAAACTAGGTTTGCTTGCATCCAGCCTGCCTCCAGACCCACATTAATCCCACATTGTTTTATTTCTTACAACCTGTCTCCCCCCCACCCAAAAGTGCAATGAGACTGGGATTTGGAGAAATGCTTGGGTTTCAGAAATCAGGAATCGGCCCATCTCACATTTTCTAAGGTATATTTCTGCATAAAACAAACCATACTTGCTCACACTGTACATAAATTCATATGGAAGCAGCTTTCATCTGTTAACTTGCTATATGTGTATGGAGGTATTTATGCATGATACTTACAAATATTGAACAGATTGCATTGTCTCACAAACATAAATGAAAATAGTAATATAAAGATATTCCAAATTTCCAAATAGTCAATACAAAGTTAATTTAACTGGTCACCTTTGAAAATGAAATGAGAATCAGCTGGAGAATGGATGAAATGGGGATGATTGGGAGGACACAGCTGAAGACACAAATAAATAGCTCCCTGTCCACTGATGTCTTTCATTCAAAGCCGGGCTGTTAGTGCGTGGGTGTTTAATCTGGATTTCTGCAGCGTTACCAAACACATTCTGTGGGAGACTGTTCTCCTGAGGGATAAAAACAACTGCATCTTCCACATGTAAAATGCCCTATCTTGCAGATTATACAATCGGAACCTTGATCTTCATTACTGCCCTCTGCGCTGTAAATTTAATTTACCTAATGCCCACTGGTTAACTGTTTTTGTTTGAACTGAATGAATTATTTGGAAGAATCCTGAAACAGATTTAATGCGATCGTAATTACAGGAGAGAGAGAGTGTGGAGGATTGATCCATTTTTTTGATCAATTTCTAATTTCTTTTATTCGCACTTTTGTATTAGTAGATTTAGTTTTATGCCCGGGATCCTGTTATTTAGCTCAGGGACAAATTAGCTTCAGATCAAATTCACCTAGTTTCTCACACTCTCTAGAACATTCAGGTCACTTGTAATAAAACAAAGCAAATAAAATTGGAAAACATGCAGTTACTGCTGTCTCTTCACAAGCTCAGAGAGAGGTTTTGAAGATGGAACCATTACAGCCTAGTATGACAGATAAAAGGCTCTGACTATTACTTTACCTTTACTGTGACCAATAATGATCAAGCAAAGTCATAGAAACAGAAACTTATGAAGGCAAAGTAGATATCCATACTGTTGTACAGTAAGGAATCTAGTATCTGAAGCAAATAACAATGTTGTCTTATTGTACAGTAAGTAATCCTTGCTTTGTTCATTCAATAGAGTTCCTGTGACAAATCCTTTATTATTTGTATATGACTGCCATACAATTGTGAAACAAATGCTCTCTCTATCATGTTCAGGTGTTTCCCTGCTGAATAAACAGGACTGATGTAGCAATACACAGTGAACACCAAATAAACAGATACCATATACTTGTAACAACATTAATGCCAACCCTGGTGAATAATTAGGGGCTCCCAACTATTCTGCAGTGTGTCACTCTGAACCTGTTCAACAAGCACGAAGTTTGCACAGGTAAACAAGTAATCTCACACAGAGGGCAGGCCAGCTTGAGGAAGGCTGTGTGAAGTTAGAGATAAAGAAAATTGGCAGAAAGCCGCTTAAACCAGTAACTGTCAGAGGTGGCTCAACAGTTAGCACGGCTGCCTCACAGCACCAGGGACCCAGGTTCGATTCCAGCCTTAGGGGACTGTCTGTATTGAGTGTGCACGTTCTCCCCGTGCCTGCGTGGTTTTCTTCTGGGTGCTGTTATTTCCTCCCACAGTCTAAAGATGCGCAGGTTAGGTGGATTGGCCATGCTAAATTCCCCCTCGTGTCCAAGGAGGCTATGCTTGGGGGATTAGCCAAGGGAAATGCAGGGATAGGATAGGGGGTTGGGTCTGGTTGGGATGGTCTTTGAAGGGGCAGTGTGGATTTGATGGCCTGATTACACATTGTAGGGATTCTATGATTCTGTCAGAGCTGAAGAGTGATGTGGTTTGAATATGCTGAAGAGTACAGTTAAAAACAACTTTTAAAATATTTAACATCAAAGTTAGATAGAACAATTGAATTAAATAGAATAGAATTTAGTACATGGTTGGGTAAGCAATGTATTACAACAAAAGTATGTGAGAGCTAGTGGATGTCAGTGGTATCCATAGTGAATATATCCATGTGTAACAAGTGTTCACTGCACAAGGACCTTCGACCACAAGCTGGAGTTTGAGCTGTGGATGCTATGGTACATTAGGGATGGGAGAGTTACCTGGACACTATGATTCAGGAGGCAGTCTTAGATTAATTATGTGAAATTTGGGGTGGGGTCAGAGACAGGAGGATGTTCCTGTGAGGAAGGCAGATACAGAGACTCAGAACTGAGCATGGGAGAAGCCTCAGTCAATGCCGTGTTCCAATAGGTAGGAGCATCTTGCTCCTCCAGTGTGGACAAGGGCACAGATTGTAGGGAAGTTATCACAGAACTGTGGCCCAGAGTGATGGGACAAAAGAAAAACATAGTAGTAAAAAGGGATAGCAAGTTGGGGGAATAGGGATTGTTGTCTGCAGCAAAGACAAAAGAGTCATGAAGCTATGTGGCCATCTGGTACCATCTGAGCTGGGGGGAAACTTGGAAGGATGGGCAAAAGATCCATTGTCAAGATCCATGTAGGTACCAACATAGTTGGGACTAGGAAGGATGTTTTACTGAAGGATTATTAGCATCTTGGGACTAAACAGCAGAAGCATAAAGGTAATAATCTTCAGATTACTACCAGAGCCACTTGTAAATTGGCATAAGGTAAATTATAATAGAGAGGTGAATATGTGGATCACAGATTGGTCTAGGTAGAATGGGTACAGATTCATGGGGCATTGACTCTAGCCCTGGGGAAGCAGCTGTTCTGTTTGAATGAACTTAACTTGAATCACACTGGGACAGGTGTCATTTAACTAGAGTTGTGGATAGGATTTTAACCAAACCATGTGAAGGGGCAAGGTTCAATTGATAGGTAGTTTGAAAAGTGAGGAAAGAAACAAGAGAGCAGAGGTGCAGGGTAGTAAGAAGAAAATGCTTGAACTGTAATAGGAAAGTTTAGAAAATATATGCAGAACAATTAAGCAGAGATTAGAACCAGCGTAAGTAATAATGATTTTTTAAAAAAGGATAAGGCTCTTTATCTGGATGCAAGCAGAATTTCGGAGCACAAGTAGAAACAAAGTAATATCATTTGATACCTATTCGAGAAATTTGGTTACAGGATGACCAGGACTGTGAACTCAATACTTATGAAATTGTTTCAGAGGAATAGGCAGAAAGGAAAAGAGGTAATCAGTGCCCTGGTGAGTAATGATATAAGTCAATGGATTGCCATGCGGAACAGTTTGAGTGGAAATAAGGATTTACGAGGGTAAAAGAATCACAGATGGGAGTCATGTATAAGCTGCTTTAGTCATTGGACCAAGTGTAAGTTGAGAAACGTTGGAGAGTTGGAAGGAGGGTACTAAAATTTTTATGGGTGATTTTAATCTGCATATTGACTAGACAAATTAGATAGGCAAGGGTAACATGAAAGGTAAACTTATACAGTGTATCAGATATTGTTTCTTCGAGCAATACATTGCAGGACTTGCAATCTACCTGCAAAAAGGTTCCTTTTGACCTGGCAATGTGCAGTGAGATAGGGATAATGAAACAGCTCGTAGTTAAGGATATATTGGCTTTGGAGGCAGTTCAAATGAGATTCATAGTCTAGTGAATGTTTGGAATTCTCAACCCCACAGCATGTGGAGGCTAGAACACTGAAGCTATTTCAAGAGGAGGTAGATAGATTTTTGAAATATCAGGAGTTGATGATTATGCAGAGCTCAGATGAAAGATGAATCAAGGCCTGGGGCAGATCAGCCATGATCTTGTTGAATGGTGAAGCAGGGTTGAGGGACTGAATGTCCTCTTGCTCCTTTTTCCAATGTTCTTATGTACGTTTATCCTGATGAGAAATGAGACACTACACAAGTAAGCTTTATCCTGCTGAACAGTGAGAACTGGCTACAGATTCGAACTTCAGTCAACTGAGTAAATGAAGGTTTCTGTTGAGGAAGATGGCTGATATTGGGCTTGAAAATTTAAAGAGCATTTGTACTTTTTTGGAATGATTGTTAATATGTGGAAGGAAGCTACATAAGTTTCCAGACATTTTTTTTCCCCAAAATGCAAGCAAGACATTGCAAAGATGAAAGTCATCAAATTCTCCAGGCAGGGAAACCCCTGAGATCAAGTACAAAGGCGGTGTCCAATTCATCAAATTTGATTTTGCATTGAATTCTAAAGGGAGTTTAACCAGGCGGGCAATAACTGCATCTGAACTTAACAGGTGGATTTACTTCAACTGGCCTCATTGTCTTTGACCCCATTTCACATTCTGTTACCTCACCATTGATTTAATTTCTCCTGATGTTTTGCAATTTTGCCATCCTATTCAAATCTGAGATCACCAGGCAGATGGAATTTAACCTTGATAAATGTGAGGCGATGGACTTTGGAGGAAGGAACAAGACAAGGGAGTACTCAGTGAATGGCAAGTCCCTAGACAGCTCAGAGGAAGAGAGGAATCTTGGGATGCTCGTCCACAGATCCCGAAAGGCAGCAGGCTAGGTTAATAGGGGAATTAAGAAGGCATAGTCAGGAGATAGGTTATAAGAACAGGGAGATTATATTGGAGCTGTACGGAACTTTGGCTAGGCCACGTCTGGACTACTGTGCGCAGTTCTGGTCACTGCACTATATGAAGAATGTGATTGCACTGGAGTGCATGCACAGGACATTCATTAGGATGTTGCCTGGGACAGAGCATTTCAACTGTGGAGAGGCTGATTAAGTTCAGGTTGTTTTCTTTGGAGCAGAGAAAGTTGAATGGGGACCTGACAGATTATAAGGGGTAATGGAGAGTGAGGATAGATATATTCTACCTACAGTGCAGTGACCAGAACTGCACACAGTAGTCCAGTTGTGGCCTAACCAAAGTTCTGTACAACTTCAACATAATCTCCCTGATCTTATAACCTATCCCCTGACTGATAAAGGCAAGCTTGTACTTCTAAATAAACCTGTTGGGACCATAACGTGTTGTGTAATTTTTAACTCTGACTGATAAAAAGCAAGGGAGTCGACACTTTGGTCATGAGCTCTTCATCAGGAATGAGGCTTGTAGGCCTTATTCCTGACAAAGGGCTCATGCCCAAAATGTCAATTCTCCTGCTCCTCAGGTGCTGCCTGACCTGCTGTGCTTTTCCAGTGCTACACTCTTCGACTCTGATCTCCAGCATCTGCAGTCCCACTTCCTCCTGCTAAATAGCCAGCATCCTATCTACCATCTAAACTCCCCTATTAACCTGGCCTGCCACCTTTAGGGATCTGTGGACAAACGCCACAAGATTCCCCTCTTCCTCTCAGCTTCCTCGTGACTTGCCATTCACTAAGTACTCCCTTGTCTTGATCCCCTTAATTGAAGTGTCAATATCAAGGGGGCATAATGTTAAAGTGTAAGGCAGGAGGGTCAGAGGGGATTTGAGGTAAAGGTTTTTCATCCAGAAGGTGGTGGGGGCCTGGAATGCAATGTCTGGGAGGAAATGTGAGGTCGGAAATCTCACAACCTTTCAAAAGTACTTGAACAAGCACTTGACGTATCATAACATTTAAGGTTATGGACTGAGTGCAAGAAGGTGGGACTAGTGTAGGTAGTAGTATATCTTTGGCAGTACAGACTTGATGGACTGAATGACCTCTTTTGTACATATGATTCTATGATTAAGCTAAATTCTGACCCATTGTATTCTCCACTGTGCGTTAAAATGCTATAATTAATTATCAGCCATTCTTCCACATGCTTTCCACAGTGAAATGGTTAAAAAAATCTAGAACCATAACAACTACATAAATTATGGGATTCATGCACTCAGAATACCTCTAAATTATTACAAGTAATTAAAAATCAGTTGTTTAACTACTAATTAATGCCACAATGTTGAAACAATAAACACTTTGCAGAAGATAACCATGTACATTAAGGCATGGAAGCTGCAGTAATTCCCTTGGGTTCAATACAGGAGAAACAGCTTTGGAAAGGGGTTTGTTCAGCTCTCTGCCTCCTCAGAGCTCAAACAATCCTGAGATTTATCCCACACAAATTAGGCTGAAAGTTGTAGTCTATACCTCCTAATTAGTCTTTACGCAGCCTGCTTAATTACTTTCCCTGCAAAGAACTTGAACAATGTTCAGTTATTTTATTGTTGAGTGGGACTGTTCGAATAGCTGGCACAAGGTTCGATACATTTCCAAGGTCAGTAGCTCAACACTGTTGGTTGAGTCGTGCCTTCACATTGATATTACACTTATTGCATAACTCATGTGTGAAGTAACCCAAACCAGAGGGAAGAGTGTGAGAACAACTCAGTCAGCCAGACTTGCACCACTTCTGCTTTCCACTATGTGCAGTTAATGGTGCCAAGAAAACTTTCAAAACCTCCAGGATGGGTTTGGAAACTTTTAAAATTTCATTGGATGAGGATAGCTCTTGTAGTCCATCACTTACGTCAGTGCAATCTGGGCTGAACAAGCTCAGATGTTTGGGGGATTTTTATTTGGTAAGCAAGATTTATCCACAATCATTTAGGTTCATAATTAATGCAATCTTTTCTATTTTTTCAAGGTTCAATTCACCCCAAGCAGGCCTTAC
Organism: Chiloscyllium punctatum; assembly: GCF_047496795.1. NCBI lineage: Eukaryota > Metazoa > Chordata > Chondrichthyes > Orectolobiformes > Hemiscylliidae > Chiloscyllium > Chiloscyllium punctatum. The sequence continues at coordinate 34,306,967 of NC_092760.1, read as the reverse complement.
ACATAAATCTAGGAGAAAATGAGGATTGCAGATGCTGGAGAGTCAGAGTTGAAAAGCGTGGCGCTGGAAAAGCACAGTATGTCAGGCAGCATATGAGGAGCAGGAAAGTCAATGTTTCGGGCATAAGCCCTTCATCAGGAATGTGGAGGTGGAAGGGGGCTGAGTGATAAATAGGGTCGTGGGGGTGGGGTTGGGTGGGAAGTGACAGGTGGATGTAGGTGAGTGGTGATTGTGATAGGTCAGTGGCTAGGATGGAGTGATAGGTGAGAAGGAAGATGGACAGGTAGGACAGGTCAAGAGGGTGGTGCCAACTTGGAGGGTTGAAACTGGGATGATGTGGGGGGGGAGGGAAGATTTGGAAATTTGAACTGCAATTACCCCTCCCATATAGTCAACAATGCCCTCCAGTGTACCTCCTCCACTTCCAACACCTCCGCCCTCGAACCCTACTCCTCCAACTGCAACAAGGATAGAACCATCCTGGTCCTCAAATTCCACCCACCAATTTCCGGACACAACGCATTACCAACCGACATTTCCGCACCTACAATCAGACCCTACCACCAAGGATATATTTCCCTCCCCACCTCTATCAGCATTCCACAGAGACCATTCCCTCCGTGACATCCTCATTAGGTCTACGCCTCCTCCCCCCCACCGCACCCCTCCCCCAACCCCCAACCAACCCAACCTCCACACCTGGCACTTTCCCTTCTCGCCGCAGGAGCCCACACCATCCCTCTCATCCTTGTCCAAGGCCCCAAAGGATCTTTTCACATCAGGCAGAGGTTTTCCTGCACATCCAAACTTCATCTACTGTGTCTTTTGCTCTTGATGTGGTCTCCTCTACATCAGGGAGACAGAACGCCAACTCACAGAATGTTTCAGGGAACATCTCTGGGACACAAGATCAAACAACCCCATCAACCTGTGATTGACCACTTCAACTCCCCCTCCTGCTTCACCAAGGACATGCAAGTCCTGAGCCTCCTCCACTGCCAAGTTCTAGCCACCTGCCAATTGGGAGGAAGAACGCCTCATCTTCCACCTTGCCACACCTCAACCACAATATCGACTTCACTATTTCCAAATCTTCCATCACCTCCACCTCATCCAAGATCCAACCCTCCAATTTGGCACTGCCCTCTTGAACAATTCATCTTCTTTCCCACTATCTGCTCCAACCTCCCCACTGACATCCACCAATCATTTTCCCACTTACCTTCCCCCAGCCCCACCCCCACCCTCTTATTAATCGATCAACCCCTTCACCCTCCACATTCCTGATGAAGGGCTTATGCCTGAAACGTTGACTCTCCTGCTCCTTGGATGCTGCCTGACCTGCTGTGCTTTCCCAGCACCATGCTTTTTGACTCTTACCCACTGTTCACACCTACAATTTGAATCTGTTTGATTGCATTGATTTTTGGAGGGGTCTACCAAATTAATCCATTTTCTTGGGCATTTATACACTCATGCATGATTTAAAAGCTTTTTTCACATAAAAATGTGTTTAATTTACTAATAAACTGACTAGTCTTTACTAATGTCATTATTCAACGGTTCAGTAAGTTTTTAGAGTTCACTTTTTCATTGATCTCACATCAGGTTATTCATAGACTGGAAAATTGCATGTCTTTATTATATTTTTTTAAGTATTGGTGACAGAGACATATTTAGTTGTTTCAATGAACACGCAACAGGTTACTCCTCTTAGAATTATATGGGAATATTTTAGACTATAAAGAAAGAAGAGTAATAATTACAATCTATTATACTGTCTGATAGTGATGTCAGTGATTTGTTGTATTCATATGAGAGAGGTTTCAGAACATACCAAAGCAGTTACAAGATGGGACAAAATGTGACCTTCTGGTATAAAAGTACTTGGCTCGGCTTCAGTTCTTTTTTCTGTGTAATGCAGTCACTGCAGTGTCTTCAGTCAGCTATGTGTATGTAACGTACAGTAACATTAGCAAGCACAGAACGCACAGTGTGTCAGCTTGCAATATTGTAGCTATGTACATAGTCAGTGCTGTAACTTAACTTCATGACATTGCCTCAACCAGAACCTGACTCACTGTGGTATATATTGTGTGGACTAACAAATAAAAAACCAAAAAACAGATCTGGTGGCAGCAAATGGGCACCAAAAACTATTTGTGACAACTAGTTATTGGAAGTAAATGAACACTAAAGACTGAAAATGTGACAGCAGTGTGATAGTTGTAGTAATTTTCCTGTCAGCAGTCCATCAATCTGTTTGAGTACAGAGCTGAAGTTCCATACAATCAAGACCAAAGTGCTACAACTAAAACTAAAGGCTATAGACCTCCACCGAAACACAGGGAGTACTCTGCAATTCTTTTAAGAAAAATACAGTTTACAGGGGGACCTGTAAAACTCTGATTTAAAAAGAAAAATCTGTAGTTTGAGAGTGTTGAAGGATAGCTTTGATTTAAGAACGTGATCCTGGAACAAAGTAAAGAAAACAAAACAGAAAAATATACTTTCTATGCTAAAAATAGTTGTATGAGTTTCTTGATGCTATTCAATTCTGCTAATTTCATTTTCCAAAGTGACATTTAAATCCTTTTAAAAAAACCCTACACATCATCACTAATATTTGGTTTGAATGTCATGTCCAGTCACAAACCTGCAACTTTTAAAGTGATGTTAATGATGTGAAGACAATGAGAAAACAAATAAGAAGGCACTACACTACAATATGATTCTTAATACTGATATTTACCAGAGCATAAGGGTACAGAAGAAAGGTGGAATGTAATTGTTGCACTATGGACTAACGAGTATTGACATGCTGTAAGGACATTAGTAATTTAAAGAAATAATCAATTGTTATGAATCAGCAGATAGCTTACAAGAACAGTAGGCAGTCAAACATCTTCTTGCTTTGGACTTTGAAACAATAAGGATTCAACCCTTTGGTATTTTGATGATGACAGCAAAGATCTTCACATTTTTTTCAAATTTGAGAAGAGATTGAAGTTTGAGTCTGTTTCAGGATGCACAGGTTTGAAATCACTTTATATGACCACCAGTCAGGTAAATCAATGAACCAATTTGTAGACAGGAGTCAGCGCAAAGGTACAGAATATGACTTCACTGAAGCTAACTTAGCTGGGAGGCTTTTTTGGATCTGGCCTCTGCTTCCACACTCATTAAATCCTTTAGGAAAGCACTTTAGGGCAGACCCAAAGAATATAACCATTGGCGCAGTACCAGGAAGAGGATGGAAATTCAAAGCAATTATAATAGGCCAGCAGCATCTGGGAACAACTTGACTTGGGAACAACTATTACAGCTGTCAACAAATTTATCAGAACATCCAAATCTAGTATGAAGTCTGGTTTGTCTTGCTGCCCAGCATTTCATGCCAAATACAAGCTTTCTAAAAGCTGTTCCTTTTCTCAGGGATACTGTATCATTGGTCTTTTTCAGAGGGGCCATTAAACACTCTTCGCTCTGAAATGACTGGTTTGGTACAGAGATGAAAAAGGTATTGGGAGTCCTTTTTATTTATACATAAGCAGGTGAGACTTTAGGCCACAGCTTTCATGTTTTAGACATAACCTGGATAATGACTGACCTGGAGTGGTCAGTCCTGGAAGCTCAATTCTTGTTGAGTCAATTCAGCAGTGGGCTGTGTGGAAGCAGCTGCTAGACTCTCTCTCCTTCTGCCATTCTAACTTCGACCTGTACGTCTTTGTTTCATTTTTGCTCTGTGGTAAGGGACTTGTTTATTCAGACTGTTATGTATTTTCAGAACAGCATAATTAAGTCTAGTTTGGATAGACTGAGTTCTGTGGGTATTCTATATTGTGTTCTTTGTGTTTCATTCTGTAATTTTGTGAATGAATTTTATCTATTTTAAAATCTGGTAGTCAACCTAGCTAACTTACTCCGGGTAATTTTCACTGTACACTTACTGAAACAAAGCGCAAAGTTACTATTGTGCAGCCTACTTAAAAACGTTTTGAGTGGTCTGGCCTAGTCTATAACCACACTCTACGAAAGGAAGTTGTGCTAACATGTATAAGAAATCTAATTGCCTAGAGAAGCCCAAAATGCAATACAATGTTTTATAGCAGCATGTGAAGAAGAGCCAACCAAAGACTAATGATAGTAGTTTTCAAAGTTTAGTCCATGGCATGGTGGCATTTCAACAAAGCCTGAGAGATAAACCACAACATCACAGCTGGCGGACACCTGTCAGAGAGTAGATGTGGTAAATCTTACATGGACACCTTCAGAAAAACTGAAACTTTCACCTCCATCCAAGTGACATACCCCAAAAGAAGGATATGCCAAGTTTGACACTGGCGCAATAGCAATTATTTATACATTTTACATGAGATATACTCAGGAAAATGTCACAGAGTGGTGCACTCCACACTAGATAAGTTACAATAGGTCCAACATTCCACACAATGGCATTTCCCACCTTAAATGCCAATATGGAATCTTGGGATGGACAGATGAATCCTTTTACATCATTGAAACAGATGGATCACTTATTATTGGTTTGCCACAAATCCACACATTACCATGGTTCACAAGGTGACAAGTCTGACAGCTGCACCGGCAAAGATTCCAGACTGCAACAATGAGGTTTATCCATTACCCGACAAACTGTATCGGTCAGGTTTAAAGTATCAACAATTTTAAATGTGGTACAGTGTAACATCTGAACATTCCTACCCAAACTTCCCCATAAGTGCAGCATTCAGATTCAGCAAGAACTCAAACTAGAATTGGACACCATGGAGCAAAACAAAGGTCTTTGAGGATTACAAGTCGATATTATTGAATCTGAGGTGGGATACAACAATAACTTTGATATTTTGGCATCAGCCAAGCAGTGAGGATCCAGCAAGCTACATCAGGTGATGCAACAGCTCAAAAAAGATCATCAATGGGTGACCTGAACACCTCCAAAAGCTCGCCAAGCTTGAAGAATCCCTCTGGCCATTCAGAGATAAGCTAGGCCTCTTTGAGAATGTGCTATTCAGGAGCAAAGAAGTGATAATTCTGAAAGCTCTATGTCAAGATATGCTCGACCATATAAAATTAGGTCACATGGATGCAGAAATCCTCAAAACGATTGACACATGAATCCACGTATGGACCTGGCATCAATAAGGACATCAATAACTGACCCAGTCAAGTGGAATGTATTAATTCAATCAACCTTTGTAATCAAGAGAACCTCTCATTCCACACGCAATTCCTTCTGTACAGTGGTGCAAGATCATGATTGATGTTTTCACAATCACCTTCTAGTCACTGTTTCACCAAATTTTCTTTGGTACAACAAATCAAAAATACCATTTGTCTGCCAGTTGTTGACACGTTGATTATCTTATTTAGCATATTCAGCATACCTCAAAAAAGTGTCTGGGAACGGAAACTCTTCCCATAGCTGTTATCACCACAGTGGCTTGATTTTCCAATTTTCTACTTAAACTAACATTCAGATACCAGTGAGAAAAGTTATTCCACTCTCTACTTAATACACAAAAATAGAGCTTTAGTTTGCAAACCGGGGCAAAATAATGTTATAGCAAAAATAAACCACTTCACACTATTGTTAAAGTGCATCGTTCTCAAAATGTATATGAGTATAACTATCCTTTAAACCTATTGCAATGACATTATTATAAATGTCAGTAACTGAGCTCTTCTCCTATGGAAGCAGTTCGGTGCAGTAGCTACTTCCTTTCCCCCACTGAATCATGCAACATCTTGGCCTGATTATTTCCTCTCAAAGTTTTCGGGTAGAAATTCTAATTTGAATAGACAGGTTGATAAACAGCATCAAAATATATTCATAAACATACTCAATAGTGTCAGCTGTAGCTCAGTTGGTAGCACTCTCACTTCTGAGTCACAAAACTCTCGTTTCAAGACCCCTTCAGGACTTGAGTGCAAAAATCGCAGCTGACACTCTGGTGCATCGCACTGAGGGAGGGCTACCCTGTCAGGAGTGCTGTCTTTGAGCTAACGTGTTAAGCTGAAGTCTGGTCTGTCCCCTCAGGGCACTATTTCAAAGAAGAGGAGCAGAGTTATTCCAAATTCCCTGGCCAATATTTATCCCTGATTCAATATCACATTCTATTGTCACTCTCACATTGCTATCAGAGGGAGGTTTTTTTTGTGAAAATCAGTTGCTTTTCTTCAAGCATTACAACAGTAACTCCATTTCAAAAGTATTTCATTGGCTGCAGAGCACTCTGGGGCTCACTGTGGCTGTCAAAAAGGCTATATAAGCATAAGCCTTTCATGCAAACATTTGAAATCCATGTCACATTTCTAATTTGCTGGCATTCTGACTGGAGTGTAAGTTTATTGTTGATTCAGTATGAAGTCAAGTTACTTAGATAAATCGAATTGTGCAGTCATCAAAGTAATGGGGCAACCTTTATGGCAGAAGGGATTTTATTTTTGTTCAGCTTAAGTTAAGTTGAATACATTCATGCCCCTCAAACAGCCGGACGTTTCTTTAACATGCGTGAGAAGGATTTTAGAAATAGCTTTCCTTTGACTACTGAGCAAATTGTCGCAATTTTCTCAGCATTTGTTTTAAACAATGCTGCTTAGAAAAACAATTCTTACCCATTTTTGACCCCAGATCAATGGCTGATTATTTTTTTCTTCATTTTTCCTTTCAGATCGGTTCTGTGGTGTGTTAACTGTAACTGACTCTGTGATCCTTGTGGGCAGATAATTTGGAGCATCAAAATGTAGAGTATGCATAACATAGGATCTTGAGTTGGTCTTTGTCCATTTTCGTGGGATTCAGCGCTCATTTTTGCAACGTCCACCAGCCTTACACCCTACTGAGAAGCCGTGTCTTAGGGTTCACACCGTGAATGCATTCCCAGAGATACTGCTTCACTATGGCTGGTGATACTATGACTTTAAGAAGTCTATTTTGTCCAATCTTTTTTTAAGAATGAGGTACCGAGATTTTTATTGGAAACTCGTAAAGTAACCAGCTTTTAAGGCCTTGTGTGTGTTTTTTAAGAAGTTGGAACAATAGAAACATCCTGAATGGGTGTGGTCAAACTCCCACACAGCCAGGATTTTTAGTTTTTTAGTTTTTCAGTTGCAGTTGCGGATGAGGTCTTGAAGAAGCAGATGCTATTTTTTCCCTTCTCTCAGTTACAGCTAAAAGCTGGGGGTTCGCTTTCTGATGCTGGAGTTGTATTTGAGACAATCTGTTTTCTGAATTTGCCTTTTTCCATTTATGGGATTTATGGAATTTTGCTACTCTGAAACAGTTACTGTTTAGTAGCTAACTCGTCTATTATTCTGTTAGGCTTTCTCCACAGAGTTACATTGTCCCAATTCCTTCTTTCTTTTGTTCAATTTTAACTAGAGTAGATGAATAAAGTGTGTTTTGTTTTCGTCCAGTAGTTTGACCAATCAAACTGCATCTGGAATGCAACAGCTTTCATAAACCTCTAAAATAAGAAACTGTAAGGGTCCAGACTATCTTCCAAATATTTTGAGGGGGTTTGGTCCCTTCCTTCAGGGTTCTCTTTAAGATGTACCTCTTTGACCATGCTCTTGCTAACTCTTCCTCAAATATGCCTTTCTGACTTGGTGTCTATTTTGAACAGTTGTGCTTGTGGTTGTATTTGCATCTCCACAGATAGGGGTAGGGCTGCAGGGAAGCTGAGGCAACTGGTGTCTGTTGTGTGTGGGAGATGTGAACTTACACATGAATGCATGACCAAAAACCATTAACTTATGGCACCAAGAAGAGCTCCTACTGAAAGATCCTATAGCCAGAGAGAGCACTGAGGGTGTACATTTCCATGGAGCATGACATTGAATTGCCAACTGGTGGTGCCTGTCATGAGGTAATCCAACATGAAAGGGAATCATCCTTCTGAACTACCCAACACGGATTTCAAGATAGATAGCTTCTTCCTTAAAGAATCCCATCTAGTCAGACTCAGACACACTGAAACAGTTTTATTGCACACTTATCCACATCTTCCTTCCATGAGCCTTCCGAATGAAAGGTGGTTATGAGCTTACCATCCAAAAGCCAGCTGTGCTGTGGCCCTGTAATGCTGGCAGCAACATTAACCATTTAAGACTGAGCCTTCCTCTTTTACCTTTGGAAGAAGTCTCGCCTTACAGCCCCAGCAGAACCAGGCTATCAATGAACTGCTTTCCCAATTTTCGTTTGCCCATAACCTATTTTACTCTGGCTGTGTGTAAATGGACGTTTGTAAGGAGATTAGAGTCTAGGAGTGTAGAAACAGACCCTTTGGCTCAAAGTGCCTATGCTGCCAGTTTTCATAATTAAGCTAATCCCATTTGCCTCCATTTGGTCCATATTCCTCCATTCCTATCCCATCCATGTACCTGTCTAAATGTGTTTTGAATGAAAAAAATTGTATTCGCCTCCACCACTGCCTCTGGCAGTCCCTTCCAGACACTCACTACCCAGTGTGTGTTAAAGAATTGCCCCTTTGAACTCTTTTGTATCTTTTCTCTCCCACCTTAAACCTATACCCTCTAGTTTTAGATTGCCCTACCCTGGGGAAAAGCTGTTGGTTATTGACGTAATCTATGCCTCTCATGATTTTATGGATCTCTATAAGGTCACCCCTCAGTCTTCTACGGTCCAGGGAAAAATATTTATAGAGTTACATGCTGATGGTTTATAACTGTTTATCTGTTGCCAGAGTCTAATTACTAGTTATAAATAGTAAGTCTTGTTAAGAACATACATTTTGCTCATGCTTTCTGTCAACCTGGAACTGGAAATTAGATAAATTGGGGAATTTTGAGTGCGCTTTTAAAAACATCTTTAACTTTTCTGGTGATTCCTGGAATACAGGCTTGATTTTCCGCATGTTACCTTAGAGAGTTGTGCCATTCCTGAACACTGGATTGAACCATGGTTAATATCCAGATTTGTTAGGCTGGTAAGATATGCCAGGCAGAGATGTTATAGATTGTGGTTGAATATAGTCAGAGTGGTTGCCAGTCCTGGGACCACAGGTAATTTTCATAATCGTGACAAGTCCAGAGGATTGGCAGACAAAGGAAGGGAAATCACCAGTTCTCATTGACCTGGCCCATGTCCCCCCGTCGGATACAGAGATCCCACTCTGACCAAAGTGCAGGGCACAGCTTAAAATCTATCATGTTTCCAACTTTTCCCAATTCTGTTGAAAGAGCATTGATCTGAAGCCTTATCTCTGTTTATGGACTGCAGCAGTTTATGCTGACAGCTCAAATGTTTTCTCAAATGCAGTTATGAAAGGAAAAGGCAAAGTTGTCATAGTGCTAGTATTAAAGAAAGATGATTGGTGGTGGTTTAACCTGAGGGTCACCTCGCATCATGTGAGGGGAGAGGTTGAGAAAGAGAGTCCTTCATGGTAACCTCAGCCAGTGCAGGAACTGAACCCACATTATTGGTGCAATTCTACATTGCAAACCAGCTATCCAGCCAACTGAACTGTGAAAGGGCAATAATGGACATTCCAGTGTCACTGATATCCCATGAGCTAATAAATAAAAGCAGAGATGCTGGCACATGTGGTGAGTATTTTCAGCATTTTCTGCTTTTACTTCGGATTTCCAGCATTTGCAGTATTTTGCTTTTCTGATTAATCCATCAGTAAGTGATCAGCTTCTCCCGCCTTCACGAAAGGTGGCTTTCCTCCTATCCACATTGCCTGGCCACAACTGTCTGAGTTACACAGGCTGGATTTGTTTTCATTTACTGACTCCCAAGGCAAACGTTCATAAAACTTTAAGCCAAATTGATCTTCAATAATGGACAACTCACAAGAAAAATGACATAGAAACGACGTATGTTATCACAAACCATCCACTACCATACTTAAAGTGTGCGGTGCAAAAGTGATTTTATTCATGCAAAAACATCTTGGTGAGAGCCTTCCCTCAGACAGCCTTGAGAAAGTCCACAATGGATGAAGTTAACCTCCAGTGCTCCAGCACTCCACTTCATTTAGTAAGGAATGGAAAATTATTCCTCCCTGGCTTCTTTTACCAGCCTGGTATATATTGCTTCAGGCCCTAATGTTTTATCCAAGAATGCTAATCTCCTCAATACTTCCTTTCCCTGTCTGTGCATATCACCATCCAAAATGATGTGCTCCTCCTCACGTACTGGAGACTGGAATGACTGTATAGAATAATTAGTTGTAACAAGTTATCCTTTTGATATGTTGAAGTTCTTACTTAAATATACAGCCTCCAAAGACGCAATTTTCAGCAGATCACTCACCCAGCCCCCACACCTTGTTCTGAATTTCCCTAAGATTAGGTTCAATTTGAGGTATGATTGACATTCACCCTGCTCCATCCTCACAGTTCATTCCCCATGGACAATTTTTATTCATACTTCAACCCATGTGTTACAAATAATTTTTTAATTCCTCCCCCTTTGTCACTATTTAATTGCATTAATTACTTTGCCTTGCTTTGTTTCTCTAATAGCAATAAAAGTCCGTCCATCAGGATTGACTGCAGCAGAATCAAGATTTTGAGTTGGTTATAAATGTTTAATAAGATTTATGAGCAATCCCTTAAAACTGACATGAAATGCTAGTTAATTATTGAAGGCTTGTTTTGTGATTAAGTGCTTTGCTCAATGCGAGGCTTTTTTTTCTAGATCCATTTAGGAGATTACACTGTAATCAGCTAGTCTCTGCTGCCTTGCTGCTGTGAGAATGACAGTTTTCTTTAAATAACATCAAGTCATTCTCACTGCCATAATGGAATGTGGAACTTGCTCCCACGTGGAAGAGTTGAGGTGAATAGTACAGATGCACTTAAGCAGAAGCTGGGTAAGAACATAAGGGAGAATGGAACTCATGCTGACAGGGTCAGATGAAACAGGGTGAATGATAAATCTTGCAGAAGTGTACTGGGAGGAATGGCTTGTTTCATCCCATGTGGAAAAAAAATTTGCTCAGCAATGAACCAGGGTACATTCCTCAAAGACCCTGAACGATTTAAGAATATTGCATTGCTGACATCAGTTTACTGCTGATAAAGGAAGCCAACAACTCTCCATGAACAATAACTAAATCAAGTGTACTACAGCTTGCATTTGCTTTCATAGAAGATTTTTTAAACTTCTCTGAGTTCTAATCATGTTGATTGTTCATATTTTTTTTGATAAAAAGAAAGTTTTGTCATCATGAAATAGCAATTGCATTTTGGCATCTATGTGAGGGATGTAACATCACTCTTTTTTACGAATTGATGTATAACACATTTTGATTTAAGCAGAAAATCTCGACTGACACTCCAGTAGAAGACTGAGGAAATTCTGCACGATGGATGAATGGTCTTTCAGATGTGACATTAAACTGAGGCTGTGTGTGACAGTAAGAAAAGATCCTGTGACACTACATGGCAGAGAGTCTATCCTGATATCCTGGTAAATATTTATTCCTTAACCAAGAACCTTGAAATAGAATATCAATTTGTTGTTGTAATATAATCAGATCTGGACTGTTGCCTCTGCACCTTAATATATGATAATTGATCTTGTTTCTCAGAATTGATTCCAATAACTTTATCACTACCATGGTAAGGTTGACTGGCCTATAATTGGTCTATGGAGAAGGTGAGGACTGCAGATGCTGGAGATCAGAGTCGAGAGCGGGGTGCTGGAAAAGCACAGCAGGTCAGGCAGCATCCGAGGAGCAGGAGAATCGATGTTTCGGGCATAAGCCCTTCATCAAGAATAGCTCCTGCTGAAGGGCTTATGCCCAAAACGTCAATTTTTCTGCTCCTCAGATGCTGCCTGACCTGCTGTGCTTTTCCAGCACCCACTCACGACTATAATTAGTCAATTCCTTGCTCCATTTTTAAATGAAGGTACAATGTTCACAGACCTCCAGTGCTCCAGCACCATCACTTCATCCAGTAAGAAATGGAAAATTAATCCTCCCTGCTTTCATCAGCCTGATGTACATTGGAATTTTATCTAAGGATGCTAATCTCCTCAATATTTCCTTTCACTCTATGTTTATCACATCCAAAATTTTGCACTCCTCCTTACATGCCTGAGAATGTAATGATTTTACAGAATAATTAGTTGTAACAAATGGTTCTTTGGAATTCTTGACCAAGCTCTTGCTAACTCTTCCTCCAAATATGTCTCTTTGGCTTGGTGTCCATTTTGAACAGTTGTGCTTGTGGTTGTTGTTGTATCTCCCCTGATGGGGCAGGGCTGCAGAACAACAGATGTCTGTTGCATGTGGGAGATGTGAACTTATACGTGAATGCATGATCAAGACCCATTAACGTACGCTGTGGCAAGTTTATTTAATGAGGGATAGCATAGGCACTGCTGCATCTGGTAGACAACGCTGCATGACACAAACTCACACCAGGTATTGCCTTTATTGCATACTTACCCTCTGTTCTCTCTTGTGCCCTCCCTCATCACCCCAAATACTCAGGGTTCCAACTTCCTCTAAAGGCAATAGCCTCTCATTTCCACTGGATTCACATTCTGATAGTCTTGGCTCCACACTACCAGATGTCGCCTTCCTGTCTGGATTAATGGCCATCCAACTGTCATGAGTAGCTTTTCCATCTGCTAGTGGCGTTGATCCCTTTTCAATACCCGAGCACTGTGTGCACTCACCCTGTCACATATGCACTGCCTTAGCAAACAGACAGTATCTGAAAGACACGTGCCCCATTCAAAATTCCATTTCCAACACTAACAAATTCTTAAGGAGCCTTTAGACTATTTTAACTGAAGCAGTCGATGTCTAAATGCGGCAAGTCCTGGACAATATCCACGCTTTAGACTATTCAACAGCCACCTTTTCCACCCAGAAAAAAATCCATTGATATTCAGTGATATCACTATCACTGAATTCCCAGCTACCAATAACCTGGGAGTTACCATTGACCACAAATTGAGCTGGACTGGCCCCATAAATGCTGTGGCTTCAAAATCAGGTCACAAGCTAGGAAGACTGCAGTGAGTAACTCACCTCCTGACTCACCAAAGCTTATCCATCATTTCCAAGGCACAAGTCAGGAGTGTGATGGGATACTCCATCATATGAGGGTTGGTTAGCTCAGATGGCTGGATGGCTGGTTTGCAATGCTGAATGGTGCCAACAGTTCAGATTCAATCTCCATTCAAGCTCAGGGTTCAAGTCTTGCCTTCTCAAATTTACCCAAGATGTGGTGACCCTTGGGTTAACCCCCCCCACTCTCCCCCAACCAGTTGTCTCTTTCTAATCAGAGCAGTCTGTGATCCTCTGGGACTATGACAATTGTATTCTTTCTTTAGTTAGGAATACTCCACACTGAGTAGCTCCAACAACAGGAAGTTTGACACCATTGGAGACAAAGCAACTTACTTAATTGGCATCACATCTATAAACATTCACTACCTCCAACACCAATATTCAGCAGCAGCACAGTCTACCATTTGCAAGGTACAATGTAAAACTCCATGCGGGCTCCTTAGTGAGTCCCTTTCAAAACCAATGACAAGTACCATCGAGAAAGACAAGAATACAGTTACATTGTAACACCACTATCTGCAGGTTCCCCTCCAAGTCCTTCATCATCTGACTTGGAAACATGTCATTGTTCCAGGAGAGGGCAGCAGATTTGCTTCCCTAAAGGGCATCAGTGAACCAGCTGGGTTTTTTTCACAACAACTGATAGTTATATGTCACAGAGTCATACAGCACATGAAACAGACCGTTCGGTCCAACCAGACCATGCCGAACATAAACCCAAACAAAACTAATCTCACCTGCCGTCTCCTGGCCCATATCCCTCCAAACATTTCCTATCCAAGTGTCTTTGAAATACTGTAACTGTGCCCATATCTGCCATATCCACCACTTCCTCAGGAAGTTCATTCCACATGCGAACAACCCTCTGTGCAAACAATTTGCCCTCATGTCTTTTTTACATCTCTTCCCTCTCATCTTAAGTGACAGCCTATTCAGCCCTTCTTTATAACTCAAACTTTCTAAACCTGGCAACGTCCTGGAAAATCTCTTCTGATCCTTCTCCAGCTTAATAATAGCCTTTCAATAACAGGGTGGTCAGAGGCCTCACTAATGTCCTGTACGACCTCAACATGACTTCTCAACTCCTACATTCAAAAAGACTGAGCAACAAAGGCAGACTCACTAAATGCTTTTTTTAACCACCCTGCCTAAGTGTGACATGAATTTCAAAAAATTAGGTGCCTGAACCCCTGGGTCCCTTTGTTCTACAACACCACCCAAGGCCCTGCTATTAATTGTATAAGCCCTACCCCTGTTTGTTGTACCAAATAATACCTCGCATTTATCCAGATTGAATTCTATCTGCCATTTTTCAGCCCATTTACCCATTTCATCATGATCCTTTGTAATCTTAGATAACCTACTTCACTGTCTACTATTTTGGTGTCATCCACAAACTTACTAACCATGTATTCATATTCTCACCCAAAGGGGAGAAAGATTTAAAAAGGGACCTAAGGGGCAACGTTTTCATGCAGAAGGTGGTGCGTGTATGGAATGAGCTGCTAGAGGAAGTGGTGGAGGCTGGTACAATTCCAACATTTAAAAGGCATATGGATGGGTACATGAACAGGGCAGGTTTAGAGGGATATGGGCTAAATGCTGGCAAATGGGACTGTATGAATTTAGGATACCGGGCCAGCATGGACGAGTTGGACGAAAGGGTCTGTTTCCATGCTGTATATCTCTACGACTCTATAAATCATTTATATACCTGACAAACAAGAGTTACATGGTTACTATTAGGAAAGCTTTTACTTCAAGGTTTTTTAAAATTGATTTAAAATCGCCGTGGTGGGATGCGAATCTATGTCCCCAGAAAATCACTGGATTAACACTGTCGTGACAATACCCCTTTGCCCACTAGCTCTCCTTATCAACTCTGAGAGTAGAATGAAAGACAATACCTGGGTGAGGGCGACAATGAAACTGGAGAATGAATACAGACAAATACAGCAGAATATAGGAAAACGGAGCGTCTGTTCAAATTCCCAGATACTCTCTGCAAAGTACTTGCAAAATAATTGGTTTCCTTGCAAATCAAGGGGAATTGATTTGTTCCTCACGAGGGCCATTAATAAAGGTTTCAAATTTTAGACAGTTTATCTTTCAATGTGCCACAAGAAATCAAAAAAGCCGATGATACACTGACAAAGTGATTACTGCCGAAGAAATAACCGTTTACAACATTTAGGTTCTTTGAAGCGAAGCTATGAAATCCTGGGGTTCTGCAACAAGGTGTGCTGTAAAATGGAAGGAGCACGTTTATCCTGATGTCAGCGTGAGAATGGATGCAAAATGCAAAGACTTTGCTAAAGCGTATTCTGAGAATAAGACCTCAGGATGTGGTATTTGGGACCTACATTATTCGCCTAGACAACAAAACAAACATCAGATTTTTAACCAACGTTCAGGAAACGTCAAAGGATTTCACGATGAGAAAAGATATCGAGAAGAGATATGTAAACATTACAGATTCAGCAAGGGGCTCATTTAAAAACCAAAAGAAACTGCGGATGTTGTAAATCAGAAGCAAAAACAGAAATAGCTGGAAAAGCTCAGGAGGTCTAGCAGCTTCTGTGGAGAGAAATCAGAGTTAACATCTCGGGTCCGGTGACCCTTCCTCAGAACTGATGGTAGTTAGAAAAATATCATTTTTATGAAGAAGATAGGGTGGGGGAGGGGGTAAGGAATAAGTGATAGGTAGGGGATAGAGACCAAAGAGAGAGAAGAACAGTTGTACAAAGGGGTAGATAACAATCTGCCTCAGAAAGTGAATAGCTATTGTTGAATAGCAACACATAACAATGGGTTGTGTATAATAACAGACCAAGTGTTAACAAGGCCTGGTGTCTGGGGGTTGAAATAAGGACGTGGGAGAGCTCAAGCCCTAAAGTTATTGAATTCGATATTGAGTTGAGAAGGCTGCAGTGTCCCCAAGTTGAAAATGGGGTATTATTCTTCCAGTTTATGCTGAGCTTTGCTAGAGCACTGCAGCAAGCCTGAGACAGAGATGTGGCCAGGGAACAGGATGGTGTGTTAAAGTGGCAGGCAACTGGAAGTTCAGGGTCTTTCTGGTGGGCAGAATGTAGATGTTCTGTGAAGCGGTCACCCAGTCTATGCTTTATTTCCCCAAGCTAGGGGAGACCATATTGTGAGCAGTGAATGCAGTAGACTAGCTTGTGATTAGTGCAGGTAAAGTGCTACTTTACCTGGAAGGTGTGTTTGGGCCCTTGGATATTGAGGAGAGAGGAAGTAATCGGGCAGGTGTTACGCAGTCGGTGGTTTCAGGAGAAGGTGCTGTGAGGCTGTGGGGATGGGGGGGGGGGAGCGGGTGGAGGGTGTGTGTTGGGAGTGAAGGAAGAGTTGATCAGGATGTCCTGGAGGAAACAGTCCCTGCAGAAGGCTGACAAGTGAGGGGAATATGTGTCTGCTGCTGGCATCTCACCTGCTGGTGACTGATGATCCTTTGGATGTGGATGCCGATGGGATGATAGGTAAGGACAAGGGGACCCTATCACTTTTGTGGTTCATTTAGCCTGTTTAACGACTATGTCAACCAGAGAGGCTCAATTCAGACTTATCAATTCTCCTTACCTATTCACCTGGAATGAGAAATCTACAACTGAGGCAAATCAAACTCCTGCCTTAGCACTGAAGTGATGCAGTAATGTTTTTGCAACAAACCTTTCGTTTTGGTGCAAATGAGGGCTGAACAAATACTAAATCAGAGGACAGCAAGACTCCTTGGGGGAAACAGTATCACAGGGCTCAACTTTTAAATCAATTATTTACCAAATTTACACTACACGGATTTAACATTGACACATAGCCAAAGGGGTCTGCAAAGCTCTTTGTCTTCTGGTACCCATGTTAAAAACAATCGCACTTTAGGCTTGAAAATGTTAGAGCTGTTTTCTTGAAAAAAAAATACAGCTTGCAATGTTGCCTAGTTAGAAGACTGCTTTATGCCAATGTCTTGTTACACACTGTACACATTGTATGACTCTCCAGTGCATACATGAATGTGTCCCCCGGAACACTTACACATAAGAACTGGTTCCTGATAATATTCCTATTGCTTTGCAAACAGCACAATGAGTATTACTTTGCAGCATTTAAAAACACAATACTAACCAAAAAAGTAGAATCAATAGAGATTATATTTTTCCCTCAGATAGGAATTGAAATGAGCAAAGATCAAGCCCCATTTCATTCGTTTCCAATCTTACTAGAAGGTGCATGAAACAATAGTAATGGAGTTGACCAATAATGGCAATTAATCTTGAATCGATTGGTCTGCAACAAGCCCAGACACGAAGCAAAGAAAACCACAGTGGTGGACAGCTTTGAAAATCAAAAGTGGAAAATCATTTGTTCTTTCCATGTCATCTCATAAATTACTCCAATACCTTATTGTGAAATATTACTTGCCAAAAGAAATTTACATTAGAGTTAGTCACAACTGACAGCTTCCTCTCCTCATGATTGGCAGGAAAGATTCAAAGGTGTAATGAAGTGGGTGAGCTGGGGTGGGGGGGGGGGGGGGGGTGGTTGAGGAAGGAGAGTAAAAGAGTTTAAACATGCAGAATTTGGTCTCAGCACATTGGTAGATTATCAAGGCATCATAATATAGCACTGATGATAGAATGCTGCAGTAATATATTTATTGTGCCTAATTGTGCACTCAGAATTGAAGCAACATCACTTGCTGCTGAACTCGAAGGAAAATCAAGCAATGCAGCTGTCACAGAGTCATAGAGATGTACAGCACAGAAACAGACCCTTCGGTCCAACCCGTCCATGCTGACCAGATATCCCAACCCAATCTAGTCCCATGTGCCAGCACCCGGCCCATATCCCTCCAAACCCTTCCTATTCATACACCCATCTAGATGTCTTTAAAATGTTGCAATTTACTAGCCTTCATCACATCCTCTGGCAGCTCATTCCATACATGTACCACCCTCTGCGTGAAAACATTGCCCCTTAGGTCTTTTTTATATCTTTCCCCTCTCACCCTAAATCTATGCCTTCTAGTTCTTGACTCCCCCACCCCACAGAAAAGACTTTCTCTGTTTATTCTATCCATGCCCCTCATGATTTTATAAGCCTCTATAAGGTCACCCCTCAGCCTCCGACAGTTCAGGGAAAACAGGCCCAGCTTTTTCAGCCTCTCCCTATAGCTCAACTCTTCCATCCCTGGCAACAGCCTTGTAAATCTTTTCTGAACCCTTTCAAGTTTCACACCATCTTTCCAATAGAAAGGAGACCAGAATAGCATGCAATATTCCAATAGTGGTCTAACCAATGTTCTGTACAGCTGCAACATGACCTCCCAACTCGTGTACTCAATACTCTGACTGATAAAGGAAACCATACCAAACGCCTTCTTCACTATCCTATCGTCCCTCTTCGTCTGTGTGTATGGATACCAGTGATAGTTGGTCATGTATTTTGGTGGCTAGTTGGTGCTCATGCATTATGGTGGCTAGTTTCCTGCCTGTCTGTCCAATGTAATGTTTATTGCAGTCTTTTTAGGGTATTTTGTATGTGGCGTTCGTTCTGCTGGGTGAGAAAATGGATGAGATTCTCAATGATTACTTTGCATCAGTGTTCACTGAGGAACTGGAGGTGATGAATGCTGAGATTAGAGATAGAAGTTTACTCTGGATCACATTGACATAAGGAGTGAAGATGTATTGGGTAGGCTAAAGGATATTATGGTGGAAAAATTCCCAGGACCGGATGGGATCTATTCCAGGTTGCTGAGGGAGGCAAGAGAGGAAATACTTGGGGCCCTGACAGATATCTTTATAGCATCCTTAAATACAGGTAAGATGCTGGAGGACTGGAGGTTGCTCATGTTGTCCCCCTGTACAAAAAGGCTAGTAGGGATATTCCAGGTAACTACAGGCCAGTGAGCGTGATGTCAGTGGTGAGAAAGATACTGGAGAAGGTACTGAGGGATAAAATCTATTTATATTTGGAAAAGAATGGGCTTATCAGTGCAGGGAAGATCGAACCTTACCAACTTAATTGAGTACTTTGAGGAAGTGACCAAGTTAATAAATGAAGGAAAGGCTATGGATGTCATATCCATGGACTTTCATAAGGCGTTTGATAAGGTTCCCCGTGGTAAACCAGTGGAGAAAGTGAAGTCACATAATGTGCAGGGTTTTCTAGCTGGTGGTAAAGAACTGGTTGAGCAACAGGAGACAGAGTAGTAGCTGAAGGGAGTTTTTCGAAATGGAGAAAGGTGACCAGTGGTGTTCCACAAGGATCAGTGCTGGGACCACTGTTGTTTGTAATATACATCAGTGATCTGGAAGAGGGCATTGTTGGTCTGATCAGTAAGTTTGCAGATGACACGAAGATTAGTGGAGTAGCAGAAAACAAAGGAGACTGTCAAAGAATACAGGAGAATACAGACAGACTGGAGAGTTGGGCGGAGAAATGGCAGATGGATTTCAATGCAGGCAAATGTGAGGTGATGCATTTTGGAAGTTTAATTCTAGAGTGAACTATACAGTAAACGGAAGAGCCTTGGGCAAATTTGATGAGCAGAGAGATCTAGGAGTTCAGGTGCATTGTACCCTGAAGGTGGCTGCACAGGTGGATAGAGTGGTCAAGAAGACATATGGTATGCTTGGCTTCATCGGATGGGATATTGAGTACAAGAGCTGGCAGGTCATGTTAAATTGTAAAAGACATTGGTTCGGCCGCAATTAGAGTACAGTTCTGGTCATCACATTAGCAAAAGGATGTGGACATTTTGGAGAGGGTGCAGAGAAGGCTTACGAGAATGTTGCCTGGTATGGAAAGTGCTAGCTATGAAGAGAGGTTGAGTAGATTAGGATTGTTTTCATTAGAAATAAGGAGATTGAGGACGGACCTGATTGCGGTCTAAAAAATCATGAAGGGTATTGACAGGGTAGATAGAGATAAGCTTTTTCTACGGTGAGGGAGTCAATAATGAAAGGTGACACAGTCAAGGTAAGAGGCGAAAGATTTAAGGGGGATATACGTGCAAGTTCTTTACACAGGTGGTGGTAAGTGCCTGGAATGTGTTGCCAGCAGAGGTAGTAAGAGGCAGGCATGGTAGATTCATTTAAGGTGTTTCTGGACAGATGCATGATTAGGTGGGGAGCAGAGGGATACAGATGCTTAGGAATTGGGCGATAGGTTTAGACAGTGGATTTGGATCAGCTCAGGCTTGGAAGGCCGAAGGGCCTGTTCATAGGCTGTAAATTTTCTTTGTTCTTTGTTCTTTGCTGGCTGTTGGTACGGGGTCTTTTAAATTCATCAGGAGCTGTTTCAGTCTGGTGGTAGCAAGTGGGACAGAACACCAGTGCTTCATTGGAGGCTCACTGGTGATGTTATGTAGCATGGTGACAAAACGTCTGAGAAAAAAAGTCTACCTGCTCAGCGAGCAAACTTGCAACCTGGACCACAACCTGAGCTACAAATCTTGTCTAAAATCGCAAAGTTCTCAAACCATCCAGCAGCAGTGTTATCAGCAAGTTACAAGCTCACACATTCTCAATCAAGAACAGTCGCACACAGGACATGATCATCTTGGATTGAAGAAGTGATTTTAGACCTATGGTATTCAAAGTTCTCCACCACTACGGTTTTCCCCACCTCTTGTCTGGATTTCCCTTATCATTTAGTTGAATTTCCTGGGCATTTCTTTCCTCTGTGATTACTTTTCAGCATCTTCCCAGGTTAGTTTAAGCATTTTATGCAGTATGTACAGAACAAGCATCATTAATTGGTAACTATTTTCAAAATGCAAGACCACTACAACTTAAATTATCCCACTAATGGTGCTTTTATGCTCTAAAATAGTAGCCCTAAGTCTTGCAATGAAGTTATTTAGTTTTCATAGTGCAAATGCAGCAACTATTTGATGCACAGAGGAAGGATGTGAGTGACCTGTGGCTGTTGTAAGTCTAAAGGTAGAGCAATGCAAACTGGGGAAGAGACAGTGGTATCTCAGGTGAGCAATAAATAATGCAGCAAATGGGATGCATGCAATCTATGAGCTAGCCCAGTGGTGCAATGCACAATGACTGCATAATTTGGCAACCCTGCTGGATACCATTGCTACAAGGGGCAAGGTGGTAAGAGCTGTAAGTAAATAGAGGGTGGAGGAAGGGTGCTTGCTGCCAGCACTATCATGCCAAAACCAGATTTGAAAGGTCCTTGTATAAACTCTGTCAACAGGAGCCAACTCTACTGATCCATAGAGATATGCAGGGAATGTGGCCTATGTGGACTTTCAAAAAGCTTTGGACAAAATTCCACATAATGTGTAAAAATTAAAGCACCTAGGATTGGAGCTAGTGCATGGAGATGGAATACAAAATTAGATAGTAGACAGTAAACAAAGAATAGGAACAAATGGATGCTTTGTTTGAACGGCAGGCAGTGATCAGTCAAGTATGAAAGAATCAGTACTGAGACAGCGCATGTTTAGCTGAGGGAGGTAAATGTAATATCTCAAAACTTGGACATCACATAACATTGGGTGAAAGGTTGAGCTGTGGGAAAGATGCAGAGGTATTGCAGTGTCACTTGGACAGGCTGAGTAAGTGGGCAAATACAAGAACAGTGTGGAGAAATGTGAGGTTATCCACTTTGGTAACAACATCAGAAAGGGAGACTATTGTTTGAATCGCTGTAAAGTGGGAGAGAGGAAGGTTCAATGAGACCTGGATGTTCACATGCACCTGTTGTTGAAAGTAAATGTGTGGGTGCAGCAGGCAGTGATGATTGCAAACTGTATGTTGGCCTTCATAGCAAAAGATTTGAGCGCCGAACAAAAATGTTTTTCTGTAATTGTGCATAGTATTGGTGAGGCCACACCTGGAATATTATGTGCAGTTTTGGTTTCCTTATCTGAGGAAGCATGTTCTTGCTGTGGAGGGAGTGCACTGAAGATTTATCTCAAATTGATTTCTGGGATGGCAGGACTGATACATGAGGAGAGATTGAGTTGGTTAGGATTGTGTTCACTGGAGTTTAGAAGAATGAGGGTGGATCTCATAGCAACCCATAAAATTCTATGCAGGAAGGATGTTTCCAATGTGTGTGTATGTGTGTGTGTGTGTGTGTGTGGGGGGAGGAATCCAGTTCTGGAGGTCATTGTTTAAGGAGAAGAGGTAAATCTTTTAGGACTGAGATGAGGGGAAATGTCTTCACCCAGAGAGTGGTGAGCCTATGGAATTCACCACCACAGAACATGTTTGAGAATAAAATATGTGTTTTCAAGAAGGAGGTAGATATGGCTCTTGTGGCTAAAGGAATCAAGGGAATTGTGATGAGGGCAGGATTAGGGTATTGAGCTTGATGATAAGCCATGATAATACTGCATGGTGGAGCAGGCTCAAGGGATCAAATGGCTTACTCCTGCTCCTATCTTCTACGTTTTTATGAATATGGAAAGGTGCACTGGCCTTGGTTTCAATAACCTGGGGATACTCAGCATCATCAGGTGTGGTTTGCAAGGAGCTGTTATTTTACACATGGAACCCTTGATTGTAGGGGAGGAGGTGAGGTGGGAAACGTTGTGAGGCTATGGACTATCCTAGGGCTGATGGAGCAGTCTGGCAGCACAGGTGTCTAACAGAAACAGAACTTTCTTCAAGACATTACCACTCTCCATGGATCTCCTGAAAACAACATCAAGATCCACTCTGCCATTCTTCAGGTCATCTTGCTTCTCAGCAGAGCGTTTCCAAGGGAGGTGTCCAGCACTCTAAAACAGGAGCAACAGCTATAGCAGCAGCAGCAACAGCAATCAGAGCAGAATCCAGCAGATACCAGCTGCTAACCAGCCTGCAGTTCTTGAAGGTGACAGCAGCCCTCAAGTTCTGTAGATCATTTCAGGGAACCATGAGGGACTCTTCCGGAATCTCACAGGTATTCACTCGCAAATGTACCCAGGAGGTCACTGCTGCTGTTTGCTAAGGCTGGCCTATTGATTGGATGCTGGTGGTCAGGCAGCTATGACTTATTGCCATTGCAGGATTTCTGCAGGGTGCAACAGACTGCACCCATTGGAGCACCCCATCAGCCACCAACAACCTTTGTGAATGGGAAAGGCTACCTCTCCATGAATGCGCAGATAATGTGTGAGCAGACCAGCAATTAATGCAGGTTTGTGCATAATATCCAGGGAGATGTCACAAGGTTCTCATACTAGAATGTTTACAGCTTCCTCCCCTCAACTCATACAAGGATGGGGTAGGTCAATGACAAGCTCTCCCTTCAAACCCTGGCTCATGACGTGTCAGGAATCCACAGACTGGCAATGCACATGCGTCCACAAGGGCCATTATACAACAGACCGGGGTGTGTGTGTGTGTGTGTGTGTGTGTGTGTGTGTGTTGCGACGGGGGGAGGGGGGTTGGGGGGAGGAGGGTGATGGGGTGCTGGTGGGTATGGTAGTGGGGTGGGGGGGGGTGGTCTTGAAAATGAGACTTAGATGCCTGGATCAGTCAGGCATGACAATGCAGTCAGAGTCATATAACTTCCAAACCTTATTCAAGAAAGGGGCAATATCTTGTCCTCTCTCATGGACAATCTTTTGTACTGAATGTAATGCTGGAAACTATACTTGAAGTATGCACTACAATTTTAGGCACTGGGCATAATTCTGTTGTTCAATAAACCTACTGCTGAAATATGGTGAAGTTTACAATCCAGTTACCGCTGTAATTGTGATGATTTAGATTCTGTTGATTTATATTATTTTACAACTCACTTCCCTTTCCTGTAATTACCCATACTCATAGTGCTATTGACTGTGTAAATTAACAGTAACAACAAAGTTCATTAGTTAATGGATCTCTGTGGCCACCTCAGTCTTTGATTTAAGAGCAGCGAGTAGACCAATCATTGAGCCTGACCCACCATTCAATGGCTGATCAGAAACTTCGATGCCTTTACCCACTTTATTCCAATAATCGTGTATGCCACTGGTAATCAAAAATCTATTTATCTAAACATTCAACAGACTCAAAGACTAAGCTTCTACAGCCTTGTGTTGCAGAGAATTCTAAAGCTTCACAACATTATCAGTAAAAATATTTCTCCTTATTGTGGACCGAAGTGAAATCCATCTTATTTTTAAATTATGGGGTTCTAGACTCCCTAACCACAGAAAACATGTAACCTGCATCGACCCTGTCTATTCCTTTAAGTATTTTGAGTGTTTCAGTGTGATCACCCCTCATTCTTCAAAACTCTCGAATATATGACAAGTATGCCCCAGTCTCCCTTCAAAGGACAGTCCTGCCATCCCAGGACCATGGAGAAGGTGAGGATTGTAGAAGCTGGAGTCCGAGTCGAGGGTGGAATGCTGGAAAAGCACAGCAGATCAGGCAGCTTCCAAGGAGCAGGAAAGTCAACATTTCGGGCATAAGCCCTTTATCAGGAAGGGATGATGATGGACTTATGCCCAAAGTGGCAATTCGCCTGCTCCTCAGATGCTGCCTGACTTGTGAACATTTCCAGCAACCCATTCTCATCCCAGGAACAAGTCTAGTGAACCTTAGCTGTATTCTGTTTATGGCAAGAATATCTTTCCTGAGGTAACCAGAGCACAACTGCACACATTATTCCAGATGCAGTTTAACTAAGCTTGAAGCAAAACTCCCATACTCAAATTCTCTTACAATGAAGGCTAACATTCCACTGCCCTTCCTAATAGTTTGCTGCACCAGCGTGTTAGCCTTATTGACCTATTGACAATGACAGAGAGCTCCCTTTGTCCATCTGCATTTTCCAGCTTTTTATAATTTAAGAGATAACTTGTACATCTGTTCCCCTTACCAAATCAGTTAACCTCACATTTTTTTCACATTACATTCCATCTGCCACATTTTTTACCCACTCACTAAGCTTTTCCAAATCTTCCTGAGACTGCTTAAAATCTTCCTTACAACACACATTCCCATTTAGCTTTATATTATCCACATTTTTGGAAATATTATATTTTGGTCACCAGGGGCCAAGTACTGATCCTTACGATGCCCTGTTTCAGCCTCCCATTTATTCTGTATCTCATAATAATCATTAATTCCTGCAAGTACATTATATCCTGTCCTATGTGCTTTACTTTTTCTAACCAGCATCTATTTGGGGGGTGGTTGGAAAGAGACTTTATCAGAAATCGTCTTTAAATCTAAGCATATTTCTTCCATCAGCTCTCCACTATCAATTTTATGAGGGACAGCCTCAAGAAAAACCAACAAATTCAACAAAAGTAATTTCCCATTCATAAATCCATGGTACGTTCAATCAGATCATCATCAACCAGGTGTCTACCCAACCTTTATGCAGATTCTAATCGTTTCCCTGATGTAAGGTTAACATATCAACAGTTCTCTGCTTTCTTCTCTACCTCCCTTCTTAAATATTGGGTGACACGTGTTCCCTTCTAATCCATAAGAATCATACCTCTATCACCACTTCCTTCAACAATCTATCATGTAGACCAAGAAGTCCTGGGGATTTATCATCTTTCAACCACATTAATTTCCCCAGGTCAATCATCTCACTGACGCTAATTTTGGTCAACTCCTCATTCTCCCGAGCTACTTGGATCTCTAGATCTGGGAAATTTCTGGTATCTTCCTCCATGAAACAGACTCAATGAAATGGCAATGAAACCATCTCATTTCTTGCCATTTCTCTATTCCCCATTGTAAATGCATCTGACTGCCTGTAATGGACCCTCATGCGTTATAGCCAATGTTTCATTTTTATGTACCTATCAAAGCTTTAACAGGTTACTTTAAATGTATTTTTGTTAGATTAATCATATTCTGTTCTTCCCGTCTTTATTGGTTTCATGGTCCTCATTGGATGTAGTCTATGAACTTCTAATTCACAGAATTACTGATACTGCTGGCAACTTTATCGGCCTTTTCATTTTAACTAAGTTGATTCTTAACTTTCTTTGTTAACCATGCTTGAGTGTTCCTTTTGAGTTTTTGCACCTTGATGGAATGTATAGTTGTTATAAGCCATGTACTAATTATTTAAAGGCTATTTATTATCTTGTACAGCCTTATCTTTTAATGTATTTTCACAATCTAGCTCAGCAAATTTATGCCTCCTAACTTCATAATTCCCCTTATTCAAATTTAATACTCCTTTTCAGATTGAACAAGGCAGAATTTTCAAATAAAACGTAAAATTTTATCAGATTGTGTTTCTGTATCCCTAATGTTCTGTTGTAATAAGATTGTTAAACAGCACCTTTTTATTACATAATAATAATAGGGTGGCACAGTGGTTAGCACTGCCGCCTCACAGTGCCAGGGACCTGAGTTCAATTCCAGCCTCAGGTGACTGCCTGTGTGGAGTTTGCACATTCTCCTTGTGTCTGTGTGGGTTTCCTCCAGGTGCTCTGGTTACCTCCAACAGTCCAAAGATACGCAGGTTAGGTAAGTTGGCCATGCTAAATTGCCCTGTAGTGTTCAGGGATGTATAGGTTATGTGCATTAGCCATGGGAAATGTGGGGTTACAGGGATAAAGTTGGGGAGGTCTTGGGTTTTGGTAGGATGCTCTTCTGAGGGTTGTGTAGACTGAAGGGCCGAATGGCCTGCTTCCACACTTTAGAGATTCTATGATCGGAAATGGCATGTCTTTTGTTTGGATCTTCAGCATACTGTGCTAGAAAACCACCCCTAACAAACCCCTCAAATTTGTCCTCCACAGCTTTATGGTTCAATTTGTTCACCCAGTCTGAATGCACATTGAAGCCACCCACGGTAACTGTGTTGAATATGTTGCATAATTCTGTCATCTCCTGATTAATACCATGCCCCACACTACAACAACTAGTTGGTGGCCCATAAATAACTTAAACCAATCTCTGCTGCTCCTCTTGCTGTTTCTTAGTTCCACCCAACCTGACTCCACATGTTGTTCTTCCTCCCTTGCTAACGTACTGATCCCATTTCTTATTGTCAATGCAACTCCACCTCCTTTTCCTTCTTGTCTGTCCTTCATAAATGTTGGATATCATTGAATGTTCAGTTCCCAGTCCTGGTCACCGTGCAGCCACATTTCAGTAATGGCAATTTGATCATCCCCATGTACCTCTATTTATATCTTTTAATCATTTATCTTGCTGTGAATGCTGCAGGCATTCAGGTAGAGTGCCTTTAACTTTGTCTTTCTGGCATCATTCCAACTTCAAAGCATACTTGTTTAACCTTGTTTCTCCTATCTTTTATCTATCTATCTCTTATCTCACTCACATCGTTTTGACTCCCTATTACCAAATTGACTTCCTTCCAATTTGGATTACTCCACTTTATATCCCCTGACAAGGTAGTTTTAAGTTATACTTCACTCATCTGTATAGTGGAAAAAGTTGTTGATTGATTTGGATGTTCTGGAACAGAATGAGCAGAATTTAGATGTTATTAATATAAGGTACAATGTATGAAGTCTCAGTCTAATTTACTGATGTACAGCTTATACATCATTGAGGATTGTGAGGGATAAAGTGGAACGTAACTTTTTTGTCGGTATAAAATACGTATTGAAAAAATTCAATACAGTTCTAACATAATTAGGTATTTTGTAGGTTTAAATCCTCAGTTACTTTATAAAAACTTGGAAATTATTTTGGTAATTTTGAGATTCACTGAGATGGTGTGACATTTATGTCTTTCTTCATTAATAAATACTTTGTAAAAAGACATTTGTGATCAAGTATTATTCCAAATATTCAGAAATAATCCAGTCAGATGGAGTAAAGCTAACAGTTGAAAGGTGAAGAAGACTCTGTGATTAAGAGATTGGGGCTGACATTAAAATTTTGGCTACTTTGGAAATATGTGCGTGTGTCAGAGAAATCATAGTTAATGAAGCAGCAAAGTCTTTTTAGAAGTTGAAGCCAAGTATTTGGAGCAATGCATTTGGTCCAAGTGCCCAAGAAGAAACTCAGCAATCTGATTAAAAGCTAATGAGCCCTTGAGGGAATTCGACCAAAAAGATCTCAAAATTGGCTGAGAAGTAAATCAAGTGTAAACATACTGAGTTCTCTGCAGGGATTGAATGCATCACAAGTTTCAGAGAGCACAGGAAATCTTTAATTTCAAACAAGAGCCCCATCTGACAGGATGTCATTTTAAAATAAAAACATCTCCAGCATTTGCAGTCTCTGAGATGTGGGACTTTTCTGAAAAGGGACTGTCTAATTTGTGGCTCTAAGAAATTGTGATGAGAATGAACAAGCTGGGCATAGATAGACAGGTCGGTGGGGAAATATCCTTTGCTTGCAATTTGCACTGAAACAGTAACAATCACCTTACACATATCTTAGCAAAATTCAAAAGATTACAGACCTGATAGACGCATTAATTTTAGATAAATAATTTTAGACATCATAAAGTAATGTTTACTTCATGAATCTGTAACTCTATTCATTATGATGCTGATTGAATAACAGATTGGTTGATAGCATGCATATTGAGGCAACATATGGCACAAATAATCATGTCTGCTTCACTTCAGCTGATAATACAGTGCTGTATTAAAAGAGGGCTGCACTGCTGGAAAGCTGAGGTGTCAGGATGAATCCCCATCTGTCTTATCAGGAAGATGCACAAGATCCTACAGCACCTTCAGAACATCTGTCAGACTGAGCCTTTAGCATGTAACAAGAGAACCAAGAAAAGAAAAAAAATCTGCTTGGTTACAACCTCGCTGGTTAATCTATCACAGATGCAGCTGTCCATTACACTACTGGTGGAGGTGACCAGAGCACAGACATTGCGGGCTGGAGAAGAAACTGCAAGAAGCAGCATCAGTCATAGTTAAAATGAGATGTAACTTATTGAAGCGACAATACAGAACGTTAGTCAGAGAAAGTGATAGGTAATAGAAACAGCTGCATACTCTTACAATCAGTGGATCAGATGGAAGCTTTGTTGTCCTGACACATTGTGAATGGTGGTGGACAATTAAACAACTAACTGTAAGCTCCATGGACATACCCATCCTCAATAACAGCAGAGTGCAGCATGATGAAAAGATAACAATTGTAATCACCTTCTGCCAGAAGAGCTGAGGGAACCATCCATCTCAGCCTCTTCCTAATGTTCCCACAATCATACAAGCCAATTTTCTGCCAATTTGATTCATTGCATGTGATATCAAGAAATAGCTGAAGCTACTGGATCCAGAAAAGGCTAAGGGCTCATGCCAGCTATAATACTGAAAACTTGTATTCCAAATGTACCTCTAGCCTTGAGGGGAACCTTTCTCACACAGAGGGTGGTGCATATATGGAATGAACTGCCACAGGAAGTGGCAGTGCAGATACAGCGACAACATCAGAAAGACGTTTGGACATGTATGTGAATAGGAAAGGTTTAGAGGGATATGGAACAAATGCAGGCATATGGGACTAATTTAGTTTGGGAAACCTGATTGGCATGAATGAGTTGGACTGAAGGGTCTGGTTCTATGCTGTATGACTCTATGACTCGTGTCAAGCTGTACCATTGCAGCCACAGTGCAGGCACCTGACATGGTGGAAAATTGCCCAGTATTTCCTGTCCACAAAGAGCTGGAAAATCCGATCCATCAGTGCTCCATCAATCTACTCTCAATCATCAATAAAGTCATGGAATTTATCACTGACAGTACAATCAAGCAACAGTTATTTACCAATAATTTGTTCACTGAATCTCAGTTTCACACAGGACCACTCAGCTCCATACCCTATTACAGCTTTGGTCCAAACATGAATAAAAGAGCTGAAATAGAACAAGCTAGATGAGCTGATTTCTCTGGGCACCAAGGCAGCATTTGACTGAATGTGGCATCAGAGAACCCCACCAAAGCTGAAGGCAATAGGAATGAAGGAAGTCCCCATCACAACACAACAGAAGATGCCTGTGGTTATAACACATAGATACCTTAACTTCAAAAGCAGATAAAAGGCCAGTAATTCTACAATGAGTAACCCACCTCCTGGCTGCTCAAAGCTTGTTCACTGTCATGACAGAAATCAGGTGCTTGACAGAATCTTCCTCACTTGCAGTTTCAAATATACTCAAGAAGTTTAATACTAAAATAGCAGCATCCCATCCAGCAACTTAAACAATCACTCCTTCAACACTGACACACAGTGGCAGCACTGGTTGCCATCTATAAGATGCACTCCTAAATGGACCTTTTGCATTTTAAATTTAATCTTGCTCTTTGTGCACTTTCTCTGCAGCCTCAACCTTATATAATGTGCTCTGTTCTATCACCCTAATGCACTATGAATGGCCTGTACTGCATGCTAAACAAAACTTTTCACTGTACATGTGACAAAAACAAATCAAGTCAAATCAGATCCTTCAATAGCTGCTTTGAAACCATCAACCTCTATAACCTGGAAAGAAAAAGGAACAGACTCATGGAAATGCCACTACCTGCTCATTCCTTTTCAAGTGATGCAGTATCCTGACATGAAAACATCAAATATTCCTCCACCGATGCAGCAAACCATCCCTAACAGCACTGCATGTGTACCTAACCTACACAGACTGCAATGATTTACAGCAGGCAGCCCACCACCATCTCAGGGAAGATGAGGGAGAGCTTGCAAATGCTGACCTTGCAGTGTGGTATATGGCTGCTGTTTTTCCTGACAACAATAGCTATAATTCAAGGGCACAGCTCCATTGCTTATGGAATGGTTTGCATACCATGAGTTAATGAAAGAGGTTATCTTCATGGAAGTTCTTCCTTTACAGATGGATCTTCCATTGTTTTTGAAATAATGATTTTAGAATCCAATGGACCTCTGCTATATAAATTCAAGCAGTTTTACTTTGTGTCAGAAGTTAGATGGCAGGGGTGTGCAGTTATATAATGTTGGATTGACGACACAGCATCAGTTTGAAAAACCATGCTATCAGTGTACTGATGCTGCTATAAATTTCTCTTGGCAGTGTGACAGCATCATTCTTGGTAGAGGTGTGGGAGTTTGGTCTTCTCTGTAATTGAAGAACAATCTTATTTTTGAGTAACGTCAGGGTGAATTGTGAGAATATGATGCAGGTCAGTGCACCATATCAAGCCTCCAGGCATTTTGAATGATATTTGCTGCAAGCTCCCTTGATAACAGTCAATACCATGAAATCACTCAGCTTCAACACCCAACTGTATGTGACTGTACAATAATAAAGTGCAAGAAAAGACCAGCGGATCAACCCACTCTATTTCATTCAAAGATGAAACATCCAGTGTAAACACTCGTTACCCCTACTGCACATGTTAGCCTTGAGAGGGGTTAAAAAAGGAAAAATTGACAAATCTAGGGCTAACAAGTGAAAAAAATATACTGCAAGATTCCTCTCCTTTCCTGTCTGGCAATTCAAAGCATCCTGGCGATGACATGGGCCACATTTTAACTATTCAGTGTGAACCATATCCACTTGTACA
Source organism: Chiloscyllium punctatum (assembly GCF_047496795.1). Classification (NCBI taxonomy): domain Eukaryota; kingdom Metazoa; phylum Chordata; class Chondrichthyes; order Orectolobiformes; family Hemiscylliidae; genus Chiloscyllium; species Chiloscyllium punctatum. Next base: position 34,275,416 of record NC_092760.1, on the reverse strand, counting down.
GTGGTGGGATTTATTACATAGGTAAAAGTGAGGACTGGGGATGCTGGAAACTAGAGTTTAGATCAGAGTGGTACTGGAAAAGCACAGCAGGTCAGGCAGTATCTGAGGAGCAGGAAAATTGTACCTGTCAGGCAGGGAGGAAAGGGACATGTGAGGGAGCCGTGGTTTAATAAGGAATTGGAATCCCTTGTTAAATGGAAGAGGGCAGCCTATGTAAAGATGAGGCGTGAAGGTTCAATTGGGGCGATTGAGTGTTATAAGGTAGCCAGGAAGGTTCTGAAGAGAGAGCTAAGAGCAGCAAGGAGGGGACATGAAAAGTCCTTAGTTGGTAGTATTAGAGAAAACCCTAAGGCTTTCTATGGGTATGTCAGGAATAAAAGAATGACTAGGGTAGGAATAGGTCCAGTCAAGGATAGTAGTGGGAAGTTCTGTGTGGAGGCTGAAGAGATTGGGGAGATACTGAATGAATACTTTTCGTCAATATTCACTCAGGAACAGGACTTTGTTGCCGATGTGAATACTGAGTCACAATTAATTAGAATGGACGGCTTTGAGGTATGTAGGGAAGAGGTGTTGGAAATTCTGGAAAGGGTGAAAATGGTTAAGTCCCCTGGGCCTGATGGCATTTATCCCAGGATTCTCTGGGAAGCAAGGGAAGAGATTGCAGAGCCATTGTCCTTGATTTTTATGTCCTCGTTGTCTACAGGAATAGTGCCAGAAGACTGGAGGATAGCAAATGTGGTTCCCTTGTTCAAGAAGGGAAGTAGGGATAACTCCAGTAACTATAGGCCGGTGAGTCTCACTTCTGTTGTGGGCAAAGTCTTGGAGAGAATTGTAAGGGATAAGATTTATGAACATCTGTATAGGAATAATGTGATCAGGGATAGTCAGCATGGTTTTGTGAAGGGCAGGTCGTGCCTCACAAACCTTATTGAATTCTTCGAGAAGGTGACTAAGGAGGTGGACGAGGGGAAAGCGGTAGATGTGATGTATATGGATTTTAGTAAGGCGTTTGATAAGGTGCCCCATGGTAGGCTACTGCAAAAAATACGGAGGTATGGCATTGAGGGTGAGTTGGAGGTTTGGATTAGGAATTGGCTGGCTGGAAGAAGACAGAGGGTAGTAGTTGATGGTAAAGGTTCATCTTGGAGTGCAATTACTCGCGGTGTTCCGCAAGGATCTGTCTTGGGACCATTGCTGTTTGTCATTTTTATTAATGACCTGGAGGAGGGGCTAGAAGGTTGGGTGAGCAAGTTTGCGGATGATATGAAAGTCGGTGGAGTTGTTGACACTGAGGAAGGATGTGTCAGGTTACAGCGGGATATAGATAAGCTGCAGAGCTGGGCAGAAAGGTGGCAAATGGAGTTCAATTTAGCTAAGTGTGAGGTGATTCACTTTGGTAAGAGTAACAAAAAGATGGGGTACTGGGCTAATGGTCGGATACTTGGGAGTGTGGATGAGCAGAGGGATCTTGGTGTCCATGTACACAGATCTTTGAAAGTTGCCACCCAGGTAAATAGTGCAGTGAAGAAGGCATATGGCGTACTGGCTTTTATTGGTAGAGGAATTGAGTTCCGGAGTCCTGAGGTCATGTTGCAGTTGTATAAGACTCTGGTGCAGCCGCATCTGGAGTATTGTGTGCAGTTTTGGTCGCCATACTATAGGAAGGATGTGGAGGCACTGGAACAGGTGCAGAGGAGGTTTACCAGGATGTTGCCTGGTATGGTAGGAAGATCGTATGAGGAAAGGCTGAGGCAGTTGGGGCTGTTTTCATTGGAGAAAAGAAGGTTTAGGGGTGACTTGATAGAGGTGTACAAGATGATTAGGGGTTTAGATAGGGTTGACCGTGAGAATCTTTTTCCACGTATGGAGTCAGCTATTATGAGGGGGCATAGCTTTAAATTAAGGGGTGGTAGGTATAAGACAGATGTTAGGGGTAGATTCTTTACTCAGTGAGTCGTGAGTTCATGGAATGCCCTGCCAGTAGCAATGGTGGACTCTCCCTCTTTATGGGCATTTAAGCGGGCATTGGATAGGCATATGGAGGATAGTAGGCTAGTGTAGGTTAGGTGGGCTTGGATCGGCGCAACATCGAGGGCCAAAGGGCCGGTACTGTGCTGTATTCTTCTATGTTCTATGCTCTATGTTAAAATTGACGTTTCAGGCAAAAGCCACCAGGAATAGAGGCAGGAAGCCTCCAGGGTGGAGAGATAAATGGGGAGGTGGGGCTGGGGAGAAGGTAGTAATGAGTACAATTGGTGAATGGGGGTGGGGATGGAGGTGATAGGTTAGAGGGGAGGGTGGAGCAGATAGGTGGGAAGGAAGATTGGCAGGTAGAACATGTCATGAGGACAGTGCTGAGCTGGAAGGTTGGGACTGAGGTAAGTTGGGGGGAGGGGAAATGAGGAAACTGGTGAAGTCCACATTGATGCCCTGGGGTTGAAGTGTTCCGAGGTGGAAGATGAGGCATTCTTCCACCAGGCATCAGGTGGTGAGGGAGTGGCAGTGAAGAAGATCCAGGACCTGCATGTCCTCGGCAGAGTGGGAGAGGGAGTTGAAATGCTGGGCCACGGGGCGGTGGGGTTGATTGGTGCGGGTGTCCCGGAGATGTTCCCTGAATTTATTACATTCTCGAGTAGCATTTATGGATAATGCAATTGAACTATAAGCAACAGTTCTGAGTTATATTCACAATCCAAGGCAAAATTTCCACCCATTCATGGTTTTCAGTGGAAGATCAACATTGACCAATACTAAACTTGCTTATTGTGTTCAGATAGCTCCAGATACATAAGATTTGAAAAAAAGGTGAAAGTCATGTTGAAGTCAGTGGGAACTGTGGAATTATCCTAGATATCATGAGGTAGAATCTCCAATGAGGTTACTGCCATTTTCTTATTGGAAGTTTAGCTGTTGGCATCATTACCCTAAATTTTCTGCCATCATTACAGTGTATAGAATCCCTCCAGTGTTGGGACAGGCCCTTCAGCCCAACAAGTCTACACTGACCCTCTGAAGAGTGACCCTACCCTATTATCCTATATTGACCCCCTGACTAATGCACGTAACCTACACATCCCTGAACACTATGGGTAATTTAGCATTGCCAATTCACCTTAACCTGCACATCTTTAGATTGTGGGAAGAAACCAGAGCACCCGGTGGACCCTATGCAGACACAGGGAGAATGTGCAAACTCAGTATATACAGTGGCCCAAGGCTGGACTCAAACCCGGGTCCCTGGCACTGTGAGGCAGCAGTGCTAACCACTGATTCCACCAAAATAAGTTTGAAAGAATCTATTTGGAAGTTCTTGGAATTCTCCTTCCTACTTGTTAAGGCAATGGAAACTTTATGATTGATAAACGCTATTAGATTGGCTGATGCTACACACAGGGATATGAACTCCCTCTGTGCAGTAAACATAACTCCTGCTTGCAATGTCTAATTTCCATACACTGCAAGTTTTTACCTTCTGTGAATACATTTAGTCACAACAAGCTTTCTGAAATAAAGCCAGCAAAGATACAGCAAAGTTTGCTGTGTGATCACATGTTTCTCCTCAGTATTAGAAAAGTAAATAAAAGAGTGAATCTTCTCCATCAATATGCCATCCCCTTCTCCAAGGATACATTGTCTTGTGCAGCAACACTGGCGTGTTCGTTGAATGACAGGGAAATCACTCTCGTGAACATTTTGATGTTTTTATTATTTTTGACAGCAACACTAGTAGCAATGGGAGAAATACTGTAAAATTTGAACAACTTAGGAATATCTCTGTGAGTATTTGTTTGCTTGATTGAGCTGACACATCGGCCAATCTCAAATCATTTAAAATTGGTTTATGGGGCTGCTTACACGAGTCTGTATTTCTCTTATATACCCCTCTTTCCTTTGCTCATCTCGGTTGTTCAAGCTGCTGTTCTGCCCAGTGAGGAGAGGAGTATTCACTACCAAAAGGATTGACATTATGAAGTTAAGTTTTTAATATTAAATTTGCAAGAGTGTGGAGATTGGCAAGGGGTCCACTCCCCCAAGGCAGTGAAGTGAAAGTTAGTCTTAGCATTTCATTTGATTTTAACACTAAAGCCTGACAGAAATATAGTGCACTGTTAGCTTAAGGAGTATAAAGCAAATGTCAAACTAAATTTGGTTAAATTGACAATTTTAGTGAATAGAATTTTCATTCTTTTTTCAGATTGAATATCAAACTCTAAAAGTCAGACAAATGAACAACCAGGCCAACAGATGCCATCGGAATGTCAGGATATTAGTCTCAGGTAGAAAATGCTTAGGATTCTATAAATGTCAGAACGTTGGTCTCAGGTAAAAAAAATGCATTATAAGAGTATTAATATTAAATGTATTCTTATGACCGAAAATGCTACCTTCCAATTGCATGAGGATTACTGGCAGCCCAGACTTTACCACAATATCTTGAAAACAATCCTCATTACTGAAGAGGAGGTGCTGAAGTTCTTAGGAAATATAAAAGTGGATAATCTCTGGGAGCTGATCAAGAGTATCCTAGGACATTGTGGAAAGCTAGGAAACAAATTGTTGCCACCGTAACAGAAACATGTTTATCATCTGCAGCCACAGGTGAGGTGCCGGAGGACTGGATAGTGGCCAATGTTATGCCTTTATCTAAGAAAGGCTGCAAGAAGAAACCTGGGAACTATAGACTGGTGAGTCTGATGTGAGTGGTGGCTAAGTTGTTGGAGGAGATTCTGAGAGATAGAATTTACATGCATTTGGAGAGGCAAGATCTGATTAGGGATAGTCAGCATGGCATGCAAAATCATGTCTCACTAAACTGACTGAGGTTTTGAGGATGTGACTAAAAAGATAGATGAAGGCAGAATTGTAGACATTGTCTCTATGGACTTTAGTCAAATCTATGACAAGGTTCTGCCTGCTAGACTGGATAGTGAATTCAGATCACGTGGGATTCAGAGAGATCTTGCCAATTTGGATACAAAACTGATTTGACAATAGGAGACAGAGGGTGGTGGTGGAGACCTCTGACCAGTGTTTTTCACACTGGAGACTTGTGACCAGTGATTTTCTGCAGAGATCAGTGCTGGGTCCACTGTTGTTTGCCATTTATATAAATGATTTGGCTGAGAATTTAGGAAGCATTGTTACTAAGTTTGTGGATGACACCAAAGTTGTTAGTATAGCAGACAGTGAGGAAGGTTATCTGAGATTACAAAGGGACCTTGATCAATTGAGCCAATGGACTGAAAAGTGGCAGATGGAGTTTAGATTAGATTACTTACAGTGTGGAAACAGGCCCTTCGGCCCAACAAGTCCACACCGACCCTCCAAAGAGCAACCCACCCTGACCCATTCCTCTACATTTACCCTTCACCTAACACTATGGGCAATTTAGCTTGGCCAATTCACCTAACCTGCACATTTTTGGACTGTGAGAGGAAACCAGAGCACCTGGAGGAAACCCATGCAGACACGGGGAAAACGTGCAAACTCCACACAGACAGTTGCCTGAGGCAGGAATCGAACCCGGGTCTCTGGCACTGTGATGCAGCAGTGCTAACCAATGTGCTACCGTGCCACCCACATTAATTTAGATAAATGTGAGGTGTTGCATTTTAGTAAGACAAACAAGGGCAGGACTTACTCAGTTAATGGTAGGGTGCTGGAGAGTTTTGCAGAACAGAGAGACCTAGAGGTTCAGGTTCATAGTTCATTGAAATTTGTGTCACAGGTAGACAAAGTGGTAAAGAAAGCATTTGGCACACTTGTCTTCATTGCTCAGACCATTGAGTAAAGGCGATGGGCTGTCATATTCTGGTTGTTCAGAATGGTGGTGAGCCCACGCTTAGAGTCTTATGTACAGTTCTGGTCGCCCTGATACTGGAAAATATTATTAAATTGGAGAGGGTGCAGAAAATATTTCGAAGGATATTACCAGGACTGGAGGGTTTGAATTACAAGGAAAGACTGGATAAGCTGGGACCTTATAGTGAATAGCAACAACCTTTTCCATAGGGTTGGGGAGTTTAAAACTAGAGGGCATACTTTTAAGGTGAAAGCAGAAGATTAGATTACTTACAGTGTGGAAACAGGCCCTTCGGCCCAACAAGCCCCGCCGAAGCGCAACCCACCCATACCCCTACATTTACCCCTTACCTAACACTATGGGCAATTTAGCATGGCCAATTCACCTGACCTGCACATCTTTGGACTGTGGGAGGTAACCGGAGCACCCAGAGGAAACCCATGCAGATATGGGGAGGACGTGCAAACTCCACACAGTTAGCCGCCTGAGGTGGGAATTGAACCTGGGTCTCTGGCGCTGTGAGGCAGCAGTGCTAACCACTGTGCCACCGTGCCACCCACACAGTGGGTGAAAGATTTAGAGAGGCCCTAGAGACAATTTTTCACACAGAGATGAAGATAGAAACTGCTAGAAAATTTCAGCGGGTCTGGCACAATCTGTGGAGAGAAATCAGAGTTAACATTTCGGGTCCCGTGACCCTTCTTCAGTACTCAGTTCTGAAGAAGGGTCACTAGAACTGAAATGTGAACTCTGATTTCTCTCCACAATAGTGCCTGACCTGCTAGGATTTTCCAGCAATTCCTGGTTTTGTTTTTGATTTCTAGCATCTGCAGTTCTTCTGAGTTTTTTTTCACACAGAGTGTGGATCATATGTGGAATGAACTACCAAGGAAGTGACAGATGTAAGTACAGTTACAACATTTAAAAGACATTGGGACAGGTACATGAATAGGAAATGTTTAGAGGGATATGGGCGAATCACAGGTAAATGGGATGGTTTAGTTTGGGAAACTCGATTAGCATTCATGAGTTGGACCAAGGGGTTTGTTTTCAAGCTGTATGAATCAATGACTCTATGACTCTAAGACATATGAAATATCTCCACAGAGGCCAGTATCCCGTCACCATGTCACCCTTTATTTACAAGTACATTGTTCTTTACTCTGATTCAACTCTCACAGAGCCAGATTAACAGTCCCATATATTCTATGAGATCCAGCTGGCTGATCTTATTGCAATTGCTACAACATGTTTATCGAAGTACTTTATAGAAGGAGCACAGTTTTATGAAAGTTCTGGTTTGTCTATTTTGCTGTGAACAATTTAACTTACTTCAAGTTGCATGATGCTTGCCATTTTAATATTGGAAACCTTTTGCATCCACCACCTCTCCCCATCCCTGCATGCCTTATTGCAACACAATCTGACTACTGAAGTCTGAGAACAGGTTTTCTATCATGCAGTTTAAATACAGCATCTTGAAGGCCAATAAGTAGATTCTGTCTTCCTTTACACCCAGGGAGTTTTTTTTTTAAATACCATATTGATTTTCTGCTATAGACTGAGAGCAGAAGACATTATAAAATAAAAGCTGCATTAAAAAATAGCAATCTCCAACTTTGAGATTAGAAGAATAAAGCCAGAAGTTTACTATTGTGTTACTGGATCTGTTTTGTTCGGGAGAATACAATGAGAATTTAAGAGTGCACTGTCAGGTTGCTTACAAATCAGTAATACTCCACTACTTCACCAATTTGACATCATGTCACATTGGAAAATATTAAAGCGGGGGATCAAAAACTCTCAAATAAATAGAGCAGAAGCAGCATCTTCAAAAGAAAAGAAAGACAGATATAGAGGCTGGAGGAAATAGTGGAGTTTAATAGAGTGCTACTGAAGGCATTGTACAATTGTAGAGCAAGGAAAGTTGAGGTGTTATCAGACTGAGAGCCAATGTTGGTCATTGAGCAGAGGGGAAATACATGAACAAGATTAGTGTGAGGTCGGATACAGGCTGCAGAGTCATGCATGAGCTCAAATTGGTGAAAGATATCAGGTTGGTGCTAGCTGACCAGAAGATAAGTGATTTGAGGACATGTTCTTCCACTTCTTCTGAGATCCCTGATAGTGATCTTGATAATCTATGCACAATGTTGTGGGAGGTTGACTGATGTGCATGTATTTTACAAATTTTGTTTAGCTCTCATATGGATTTTAACAAATATTCCATCGCCTTCTTCAGTGGGCCTTCCTTTAATTAAATATGAAGTAATTTTGTGTAGGCTGTGTTATTGTATCAATAGTTGGAAAGAATACAATTTGCTGTTAGGTAATACCTTTGCAATCAATATTAGTATGTCTTATAATTATTGTAACTACTTTAAAAAAAAGCACATGCTGCTAACCAGTCCTGTAGCTCCACTTTGCATTTTAGTCACTTGTAATGAATTCTATTAGCTCTGTAAATCACAGCAGTTGAAACATAGCAGTTTATGACTATTACATATGGTATTTTTTTTCAAAAAAAATCTCCCTGGGTGTAAAGGAAGACAGAATCTACTTTAATACAGATTTTGATTCTGTACTCTTACAGAGGGAAGATGCATTAATATGCACTTTGGAATAGACTTAATTGGTCATCTGATTAAACTTGAAAAAAAATTTGAAATGTTCTTAGTTCAAAATTCATTTGGCTGTGCAAACAGTTTTCTATACTCAAAGCACTTTAATGCCTTTACTAATCTGGTCCATATGTCCATCTCTGTCAACAAATCATTGGTCACTAATCGTAATGTTTCTGTCTATGGACCCTTTAGTCTCCTGAAACTTGGGGTACAGTGCCTTTAAATCAGCCTGGCTTCAATTAATTTCTTAAGTATGGACCTGGCCTCAATTCCAGCCTTGGGCCACTGTTTGTGTGGAGTTTGCACATTCTCATCGAGTCTGCGCGGGTTTCCTCCAGGTGCTCCGGTTTCCTCCCACAATCCAAAGATGTGCAGGTCAGGTGAATTGGCCACGCTAAATTGCCCATAGTGTTAGGTCCAATAGTCAAGGGTAAATGTAGGGGAATGAGTCTGGATGGGTTTCGTTTCGGAGGGTTAGTGTGGACTTGGTGGGCCAAATGGCCTACATCCACACTGTAGGGAATCTAAAAGTAGTTGTTCTTCATGACTCTCTGACTGCTAGAGCTGTAGGGATCTGGCATCCACATGCAGGAATGTTTCACTATCAGTGGATTTTGATCCAGAGAAGAAACCCTTGCTCTTTAGTCCAAGGGATAGACTAATCACAAGACCCTAGTTTCAATTATCTAATGGGATCAGAGCAAAATTTTCTCATTATGTTTTTCCCTACATCTCAGGTGTTTATGTAGCTCCAGGTGTCTGTGAAAGGTAAATTGTTTTACCATAGTCTTACCACCGTCAGGCTGCCGTCTCATTACAGAGACAACTGGTGGTGGTTTAACCTGAGAGTCACCAAAGGACAAGGGAAATGTTGAGAAGGAGAGTGCTACATGGTGACCTCAGCCTGTGTGGGACTCGATACCACTCCACTGGCATCACTTTGCATTGAAAGCCCAGCCAACTGAGCTAACCGTAATGCCCTGGACATCACGATCACCCGGGGCAGAAACAGAAATTGCTCTTTCTCTTCCTGCAATTTTCCACAGCTTCCGGCATTTGAAAGGCTTCTGGAGCTTTGCAGCAATTTGCTTAGTGTGCTTAATTGGGAAAATTAAACAAGCTTGCATTTTTTTACGTGTCTAATTGTATCCATGCTATGCATTTGCCAACTAAGCCATTACAGAGGTCTTTGCTTTGCTGTTTAATTAATGGCTTAAAATCTGTATTATTAATTGCTAAAATTTGATCGAACATAATAAAATTGAATTGCCAGACAGTAACCTGGTGCTGATTGTTAATAATACAAGCATTGCAGAATTCAATGATATGTCAGAACACCCTGTGCAATTTTTCCTTAACTCATGAGTGTCCTTTCACTGAGTCAATTTTATTCAGCAAACCTTGGTTTTGTTACTGGGTCCAGCTCAAGCACCCTACACAGCTATCATTCATTGCAGTGCAGTGTAGTTAATTGTCCTTTTGGATAACCCTGAGAAGATGCCTGGGTTCAATTCCAGCCTCAGGCCACTGTCAGTGTGGAGTTTGCACGTTCTCCCCATGTCTGTGTGGGTTTCCTTTGGGTGCTCTGGTTTCCTCCCACAGTCCAAAGATGTGCAGGTTAGGTGAATTGGCCATGCTAAATTGCCCAGAGTGTTCAGGGATGTGTAGGTTTAGGTGCATTAGTCATGAGGAAATGTAGAGTAATAGGGGAATGGGTCTGGGCGGGTTACTCTCTGGAGGGTTGGTGTGGACTTGCTGGGCTGAAGGGCCTGTTTCCACACTGTAGGGATTTTAATTCTAATTCTATTTCTTATGAATTTCTGAATGCGAAGGGGAACCTACTGATAATTTTCACTTCAGCTCAAATTTCCATTTGAAAACCAGCTATTGTTATGTTAAGTAGCTTGGCTCATATTGCCTTCCATTCTCAAGGCTTGTAATTCAAAAATAAAGATGTGGGAACAGTGGACAAAAGCATTGGACTATCTATCATATTTTGGCAATAGTACAGTCGTTCTATTCCTTTGCTTGTTAAGACCTTGTTAAAAGCCAGTCACAAACAATTCATATCCAGTGATTTAGGGGAATGGAAAGAGAATGAAATGGTTTTGAATGTCAACTCACATCTGACATTAATGGACTGAACTGATAAGAAGATTTCGAAGCAACATCACAGGGACCAATACAAAAACAAGAGGCTGCTTTATAAAGTGAGAAAAACAGGAATCATAAATACTCAGCAGGTAAAGGACTGACATATAGCATGATTTCAAAATCCTGTGAATGCTGCTCTAATTTTAAGATGATGTCCTCCTGCCCTTCTCCAGAAACAGTTTCTGCACTAATTGTGCAGAATAAATATTTTTATATCGTTTTCAGCAACTCAGTTAGATCAGCCCTCAACCTTTTGAACTCAAGGGAATATAGACCGTGGTTTGCAATCTGTTGCCACAATTTAACTCCTCAGGATCATGTTTAATTACGGTGAATCTGTGAATGCATCCTTCCTGACATATGGTGCCTACACTCCATTTGGAGTATTGCCAAAGTTCTATATTCTAAAGGTTCACCTTTTTCCCGGCCTCAGTGTGGACTCAAATTCCGAGCCTCAAGCTGAAGCCTGGCACTGTCTGGGTCGGAAGGACTGTTATTCAGAACTCTTATTTCTCTGTTTTTCTAATTTATTGCTAGACTTCTTATTTGTTTATTTTTCTGATTTCCGTAAGATTTGTACTTAAGAATCTGTACCTAAGATGGAGGCATAGGTGGCAACTTGTGAACTTTTCACTGCATTCATGTGTGTACATGTGACAATGAAGCTAATTCCTAGTTCTTTATATTCCAGGCTCCTATGATTAATATTTCTTCAGACAGGATGATTATCTTTAGTATCTGTCCACTAGCTAGAAGTTATTTACATGCAAAGGAATGTAAAAATCAAGAATATTAATAAAAAACACTTCCTCTCGAGACAGCTCCAGTTCAATAAGACCCTGAACATGGATAGCTAAATCCCTTTGCTCTGTCACAGGTATTATTCTCTTGCCATTAAGAAAATATTATGATTTGTCTGTTTTGATCCAAAGCACATGACCTTGGACATCTTTTTATTCATTCATGGGAGGTGAGCCTCCCTGGCTGGACCAGCATTTATTGTCTGTCTCTAGTTGCCATTGAGAGGGTGCTGGTGAGCTGCTTTCTTGAACCCGTGGCAATAGGGGACTCACTGTGTTGGGGGGGGGGGGGGGGAGAGAAACTGAAAGGGGCTTCTGGGGCAACAGGCGGGATTTGAGGATGGTGTGTTGCCTACGGGATCCAAGATCCAGGATGTCACCGACAGAGTGCAGGGAATCCTCAAGGTCGAAGGTGAACAGTGCATGTCGGAACAAATGACATCGGGAATAAGGGGAGGGACATTCTTCAGCGGGACTTCAACGAACTCAGAAGAAGGCTGAAAAGCAAGACTTCCAGCATGGTTATTGCTGGTTTGCATCCAGTTCCTCGGGCTGGAGAGGGCAGGAATAGGGAGATAACAGACTTGAATGTGCGACTGAGGAACTGGTACAGGAAGCAAGGATTTAAATTCTTGGATCATTGGGATATGTTTTGCAGTAAGGATAAGAGGGACAGGTTGCACCTTAATAGGTGGGGGACCAGTGTTCTGGCAGGCAGGTTTACCACTGCACCACAGGTGTGTTTAAACTAAGTAGTGGGGGGGAGGGGACAAACTGGAAATTTAAGAAGCAAGTTAAAGAGAAAGTGAGAATAAGAGAAGTTAAGAAAGACAACAGAATCAATGGAGCAGAAACCTCAAGAAGGGATCATACAGCATGGTCAAGTGAAATAGGGGTTGATAGGAAGGGTGAGGTGAGTAACAAATTAAGAATATTATATATGAATTCACGGAGCATAAGAAATAAGGTGGATGAGCTTGAGACTCAGTTGGAAATTGGCAAGTACAATGTTGTGGGGATAACTGAGACATGGCTTCAAGTGGACAGCGCCTGGGAAATGAATATTCAAGGCTGTATGTGTTATCGAAAGGACAGACTGACGGGCAGAGGGGGTGGGGTGGCCCTGTTGGTGAGGAATGATATTCAGTCCCTTGTGAGGTGGACATAGAATCTAGGAGATGTAAAGTCAGTATAGATAGAGCTGAGAAATTCTAAGGGTAGAAAGACCCAAATGGGAGTTATCTACAGGCCTCCAAACCTGGATGTAGGGTATAAGTTGAATAAGGAGTTAAAATTGGCGTATCACAAAGGTATTACTATAGTTAATCTGGGGGATTTCAACATGCAGTTTAGAGTGGGAGAATCAGGATGGTACTGGACCCTAAAAAGGGAGTTTGTGGAGTGCCTCCGAGATGGATTCTTAGAACAGCTTGTACTGGAGCCTACCAGGGAGAAGGCAATTCTGGATCTGGTGTTGTGCAACGAATCGGATTTGATCAGGGACCTCGAAGTAAAGGAGCGATTAGGAGATAGCGACCATAATATGATCAGTTTTAATCTGCAATTTGAGAGGGACAAGGGAGAATCAGGAGTGTCAATATGCAGTTGAACAAAGGGAACTGTAGGCTATGAGGGAGGAGCTGGCCAAAGTTCAATGGTGCAATACCCTAGCAGGGATGGCAGTGGAACAACAATGGCAGGTATTTCTGGGTATAATGCAGAAGGTGCAGGATCAGTTCATTCCAAAGAGGAAGAAAGACCCTAAGGGAAGACAAGGGCAGCCATGGCTGACGAGGGAAGTTAAGGACTGTATAAAGATAAAACGGAAGAAGCATAACATAGGAAAGATGAGCAGGAAGCTGGAGGACTGGGAAATTTTTAAAGAGCAACCGAGGATAACTAAAATGGCAATATGCGGAGAAAACGTGAGGTACGAAGGCAAACTGGCCAGAAATGTAAAGGAGGATAGTAAAAGTTTTTTTAGGTGTGTGAAAAGAAAAAAAAAGGTTAAGACTAAAATTGGGCCCATGAAGACAAAAATGGGTGAATTTATTATGGGAACAAGGAAATGGCAGGAGAGTTGAATAGGTACTTTGGATTTATCTTCACTGGGGAAGACACAAGCAATATCCCAGATGTAATAGTGGCTGAAGGACCTAGGGTAATGGATGAACTGAAGGGAATTTATATTAGACAGGAAATGGTGTTGGAGAGACTGTTAGGTCTGAAGACTGATAAGTCCCCGGGACTTGATGGTCTGCATCCCAGAGTACTTAAGGAGGTGGCTCTAGAAATCATTGACGCATTGGCAATCATTTTCCAATGTTCTATCGATTCAGGATCAGTTCCTGCAGATTGGAGGGAGGCTAATGTTGTCCTACTTTTTCAGAAGGGAGGGAGAGAGAAAACAGGGAATTACAGACAGTTAGCCTGACATCAATGGTGGGAAAGATGCTGGAGTCAATTATAAAAGATGAAATTACAACTCATTTGGATAGCAGTAACAGGATAGGTCAGAGTCAGCATGGATTTACAAAGGGGAAATTGTGCTTGACTAATCTTCTGGAATGTTTTGAGGATGTAACTATGAAGATGGACAAGGGAGAGCCAGTGGATGTAGTGTACCTGGACTTTCAGAAAGCCTTTGATAAGGTCCCACATAGGAGAGTAGTGAGCAAAATTAGGGCGCATGATATTGGGGCAAGGTACTGACTTAGATTGAAAATTGGCTGGCTGACAGGAAGCAAAGAGTAATGGTAAACTGGTCCCTTTCGGAATGGCAGGCAGTGACCAGTGGGGTACTACACGGTTTGGTGCTGGGACCGCAGCTGTTTACAATATACATCAATGCTGTAGATGAAGGCATTAAAAGTAATATTAGCAAATTTGCTGATGACACAAAGCTGGGTGGCAGGGTGAAATGTGAGCAGGATGCTATGACAATATAGGGTGACTTGGACAGGCTAGATGAGTGGACTGATGCACGGCAGATGCAGTTTAATGTGGATAAATGTGTGGTTATCCACTTTGGTGGCAAGAACAGTAAGACAGATTACTATCCAAATGGAGTCAAGTTAGGTAAAAGGGAAGTACAATGAGATCTAGGTGTTCTTGTACATCAGTCAATGAAAGCAACCATGCAGGTACAGCAAGCAGTGAAGAAAACTCATGGCATGTTGACCTTCATAACAAGAAGAATTGAGTATAGGAGCAAAGAGGTTCTTCTGCAGCTGTACAGGGCCCTGGTGAGACCGCACCTGGAGTATTTTGTGCAGTTTTGGTCTCCAAATTTGAGGAAGGACATTCTGGCTATTGAGGGAGTGCAGCGTAGGTTCACGAGGTCAATTCCCAGAATGACGGGACTATCATATGGTGAAAGATTGGAGCGACTGGGCTTGTATACACTTGAGTTTAGAAGGATGAGAGGGTATCTGATTGGGACGTATAAAAATATTAATGGATTGGACACTTTGGAGGCAGGAAGCATGTTTCTACTGATGGGTGAGTCCCGAACCAGAGGACACAGTTTAAAAATAAGGGGTTAGGCCACTTAGAGCAGAGTTGAGGAGGAACTTCTTCACCCAGAGAGTAATGGATATATGGAATGCTCTGTCCCAGAAAGCAGTGGAGGCCAAGTCTCTGGATACTTTCAAGAAAGAAATGGATAGAGGTCTTAGAGGTAGTGGAATCAAGGGTTATGGGGATAAGACAGGAACAGGATACTGATTGTGAATGATCAGCCATGGTCATAATGAATGGTGGTGCTGGACTGAAGGGCTGAATGGCCTACTTCTGCACCTATTGTCTATTGTATATTGCTGCAGTCCATCTGCTGTAGGGGTAGATTCAAAATGCCTTTAAGGAGGAATTCTATGAGTTTGACCCAGCAACAGTGAAGGAAGGGAAATATATTTTCAAATAGGATGGTGAGTGGCTTGGACAGGACGTTGGAGGTGGTCATGTTCCCACATAGCTGCTGCCCTTGCCTTCCACATGCAAGTGTTTGTAGCCTCAGAAAGTCCTGTCTAAGGAGTTTTGGTGGACTTCTGCAGTGCAGCTTGTAGGTGGTACACCCTGCTGTTACTGAGCATCGGTGGTGCAGACAGTGGAATATTGTCAATGTGGTGCCTATCAAGCAGATGGTGTCAAGCTTCTTGAATATGTTTGGAGCTGCACCCATCCAAACAAATGGAGAGCATTTCATCACAGTCCTGCCTTTGCCTTGAAGATGGTGAACAGGCTTTGGAGAGTCAGGAGCTGAGTTACTGCTGCTGTATTCCTAGCCTCTGACTCACTCTTATAGCCACTGAATTTATATGGCAAGTCTTGTTGAGTTTCTGGTCAATGGTAACCCTCAGAATGTTGATGGCAGGCAATTCGGTCATGGTAACCCTGCTGAATGTCAGGGAGCAGTGATTAGATTTATTCTTATGGTCATCATCTAGCATTTCTGTGACACAAATGTGACTTGTCACTTGTCAGCCCAAGCCTGATATTGTTCAGATCCTGCTGTATTTGTACATTGGACTGCTTCAGTACATGAGGAGTGTTGCTGAACATTGTCCATCCATTGGCGACCTTATGATGGAGATACAACATGAGTGTACCAAACGGCAGTGCAGACTCACAGGGCTGAATTGCCTACTCCTAGTTCCTATGTTAAAATGAGGTGTTTGAGAGAGCTTTGGATGATTATTTGGATAGGAAAAGAGTACAAGGGAATGGAGACAAAGCAGGAGGTTGGCATGAAGTAGTGATCCTCTTTTGAAGACCTAATGTAGGCTCAATGGGTCAAACAGCCTCCTTCTGCACCCTAGCAATCGTGATTCTGAGTCAGAACCACCACCTTGGAAACAGTGCAAAAATGCCTAGAGAGGTGGGTGATTTCCAGGCCAGGCTGACAAGGAAGGCTCTCTCAGTTCCAGTGGACTTAGTCCCAGTTGTATCAAAGAAATTAGGGTGCCAAGTTTAAACTGTGAACCAGAATTACCCGACTGAGGTGATTATACCTTTTGAAACACAGTCAACCACTTCTAGTGAATAACTCTTAGGGTAGTATCAACAAAGAACTCCACTGAAACTGCTCAGACAGGTAAAATAAAAGCTGACTTGTTAAGCAAAACAGTTCAGGACAAGTTTTTGTTTAATAATCATTGACAGCTACAACCAGATTATTTTTGACAGCTGAAAAATTGTGGGATGTAAAAACCTTCAGCTCATGACAGTTGAGCAGATCTTATCTATCCTTCCAGAGTATTACGTCAACTCCATGGATTTCTGATTCTCACAATTAGTATTAATGTCCTTGTAACATCCAAAATGGAGACAGTTGGAACTCTGCATTTCGGTCCCGTGTATTATTCTTAAAAGCTGAAGTCATTGCGACTTTGCCTTTGTTTTTATACTCCTTTTGGCCCATTTCTGTCTTAGTGTAGTAGCCATTGTTCAATTTGCCTTTGAATTTTCTCTTGACTTGGCACTCCTAAAGGCAGAGTGCTTCAGGACCCATGACTTTGTTATATTGGTCAGTATGAATAATAACATATTTTTAGTTAATGATAAAGATCAAACAAGTGCTTTAAGGCAGCAGGGACCTTGTTGAATTCCACCCTCAGGTGACAGTGTAGAGTTTGTACATTCTCCTTGTGTCTGCTTGGGTTTCCTCTAGGTGCTCCAGTTTCCCCCCACAGTCCAAAAATGTGGAGGTTGGGTGGATTGGCCATGATAAATTGTCCTGTGGTGTTCAGAGATTCAACTGTGGGAAATGAAGGGTATGGGCTGGTGGGGTGGGGGTTGGGGGTTTTGGATGGCTTGCTCTTCGGAGGGTCGGTGTGGACTCAATGGGCTGAATGGCCTGCTTCTACACTGTAGGGATTCTATGATTATATAAAGCCAGTTGGGACCCCTGAAGAAGGCAATTTTGATCGTGAGGAGTGAAACACCTGGGAAAAGTGGGAGTTTGGTGAATAGTTTGGAACTGGAAGATGAAGAGCTTTTGCCTGAAACGCCGATTTTCCTGCTCCTCGCATGTTGCCTGACCTGCTGTGCTTTACCAGCACCACTCTGATCTAAAATCTGGAACTGGAGGATGTATGGTTGAGGAATTGTTGCGCTCTGATAATATGGCAAAATGAACCTGAGCCTCTTTTCTTTATCACTTACTGTCCACTGCCTTACATAGTCACCATTCACTCCTTACCCAGGGTTTGGCAATGTCCATTTTTGTATCTCTCCAGTACCTGGGGCCTGGACCTGTATGGATGGAAGTGAAAAATGGATCAAAGCCAAATTGGCCGCCTGTTTTATGCTCAATGCTATTTTCCTTGCTGTTGTCATGTACAGCCTTCACAATTATGTGTGTTTTTTTAAATGAATTTCCAGTATTTATAGTTTCTACTTTTATCTCATAGGTTTCAGACAGGGATACCACTACAGTAACATGGTCTGTGTTCCCAGCTTCACCAACAATTGCAACACTTTGGAATCTGATGCTTATCGATTTGCAGAGATTGTAACTTTGACCATGAAAAGAGCAGTGATTTCTGGGGAATTGCCTGCCTTGAGTCTTATGCAAGGCAGGATATGCCATGACATATTTGGTGGAAACATTGCTATGGGACAGGAATAAAACAGAAGTCAAAGGACATTGTGATCACTGAAAATACATTGATCAAATGGAAAATAATCAAATTCATCAGCGTGATAGGAAGAGATGGGATTAGTGCTGACTTTTCCAATTTCTGACCACATTCACTATGCCAAATGAATACAATTTCCACACAAATGTCATGCTTGGAAAGTGGCTGTTCTGATTCTCAAATCACTTCTTCATTCATTTAATCAATTAGGACAAGGAATCTTGGCTGCCTTGAGTTAAAATAATTATTTAATGTCTTTGAATTTATTGCATTAGGGATATTGTTTAAAGATTACATTTTATATTCTTGAAGTAACTTGTGTATAGCTTAATGTGATCCCGATTAAGAAACGGAAACCTTACAGCAAGATTTATAGCCCTTTACTGAGTGCCTTTCCCAACACCAAACCGAACTTCCTTTTCAAACTGTTCACCACAAAATGGTTTTAGTTTATTAATAAGATTTCTTACTGCTAATATTCAAGATAAAAAATATTAAATTTCACCAATTCCATCGCCA